>NC_135374.1:7997558-8301933 GCF_049243985.1 Paroedura picta | reverse complement strand
TTCCATAACTGGATTGTGGCCCAGCGTTTCCATGGTGTCAATAAGCGTTCTCCTTTCCCTCCGTTCTCGCAACAAGGCAATTTAGCCGTAATGGATGATCAAGAGCATCTTTTGTTATGGATTGTTTGCGCTTTCCTCTCCCTCAGAATCCCTCTCGTTTTGGAGAATTAAAAGAAGAGGTCTTTTTAAGCTAATGATTTGAAAAGGGCATCTCTCTATACAACGCCCCGCAGAATTGATCGCCACTTTCAGTTTGATCGGTTTATTGAGCTCGGGAGGCATTTATGCCACAAAGAAACCCTAATTTAAAATCCAGGTGCATTGGGTCCATATAGGGCTGTGTGTGGGCTGCAGCCTATATGGAAGTACTGTTGGTTTTTTCAAGACCGCAGCAGAAATGATTGATTGATGAGCGGGGTGGAAACCAGTTGGTCTTGCTCCTGTGCTTTGGTTTCCATTTGATAAAAAGCATTTCCTGCTTATTTTGGTGTGTTTATCTGCCACTAAACAAATACGATTGGGCCATATGACCTGTGATGAGTGAGATTCGGATTGGATGTGTTGTTTGCCTAGCCTATGTTAGCATGTTCATAGAATCATAGAATCATAGAATCATAGAGTTGGAAGGGGCCATAAAGGTAAAGGTAAAGGTATCCCCTGTGCAAGCACCGAGTCATGTCTGACCCTTGGGGTGACGCCCTCCAGCGTTTTCATGGCAGACTCAATACGGGGTGGTTTGCCAGTGCCTTCCCCAGTCATTACCGTTTACCCCCCAGCAAGCTGGGTACTCATTTTACCGACCTCGGAAGGATGGAAGGCTGAGTCAACCTTGAGCCGGCTGCTGGGATCGAACTCCCAGCCTCATGGGCAAAGCTTTCAGACGGCTGCCTTACCACTCTGCGCCACAAGAGGCTCGGAAGGGGCCATACAGGCCATCTAGTCCAACCCCCTGCTCTACGCAGGATCAGCCCAAAGCATCCTAAAGCATCCAAGAAAAGTGTGTATCCAACCTTTGCTTGAAGACGGCCAGTGAGAGGGAGCTCACCACCTCCTTAGGCAGCCTATTCCACTGCTGAACTACTCTGATTGTGAAAAAAAATTTCCTGATATGTTCTTCTGCTCTTACCAGATCTGGACATGTCTGATCTCATCAGGTTTCAGAAGTTAAGCAGGGTCAGCCTTCAAGGCGGTGGCAGGTGAGCGATAGGGTTGTGAATGTCCTGCATAGTGCAGGGGGTTGGACTAGATGACCCAGGAAGTCCCTTCCAACTCTGTTATTCTATGATTCTAAATTCCATCTAAACATTCAGAAGAAGTTCCTGACAGTCAGAGTGGTTTCTCAGTGAAACAGGCTTCCTCGGGAGGTGGTGGGTTCTCCATCTTTGAAAATGTTTAAGAGAGATGGCTGGATAGTCATCTGACAGAGAGGCTGATTCTGTGAAGGTTCCAGAGGATGGCAGGTGACAGCGGATGAGTGACAGGGTTGAAAGAGTCCTGCATAGTGCAGGGGGATGGACTAGATTAGGGGTAGTCAACCTGTGGTCCTCCAGATGTTCATGGACTGCAATTCCCATGAGAATTCCCAATTGTAGTTCATGAACATCTGGAGGACCACAGGTTGACTCCCCCTGGACTAGATGACCCATGGGGTCCCTTCCAACTCTATGATTCTATGAAATGGGCCACAGGTTTTTCTTAATAGCTATCGAGAATGCTCTCCTTTGATCCCCTTGTCCACCAGAATGTGGGCTGCTCCTTTTCCTGCCAACACCATGTGCCACTCTTTTCCAATCTGACAGGCACCAACAGGTTTACGCCCCTAAATTCGCTGCTCACTTCTTCAGGTAGAGTCCAGTTGCCCCATCAAGACCAACAAAATTTGTGGCACGGTAGGAGCTTTTGTGAGCCGCCGTTGACTCCTTCAGATACCCGAGAGTCCAGCAGCCCCTTCAAGGCTAACAAAATGTTGTGACTTTTGGGAGTCACTGCTCACTTCTTCAAATTCTAAAGCCACGAGAAATGTGCCCTAAATTCCGGCATCTTTCCAAAGCGATCTCAAAGCTCTGGTTTGCCAGTGCTCTTTTCATAGAATCATAGAATCACAGAATCATAGAGTTGGAAGGGGCCACACAGGCCATCTAGTCCAACCCCCTGCTCAATGCAGGATCAGCCCAAAGCATCCTACAGCATCCAAGAAAAGTGTGTATCCAACCTTTGCTTGAAGACTGCCAGTGAAGGGGAGTTCAGTGAGGGGGAGTTTCAGTCGTTATGCTTTAATAGACTTCCAATGACCCTAAAGATTCCACAGCCTCAGACTGGGAGGGGAATGGAAACAGAATGAAATCGTAGGAAGAGTCAGTGTTAATGCGTGCCTACGTTCCTCATCCCCTCTGTTCCCCGTGTATTTTCTTCTGCTGCTGATGGCACACTGGGCTGCATTGGTGTTCGGTTAAGTAGGACATCTCAGTCCTTCCAGGATTGCAACAGAAACGCTGCCATTTTCTGTGTTTCCAGTTAATCATTTTGATTTTTTGGGGCCTGTCTGTCTCAGAAGCAGATGGGCATCAATCCTATATGGGGAAGAAGGATCCTTTCCAAATATCATCAGCTGCCTTTACTGGCCTCTGGGCTGCACCACAATTTCCCCCCCTTTGATAGAATTATAAAATCCTAGAATTGGAAGGGGATGCTTTCAGGATTGACACGGGATTAATCCGGCCGTTTGGACAAAATCCCATTATTCCTCTACAGGATTAGGAAGCGAGGCTTATACATTAAGATGCTCTCAGAAGGCCTCGAGTGCATCTGGCAACCTTTCCGGGGGATTTTGAACTGGCTTTCTAAAGGCAGCTGCACGGAAGAGGGCGGTTCATAATTCATGAAGCCCCATAGCGGCCTGGTCCAGGGGAAAAAATTCTCTCTTGGGAAAGCGAACTGACTTCACAACTGCAGACCCGCCACTGTGCTTTTCAAAGTCCTCTTTGCGTTACTTCATGAAAGAACAGCGGTCAGAAGTCACCGTTCCTGTGGGAACTCTATGAGATCAGGGAGCTGAATTTCTTTGTGCTACATTTATTTTATTCCACCTTTGAATGCCAGGATGGCCTAACTGTATTTATTCACTTCATTCATAGTCCACCTTTCATCCTTATCCATGGTTCCTCTATATATTTGTGAAACAGCCTGGGGGGCGGAACGTGTCCGGCTGTCCAAGTTGGAATAGGGCCAATCAGGGTGCAGCCAGCCCCTACAGCTCCCGCCCTCCCTCCCTGGACACTAGCCATGTTCCTCTCAGCCATGCCAGAGACAGAGAGCCCTGCCAGATCGCACACAAGCCCTCATTCCCTCCTATCGCTCCTGCTGTGAGGGAGGCAGAGAGAGACACAGAGAGAGCTACCCCAAGCTGCTGACAGAGACACAGAAAGAGCTGCCCCTGCTGTGACGGAGGGAGAGAGAGACATACAGAGAGAGCTGCCCCAAACTGCACACCGCCCTCTTTCCCTCCTACAAACCAGCCCTAATTACCTGCTATGCCTTCTGCTGGGAGGCACACAGAGACATGCAGGGAGAGGGAGAGAGACAGAGAGAGAGAGAGAGAGAGATCTGCACCTCCCGGTGTCCCCTGGGTCCTAGCGCCCATTGCATTACTGCTTGCAATGGGCTTTCTTGCTAGTAGAATCATAGAATCGTAGAGTTGGAAGGGTCTTCCAGGGTCATCTAGTCCAAACCCCTGCAGAATGCAGGAAATTCACAACTACTGGCATCCTGCAGGGGGTTGGCCTAGATGATCCTGTTGACACTCAAAGTGAATTGGGCAATTAAAACAGGTCAATAAGAACTGTATAGAAACCATAACTGTGAACAAAACTAGATTACAAAGTGAGGGGCAAGTGCATACAGTATAGTGCATACAAACAAGCACAATGGAGCTGGATTTCAAGTTTGGAAAACAGTGCAATAAAATCAGTGGAATACATCTATTGAATGAAGAATCATAGAATATTATTGGGACCTCCTGTAGAATGTAGGATATTCACAACAGAAGAAGAAGAAGAAGAAGAAGAAGAAGAAGAAGAAGAAGAAGAAGAAGAAGAAGTAGTAGTAGTAGTAGTAGTAGTAGTAGTAGTAGTAGTAGTAGTAGTAGTAGTAGTAGTAGTAGTAGTAGTAGTAATGACGGACACAAGGCTTGCTTCTCTCTCTGTGCTAGCTTGCTCTGGAGAAGCTTGGTCTGAAGCTTGCTTGAAGCTTGGTTGTCTTCTCGAGCAGGTTAGTTTTTTATTTTCTCTTCAGCCCAGGAAAGCAGACGTTGCAATTTACATTTTAGTCATGAAAGTGTACAGAAGATTTTTGGTTGTGTACGCATTACACTGTTATCAGAGTGCAAGACATGGCTTAATTTTCACCCAGGAAGGTTTCTCGAGATTAGCTATTTACAGAAACCCTGTCTTTCTGATGATTACACAGAGACCAGGGACTGACCTTTCTTGACCCTGCCGCCAGCCTGGGTGTGCCCAACAGCCAGGAGCAGAGACAAAATTAGACAAATCCCTACAATGTGAGAGAGCGGGGAATTAAACTGCCTCGCCAGATTAGAAGTCTGGTCTCCTAACCATAACATCGAGTTGGCTCTTGATGGGAAGAGAGAGAGAGAGAGAATGTCCCGGCAGGTAATCCAACAGACTGAATAGGCCCCTGCTCTGAGTAATATCTCCATTTGCCAGGCTGACTGACATCCCTGTAATTCTGTTTAATAACCTGACAACCTACAACATCGGTGTTTATCACACACGATTATCATTTCAACCCCGACAAGATCAGTTCCTTTCCCGTTTTTGATGTGGAAACATCTCATGCAGCAGCCATAGGGGAAATCGTTAAGATACACAACGGAAAATGCAGTGGAAATCCAAACGCTGGCAGGGGCTCATGGGAATTGTAGTCCATGAACATCTGGAGGACCACAGGTTGAGGATCCCTGCTCTACAGCACCCTGGCTCCAGGCTCCTTTTTTTGCTTATGCTCAGAAGCATCAAGACAAGGCTAGAATGCCGGGAAGTGCTGATTATATATATCGAAAGAAGAGAGCTGATGAGCTAAAGTGTTCCGTCTGCCTCTCGGAAAGCAAATGTCAGCTTCCAAAGTGCCGTCGTTCTTGTGGCGGGACGAGCTAATGCACCAGCGCAGCCAAAGCCCTAGCAATTTCTGGCGAAGTGGAGCATTTGAAAAGATCTCCGAAACTCAGCATGTTATCGGAACACAATGAAAGCGAGGGTGAGGGTGGTGAGGGTGCAGGAGAGGGCTTTTCTGTATGAAAGCAGAATGAACGGGGACACTTTCAAAGGCCACCACTCTCGCGCTTGAGCTGATAGAGCAAGAGCTGTCATTAAGTCTCCTTCAAAGAGCCCCGTTAATAATTGTCCTTATGCAATATTGCCAACCAGGCTTCAAAAAAGAAGAGCACTCTTCTTCTGAGCCAGTTTGGTGTAGTGGTTAGGAGTGAGGACTTCTAATCTGGCATGCCGGGTTCGATTCTGCGCTCCCCCACATGCAGCCAGCTGGGTGACCTTGGGCTCTTCACAGCCCTAATAAAGCTGTTCTGACCGAGCAGGAATATCAGGGCTCTCTCGGCCTCACCCACCTCACAAGGTGTCTGTTGTGGGGAGAGGAAAGGGAAGGTGAATGTAAGCTGCTTTGAGACTCCTTCAGGTAGAGAAAAGGGGCATATAAGAACCAACTCTTCTTCTTCTTCTTCAGTAATCTCAGGGCTCTCTCAGCCTCACCCACCTCACAGGGTGTCTGTTAAGGGGAGAGGAAAGGGAAGGTGACTGTAAGCCACTTTGAGATTCCTTCGGGTAGAGAAAAGTGGCATATAAGAACCAACTCTTCTTCTTCTTCTTCAGTAATATCAGGGCTCTCTCAGCCTCACCCACCTCACAGGGTGTCTGTTGTGGGGAGAGGAAAGGGAAGATGACTGTAAGTCCCATTGAGACTCCTTCGGGTAGAGAAAAGTGGCATATAAGAACCAACTCTTCTTCTTCTTCTTCAGTGATATCAGGGCTCTCTCAGCCTCACCCATCCCACAGGGTGTCTGTTGTGGGGAGAGGAAAGGGAAGATGACTGTAAGTCCCATTGAGACTCCTTCGGGTAGAGAAAAGTGGCATATAAGAACCAACTCTTCTTCTTCTTCTTTTAGGAGACAGCATCAGATTCCACTAGGATAGTGGTTCTCAACCTTGCTAATGCCGCGGCCCTTTAATACAGTTCCTCCTGTTGTGGTGACCCCAAACCATAAAATTCCGCAAGTGTTCTGTCACAGAAATCCATTGCTAAAACAAGATTTTAAGAACCTCCTAAAACAGGTGTGATTCCACCTCTCTCCCTTCCAGGGCCTCCTTTAAACCCACCTTCTCTTCAAAACCCTTGGCCACTCACCCCTACGCCAGCCTTTCTCAATATTTTCACCACAAAACATTCTTTGGCTTCGAGGAATGGTGCAATCGTGCAGAATATGGTTGGGAAGCAGAGCTGTGGACATGCCCACCTGGAGCTCCTCCCCTTCCCACCCCCTCCAGGCCCATCATTGGCCATTTTGGGAGGGGGAGGGAGTTGACAAGACCGTATATTATCATAACACCCAATAAATGTCTAACATGTTTAAAAATCAACTCCCATTCATTCAGGAAAGCCTTCCAGGACCATCAAGAAACCCAGAGGCTTGATGAAGCCCTGGTTGAGAAAGCCTGCCCTAGGCTATCCGCCGTGTTCTTAAGCTCCAAAAAGCTGAAGCAGTGCTCTCTTCTATGGTTTTCCTCACAACAACCCAGTGAGGTAGGCAAGATGAAGACTCTAGCTGACTGTCTAGCCTGCTCACGGCAGTAGGGGAGGATAATGGGGGGGGGATGCTTCATCTTCTTGGAAGCAATTGCTCTAGCTAGTATTACCAGAAATCTATATGGGCTAAATACGGAGCTTGAAAAGGGATTAGATAGATTCATGAGTGGTAAGTCAATGGCTACCAGTAAGGGTGGCTGTAGGGAACCTCCACACTCAGAAGCATTAAGCTTCTGGATCCCAGAGCCAGGAGGCAACGTCAGGGGAAGGCCTCAACCTGTACAGCCTGTTGTTGGCCCTCCAGAGGAACTGGTTGACCACTGTGTGAGACAGGAGGCTGGATTGGATGGAACATTGGTCAGATCTTCTGAAGATCTTTCTATGAAGGCCTTGGTCTCTACGCTCTGTTGTTGGCCCTCCAGGGGAACTGGTTGGCCACTGTGTGAGACTGGATGAGATGGATCAGTGGTCTGATCCAGCATGGCTCTTCCGATGTTCTTTTGAAGACCTCAACCTCTCTGCCCTCTTGCTGGCTGTCCAGAGGAACGGCTTGTCCACTGTATGATATTGGATCTCCACAAACCTAGATGCAACTCCAAGGGATGCAGAAAATAAGCTGAGGCATTTTCTTGAGAAAAGTCCAAATGTTGTTTATTGGCGTCCACAGAGAACACTCTAGGTGTCTTCGTGATAGGTAAGGACCGCTAAGAACAATTTGGTAGTTGAAAACCCAGGGTTCCTATAGATACTAGACTAGATGCTCTATTGGTCTGATCCAGCAGGGCTCTTTTCATCATCTTCTTTTTGGGGGAAGGCCTCAACCTCTATGTCCTGTTCCTCACCCTCCAGAGGAACTGGTCTTCCACTGCATGAGTCAGTGGACCAGATGGGCTATTGGTCTTATCCGGCAGGGCTATTCCGGTGCTCTCCTGGGTAGCTATATAAACAACCTGCTTTATCCCAAGATCTAATACTAATGCTGCCAATTATTGGGTGAGATATAGCGAAAGTCTTTTTAGATAGACAGATGGCTCCCCAGAGCACACGCAGGGAGAGCGCCGGTTATTTATTTCGCTCTCCTGCAAGCTTCGGCTTGTCATGTGGTTGCCGGATCCTCATTTTACCCACTTTGCTGTGACAACACGAAATCCACCCCACCCTCTTTGCTTATATCAATTCCGACAGCCTTAGAGAAGCAAAAGGAGATTGGCTTGTTCGAACCGGTCTTGGGAGAGTACGGTCAGAACAGAGTGTGCTTAAAGAATCGCTGTTGCTTGCAGACCCACGTTTTGATGCTCAGAGTAACCCAGCAGTGTCGCATCCAAGTGCCTTGGCCTCATGGGGGCCAGTGTGGTAGAGCGATTAAAAATGGTAGCTTCTAATCTGGAGAACGGGTGTGATTTCCCCACCCCTCCTCCACATGCATCCAGCTGGGTGACCTTGGGCCAGTGATCTGGAGGATTTGGATGAGGTTCATGAAACCCTGGGGTTTCTTGATGGCCCTGGAAGCGTTTCCTAGATAAGTGGGTGTTTATTAATTTTTAATACATTTTTAAATTTGTTAAATGTTTATCGGGTGTTATAGAATCATAGAATCATAGAGTTAGAAGGGGCCATACAGGCCATCTAGTCCAACCCCCTGCTCAATGCAGGATCAGCCCAAAGCATCCTAAAGCATCCAAGAAAAGTGTGTATCCAACCTTAGCTTGAAGTCTGCTAGTGAGGAGGAGCTCACCACCTCCTTAGGCAGCCTATTCCACTGCTGAACTACTCTGACTGTGAAAAATTTTTTCCTGATATCTAGCCTATATCATTGTACTTGTAGTTTAAACCCATTACTGCATGTCCTCTCCTCTGCAGCCAACAGAAACAGCATCCAGCCCTCTTCCAAGTGACAACCTTTCAAATACTTAAAGAGGGCTATCATGTCCCCTCTCAACCTCCTTTTCTCCAGGCTGAACATTCCCAAGTCCCTCAACCTATCTTCATAGGACTTGGTCCCTTGGCCCCAGATGACCATATATGATCATGTTGACTCGCCCCCCCCCTCCCAAAATGGCCAATGATGGACCTGGAGAGGGTGGGAAGGGGAGGGGACCCAGGTAGGCATGTACGCAGCTATGTTCCCCAACCATATTCTGCACCATCACAGGCCTAAAGAATGTTTCATGGATTTCTCAGTGGTAAAAACAAGTTGAGAAAGGCCACAATACATGGTTCATTGATCAAATTTGCAGATGACACTAAATTGGGTGGGTTGGTTAAAAGCCCAGAGGAAAGGATTGCTATTCACAGAGAACTGGATAGATTGGAAAACTGGGCTGGAGCCAACAAAATGAATTTTAATATGGGAAAGTATAAAGTATTACATTTGGGTAATAATAATGACCAATCTAGACAGCATCCTAAAAAACAGATACATCACCCTGCCAACAAAAGTGCATCTAGTCAAGGCTATGGTCTTCCCAGTTGCAATGTATGGCTGTGAAAGTTGGACTATAGGGAAGGCCAAGCATCAAAGAATTGAGGCTTTTGAACTCTGGAGCTGGAGAAGACTCTTGCGAGTCCCTTGGACTGCAAGGCGAACAAACCGGTCAGTCCTAGAGGAGATCAACCCTGACTGCTCTTTAGAAGGCCAGATCCTGAAGATGAAACTCAAATACTTTGGCCCCCTCATGAGAAGGAAGGACTCCCTGGAGAAGAGCCTGATGCTGGGACCAATTGAGGGCAAAGAAGAAGAGGGCAAAAGAAGAAGGAGAAGGAGAAGGAGAAGGAGAAGGAGAAGGAGAAGGAGAAGGAGAAGGAGAAGGAGAAGGAGAAGAAGAAGAAGAAGAAGAAGAAGAAGAAGAAGAAGAAGAAGAAGAAGAGGCATATAAAAGGGGCATATAAGAACCAACTCTTCTTCTTCTTCAGTAATATCAGGGCTCTCTCAGCCTCCCCTCCCTCACAGGGTGTCTGTTGCGGGGAGAGGAAGGGAAAGTGAATGTAAGCCACTTTGAGACTCCTTTGGGTAGAGCAAAGCAGCATATAAGAACCAACTCTTCTTCTAACTCGCTGTTTCACTGGGTCAGGAAAATCTCTCACCAGACTTCTCTCACCAGACACCCTGTGAGGTAGGTGGGGCTGAGAAAGCTCTAAGAGAACTGTGACTGGCCCAAGGTCATCCGGTTGTCTGCCTGCCCAGTTCTCCAGATTAGAGGCTGCCATTCTTAACCACGACACCATGCTGCCTGTCCATGCACAAACTTCCCTTTGGACAAACTTCCCATTGGAAATTTGTAGCCACCTATTAGTCATGTTCCACATATTCTGATGAGAAAAGAATATTTCACCCAGTTGGATGGATTGGTGACTCCAGCGTTGTGGGTGGACGTGACTTTTCTCTGTATCCAGCAGTTTGACAGAATCATACATCGCTGTGCGTACCCACCCGTCCTCTTCTAGGTGTCATATTGTGGTCTTGAAGGAACAAGGAAATTGGGGGTTTAGACAAGAGTGGAAGGAATTGGACTCAATAGGAGCCTTCAGACAGCAGCAATGAATTTCAGCACCATGGCTAGTTCCAGATTCCCTCATACTGACATATGGAAATCCCAGAAAAGTGGAATAGGCTGCCTAAGGAGGTGGTGAGCTCCCCCTCACTGGCAGTCTTCAAGCAAAGGTTGGATACACACTTTTCTTGGATGCTTTAGGATGCTTAGGGCTGATCCTGCGTTGAGCAGGGGGTTGGACTAGATGGCCTCTATGGCCCCTTCCAACTCTATGATTCTATGATTCTAAATCTGTGTAGGGGAAGCAGGGATGGTGGGAGAGACCTGGGATTAGGGTCTTGCCAGGGGTCATCCCTTTTTCTTTATCATTGACAGCAACATCAGGGCTCTGGTTTGACAGGAAGAAGTTAACCCTTTCCTCCCATGTCCTGTAGTGACCTTGCAGTGCTGTTTGCTCAGTGTGGTGGGGGGGGGGAGAGAGAGAGGGAGAGAGGGAGAGAGAGAGACAGGTGCCTGTGTTTCCCCCTAAAGGGCTGAATCAGGACAGAATGCCCTCCTCCCATGCCAATAAGTAGGACCCCCCACCCCATCTCACCCTTTTAATTTGCAAAGGGAAAGGGGAGAATGAGAAGTTCAGAGCATAGAATTCCCACTGGTTATAATATCAGATGAGGTGCTAAGAAGTTTGAATTAAATTCCCTCACTCGACCATGAGAAGAGAAGAAGAGGCCTGCTGGATCAGACCACTGGTCCATCTAGTCCACCATCTAGTCTGCTATCCTCACTCAATGGCCAACCATTTCCTCTAGTAGACCAAAAACAGGGAACCGAGGTGAAGGCCTTCCCTTGATAAGAACCCAAGAAGGGCCCTGCCGGATCAGACCAGGGGTCCACCTAGTCTAACATCCTGTCTCACACAATGGCCAACCAGTCCTTCTGGAGGGCCAGCAACAGGGCAGAGAGGCCGAGGCCTTCCTAGGAACCTCCAGAAGTCTTCCTTGTGGGTCTCCCATTCAAGTGGTAACCAGGGCCGATGCTGCCTTGCTTCTGAGACTGCTTGAGCCATCCAGGTTAGGTTTCTTCATGCCAGCCTTGGACTTCCTTGGTCTCCCATCCAAGTGCTGATCAGGGCTGATGCTGCTTAGCTTTTGAGCTATGACAAGATTGCATAAACCAGCCAGGTTAGGGTGCTGCGTAGCAACCCTCAACTTCCTCAGTGGTTCCCCATTCAAGTGCTAACCAGGGCTGGCCCTTCAGCGCTTCCAAGAACAGTGGGCTAGGTGGGCTGCCCAGGCTTCCACGTTCTTCCCAAATAAATACCGTTTCCTTTTTTGAAAGAGAGCCCCTTCCGAACTGCGGTCCAGGAGGGGGCTAGTTTTCTTGCGCTGTTCCCATCCTCCCCTCCCCTAAATTAAACCTGGAACTCTAAATATGCTCATATGCCCCAGCTACTCCGCAATCGGCAGCTGCTGGCGGGTTTGTTTATATCTTTCACATCTCTCTCTTGCAGCCAGGCCCTGCGGAAGACGGTTGCTTCCCCTGGAAATGTTCATCTGCAAGTCTAAACTCAGTTAATTTCCAACATGCCTTGGAGGCTCTGGCATTATGTGCTTTGCAAACCATGCTGGGGAGTAATGAAAGAGAGCTTTTCGAACAGCTCATGTTCCTGCCACGGCTTGATGCCGGCCTTCCTGCTCAGAGCTCAGAACGGCATCCTTTGATTGCTCTTACTCCGTTTTACCCTGACGACAACCCTGGGAGGCGGGCTAGGCTGAGAAGGGGACTACTGGGGGAAAGGACTATTTCGAGAGAAACGGGTTGGCATCGAGTTAGTGTGTGAGCATCCTCGTCTTGACTGCTTGTGGTGTTTATGAATATTGTGTAATAATAACACTGTAAATGTTATTTATTTTTGTTAGAATCATAGAATCAGAGAATCATAGAGTCCTAGAGTTGGAAGGGGCCATACAGGCCATCTAGTCCAACCCCCTGCTCAACGCAGGATTAGCCCAAAGCATCCTAAAGCATCCAAGGAAAGTGTGTATCCAACCTTTGCTTAGAATCATAGAATCATAGAGTTGGAAGGGCCATACAGGCCATCTAGTCCAACCCCCTGCTCAACGCAGGATCAGCCCTAAGCATCCTAAAGCATCCAAGAAAAGTGTGTATCCAACCTTTGCTTGAAGACTGCCAGTTATCCCCTTCCTCTCTTCCCAGCTGACACCCATTCTCTGCTCCTCTGTTGTATCATCTTCTTATGTCCTTATCAGCTTTAACAGGGGATGGGATAGGGTCAGGGACAGGCCTACCAGTGGCTATGAACCACGGTCATGGAAGGGGACCTTCATCGTCAGAGTGAGTCAGCCGCTGAATCCTGGCACCAGGAGTCAGCAGCACGGGAAGGCCTCAGCCTCTGGGCCCTGTCATTGGCTGGCCGGAGGGACTGGTTGGTCACTGTGTGAAACAGGGTGCTGGACTAGATGGACCTCTGGCCATATCCGGCAGGGCTCTTCCTATCTCTTCTTATGAGAAGGCCTCGGCCTAGATGCCCTGTCATTGCCATTGTGGAATAACTAGCAAAGAGGAATGGGTACATTGAAATGGTGAGTGAAGAAGAAGAGTTGGTTCTTATATGCTGCTTTTCTCTGCAAGGAGTCTCAAAGTGGCTTACAGTCGCCTTCCCTTTCCTCTCCCCACAACAGACCCCTGTGAGGGAGGCTGAGAGAGCCCTAATATTACTGAAGAAGAAGAAGAGTTGGCTCTTATATGCCACTCTTCTCTACCTGAAGGAGTCTCAAAGTGGCTTACAGTTGCCTTCCCTTTCTTCTCCCCACAACAGACACCCTGTGAGAGGAGGCTGAGGAAGGAGGGAGGGAGGGAGGGAGGGAGGGAAGGAGGGAGGGAGGGAGGGAGGGAGGGAGGGAGGAAGGAAGGAAGGAAGGAAGGAAGGAAGGAAGGAAGGAAGGAAGGAAGGAAGGAAGGAAGGAAGGAAGGAAGGAAGGAAGGAAGGAAGGAAGGAAGGAAGGAAGGAAGGAAGGAAGGAAGGAAGGAAAGAACAAGGGTCCACATTGTGTCCCAGCAGGCACCATGATGCCCATGAGCATTTTTTCTGGTACCTGCCACGTGCATTTTAGGTAGTGGGTGGGGCCAGATGGGGCTTTTGCCCAGCAAGGTTTCTGATTGGCTGTGCATATATTGTTTTTTTAAAGTGTTGCTTTGGCAGCAGCTACCTCCACAGCACCAGGATCTGCACAGTGCAACTGAAGTGCAGCCGTAGCAATCCCCTCATGGCTGGCTCCGCCTCCAGCAGCAGCCATTTTGCTGCCACGCACACCATCCCATGTCAGAACTCCAAATGTGCCCACAGGTTCCTAAATTGGGGGGATTCCTGCCTTGGCCCATGTTGAAAGGGAGGATTTGGGGCATGTGATGAGATTTCCAAATAACACCCCCTCCGCTGTGCAAATTCCCCCAGCTTGTCCAATCCCACTGCATTGACAGAAGAGCAACAGCACGAAGTCCAGGGCGGGGAGGGCAATAAACAGAAGATGCAAAAAGACATTCAGCCTCGATTTACATTTGGAACAGGCAGGATTTCAGCAAGGAGATTCTGGAGTTGAAACATCAGGGGAGAGAGGCTGCAAAGCCTCCTGCGGTCTAGCCCGAGGCTTTCTGCTCAAAGGCTGCCTGCTGTTTGAGGCAAGCGAGCTCCCCCCCCCAAAAAAAAAACCCTCCTGCTAGCAGTGATTTCCAAGGAGCTTCTCTCTCCTGCCCCACCCTACCCTGCCTCATCCAGCCCCTATGTCCCTATTCTTGGAACACATTCAAAGAAGACTGAATAGCAAGGAGAGTTATAAAGGTAAATGTCTCCCCTGTGCAAGCACCGGTCATATTTGACCCTTGGGGTGACGCCCTCTAGCGTTTTCATGGCAGACTCAATATGGGGTGGTTTGCCAGTGCCTTCCCCAGTCATTACCGTTTACCCCCCAGCAAGCAAGCTGGGTCCTCATTTTACCGACCTCGGAAGGATGGAAGGCTGAGTCAACCTTGAGCCGGCTGCTGGGATCGAACTCCCAGCCTCATGGGCAGAGCGTTCAGACAGCATGTCGGCTGCCTTACCACTCTGCGCCACAAGAGGCTCTTAAGGAGAGTTATAATACCACTCTATTCTGCATTGGTTAGACCTCCTTTGGAATATCGTGTCCTGTTCTGGGTGCTGCAGGTCCAGAAGGATATGGAAAAGTTGGGACGTGCTCAGAGAAAGGCGACTAGGGTGGCTGAGGGGTTGGAATCCGAGCCTTACGAGGAGAGGCGGAGAGAGTTGGGATCGCTTGAAGAGGAGGAGGGGCAGGGGGGATACGATAGCTGCGTTTGACTACGTAAAAAGCAGACCCGTTGAAAAAGGGGCCGGGTTCTTTGCTGCATTTTAGGAGCCATGGGCTCAGATTACAGGAAAGGAGGTTCCACTTCAATATCAGGAAGCGTTTTCTGGAAGGGAGGGCTGTTCATAGACGGAACAGGCTGTCTCGGAGAGTGGTGGAGTCTCCTTCGTTGGAGCTTTTTAGGAGGAGATTGGATGATTGTGTGATTTTTAGGTCCCCAAGCAGGTGGGGGGGCTGGAATGGATGGCCCTCGGTGGTCTCTCTCCCAGCTCTGTGTGTGATTCTGAGACTTTGATTCTTTTTCTCTACTCGGCCTCCCAAGCTCCTTGCTGCAACGAAACCCATCAGTCGCTTGCAGCCTTGGCTGATGGATTCACCTGCCCTGGGCCCCTAATCTTCTTTTAATTAGCCTGGCGCATAATATCCCTAATCAGCGCACCAAGTCGGGGCCAGATGTTGCCATCTGCACTCGTCAGAGATCAAGCCGATCACGGGGGAAACGAAATCCTCCCTGGAAACGAACCAGACGCCTCCTTCGAAAGGCCCCCGTTCGGTTCTGAGAATTCAAGAAGGATTTTTTTTTGAAGGGAGGAAAGGACTTAAGCAGCTGCTGGTGAACAGGAGGGGCTCGCTAAGGGGGATAGAGGGAAGGGACGTAATGCTTGTAAAAATAGCAAGTCATCAAGGCAGATCGGCGCAACGCCATTGGTTCCCACCGATCACATGACAGTCAAATGAGGACAGTGCAGTATAAAATAGAGACGTTTACTGCAACGACAGCATGAGATCCTTCCCTGTCCTCTGACTAAACCTCTTTTGATCGAAACGTCTCGAGCTGTCGCGTTACCTGCCTTCTGATATGTATCGTCTTTGAGATTTTATGCCCAGTTGTTAAAAAAATGAGAAACAGGGTAACGTCGGGGGACCTAGCAGATGAAAGGAGTGAGATTATTTCATAGTAAGGCAAAAAGGAAATGTTGCCCAAATAGTACGTTTAAAAAGAAAAAGCACTTCCTAAGAGTCACATTCAAGACTCACATTGCTAAGAACAAACAAAACAGGAGAGTTGGACAGTGGGCATATGATCTTATGGTGTGTTACACAGTTTGGAAGCATGGCTTTGCTTCGGGTGACAACGTAGGGATATAACTGAACAGGGCACCTTCAACACATCTGGACAGATGCTTATCCTGGAGGCTTGAGGCTGATCCTGCACTGAGCAGGGGGTGGGACTAGATGGCCTGCATGGCCCCTTCCCACTCTAGGATTCTAGGAGTCTAGTTCAGCTGTGGAATGGGCTGCCTAAGGAGGTGGGGAGCTCCCCCTCACTGGCAATCTTCAACCAGCGGCTGGACAGATCCTTCTCCTGGATGCTTGAGGCTGATCCTGCCTTGAGCAGGAGGTGGGACTACATGGTCTGCATGACCCCTTCCCACTCTAGGATTCTATGAGTCTAGTTCAGCAGTGGAAGGGGCTGCCTAAGGAGGTGGGGAGCTCCCCCTCACTGGCGGTCTTCAAACAGCGGCTGGACAGATCCTTCTCCTGGATGCTTGAGGCTGATCCTGCACTGAGCAGAGGGTAGGACTAGATGGCCTGGATGGCCCCTTCCAACTTTAGGTTTCTACAGTTTTATGCTCTTAAATTCTAGGCAGGTTCACAAAGCTGGATGTGATCCTTCAAGGACTTTCATCCCAAGCCATTTAGGCCAGAACCTGGACTTGGGCACAGAAATACAATGGACGTTCTTGAAGTCAGCATAATACTGACTGTCCATGTTCTTCACAGCTTAAAAGGACCCTCACCTCAAATCTATATTAACGGAAATGGCCGTGCTGTTTTCAAATGTAGCCCAGCATAGGTTGTGGAACCATCTCCACATTCAGAGGCATTATGAATCCCAGAGCCAGAAGACAACTCAGGGCAAGGCCTCAGCCTCAGTGCCCTGTTGTTGGCTCCCCAGAGGAACTGGTCAGCTACTGTGTGAGACAAGATACTAGACCAGATGAAGACTGGTCTGATCCATGAGGGCTCTTCCTATGTTCATATGAAGCCCTTGGCCTCTCTTCCCTGCTGTTGGGCCTCCAGAGGAACTGGTTGGCCCCTGTGTGAGAGAGGATGCTGGACTTGATGGACCACTGGTCTGATCCAGCCGGGCTCTTCTTATGTTCTCCTGAAGGCCTCGGCCTCTGGGCCCTGTTGTTGGCCGTCCATAGGAACTGGTTGGCCACTGGGTTACCAAAGCAGAAATATAATAATTCCCCTTGAACAGGAACTCTAAAAACAGCATTTTCCTTCCTTGCCTAATTTCATCCTTGACGGATGCTCCAACCGCTTTAAAAATTATTTTTCCGTGCCGACGCAATAAGCCATAAAACAGCCACGGCTGTGATAATGACCATTTTGCAAAAGCCCGTTTCATTAGCATGACGAATGCCGCTGAGTTTTTTTTTGTGTGCCCTTAACGATGCTAGAAGGGCTTTGGGCAACAGGCAGACGGCAGAGAAACAATGGATTTGACAGCCCGATGCCTATCAAAGTTTCTCTGCTGCGAAGATGCCTGAGCCATATGCCCTTGCAAGGAGAAAATAAGGGCCTTGTCCTCAGCATGTGTTCCCAGCTCCCTGAGAGCTGCTTCCCATGGTGAACATCTGTGCACCCGTGGCCTGTGCTTGTGACCACTGCATTCATGTGCTCACATACAGATCCCATTTTCTCCCTGAGTGTGTAGTACAACAGGAATGATTTGGGCATATGAGCATGGCCTCCATTGGCTCAAACCGCACTCTTCCAGGAGGTGACACATGATCGCACATGAAGCACCCAGGAGGTGACACATGATCGCACATATAAGGCATCAGACCTTGGTCCATCTCCGTGGCCCTCTCTGGCCTTTGACTTCATTTACTGCCAGGGCCTTTTAACTGGAGTTTTCAGGGACTGATGCCGTTGTATACTCTGCCCCTTTCAGATTTGGATTTGTAAGCCACCTTGGGCTTTGATGGAAAGGTTGATTATAAGTATGTATAAGGTAAAGGTAAAGGTCTCCCCTGTGCAAGCACCGGGTCATGTCTGACCCTTGGGGCGATGCCCTCCGGCGTTTTCATGGCAGACTCAATACGGGGTGGTTTGCCAGTGCCTTCCCCAGTCATTACCATTTACCCCCCAGCAAGCTGGGTACTCATTTTACCAACCTCAGAAGGATGGAAGGCTGAGTCAACCTGGAGCCGGCTGCTGGGATCAAACTCCCAACCTCTTGGGCAGACAGCTTCAGACAGCATGTCGCTGCCTTACCACTCTGCGCCACAAGAGGCTCTTTATAAGTATGCATACAAAGGAGTGGTTGTCCATATCAGGGCAGTGGTACTTTCCAATCGCATAGGGGGGTTGCACCAACATCATAATGACTGAACGGGGCTAACGAGAGCCGGCCATTCTGTGGTCCGATCCGCCATCAGCAACCGTTTGTTAGAACTGTACATGGCTGCAGTTAGTAAATTAAAATCTGCCGCAGAGGCATGGCCAGGGAAAATTAGATATGCGGTGATAAGTCAGTGGTTTAATGTTGCAGTGATGACGTATTTAGAGCTGCCTTGGTATTAATTTATAGGATGGTCTGAAACAAGAGAATGAGTGGGGTTCTTTCAAATAAACAGGGCTTTGTTACTTTGATTCAGGTGGGTAGCCGCGTTGTTTCATTCGAGGCATGAGCTTTCGTGTGCATACACCGGGCTTTCTTATTTCTTATTTATTTAGGTGGTGATAGAATCCAATAATAAATCCCCAGTTTAAAACCTGACAATATGACCCCCATAAAGTCAACAAGACCAGTGGTCCCCAACCTTTCTGAGGCTGGGGACCGGCAGGGCATCAGGCCGCGCCCGCGCGGGCCGGCCCTGATTCCCTCTCCCCACCCTCTCGCAGTAAGTAGCTTCCTGGCCGCAAGCTTGCGGCCTGGGAAGTTTTTTACTGCGGGGGGGGGGCGGGGAGAGGGAGCCGCGGCCTGGCGCCATGGCCTTCACGGCCCGGCACTGGGCCGCAGCCCGCAGGTTGGGGACCACTGAACAAGACCACAGCAATTGTCACTCTGATGCTCCCACCAGGCACTGGATTCCATGTGGCAATAGGAAGATGGAATGACAGGTGGAAATGACCCAGAAAAATGAGGGAAGGACAAATGGGCGGTGGGGGAACCCAGCAATCTTCCACACCGTAGCTTGAAGGCCAGAAATATGCCACAAGGACTGAAACATCTCCTTCCCAAGGACTCCTTGCCCAGTTCTTGCTCAAGGATCTACAAGCATCCTGTTAGCTTAGAGAAAACGTCTTCTTTCTTAGTGGGTGCCAGGAACAGCCTTTCTCCCCTGGGCGCACCTGTCTTTTCCCATATGCCAAGAACTGTGTCTTATTCCACTGACAGGTCTGAGACAGCTCTCTGCTGAATGACATCTCCTTCCAGATGCGATTAAAAGAAGGTCACTGAACAATGAAGGGGGAGGGAGACGGCCGAATGGTTGATCCCACAATCCGTGTTGTGGCGGACCAGGCCTGCTTTTGCTTGGCAGGCCCTATCCCACCTTGCTCAACCCCTTTCTGCCTGGTTGCCACCTCCTGGGTGGGTGTTATCAACACACTTCTCTCTGGGTAACCACTACCACCATTGTGCAGGGCTGCCTGCTGGGAGAATCAGGACTCCTAGCTTCCAATTCTGAGGCCTCGCCTCTGGGCCTCCCACAGTCCAGCAGGTGAGCACCATGGAGACATGTTACTGCAGGGTACAGTGTGCCCCCCCCAAATATAAGGAGTAGCTGCTTGCCAAGCTCCCTCCCCTGACCCTGGGTCTTTCCTTTGCTCTGGGCTAACATTTCCAAGATGGAGGGGCTTTACATGGGCCAGAGAACCACTGCCAGCTTCAAATGTATAAAGAATCACAGAATCATAGAATCACAGAATCATAGAGTTGGAAGGGGCCATCCAGGCCATCTAGTCCAACCCCCTGCTCAACGCAGGATCAGCCCTAAGCATCCTAAAGCATCCAAGAAAAGTGTGTATCCAACCTTTGCTTGAAGACTGCCAGTGAGGGGGAGCTCACCACCTCCTTAGGCAGCCTATTCCATTGCTGAACTACTCTCACTGTGAAAAAATTTTCCTGATATCTAGCCTAACTTGAATGTTTTAAAAGAACAAGGTTTAAAACCATATCTTTAGAACAGCACAGAGGTAAGTAAAAGGATCCAAAAGAAATTGGCTGAAATGCAGTCCTTCTGTCCCTCTGCTAAAACATAACCTACTAAATGTCAAAGATAGAGTAGGTGCCTTACTTAAGAGGTTACAAGTTCCCGTTGCATATTCAGCA
Source organism: Paroedura picta (assembly GCF_049243985.1). Lineage (NCBI taxonomy): Eukaryota > Metazoa > Chordata > Lepidosauria > Squamata > Gekkonidae > Paroedura > Paroedura picta. The sequence continues at coordinate 8,281,876 of NC_135374.1, read as the reverse complement.
CTCACCTGGCAGCTACATGGCCCAAGATGGCTGCCTCCCCTCCTCTCTAATGAGAACAACCTCCTGCCTCAATGGTCAGCAGGCAAAAGAGCTCTCCCCCTAGTTCAAGGATATTAAAATCTGGGAAGAAGACATTTTTTTCTCCCCCCTATTATTATTATTATTATTATTATTATTATTATTATTATTATTATTATTATTATTATTATTATTATTTGGATTTATAGCCCGCAACTCCCCTAAGGCTCTTGGCAGGTAACAGCATATAAAACCCCCCAATAAAAACTCCTAATACATAAAAACCATCTTAATACATAAACACATCAACCAACCCAACAGGGCGACATTACCCAAGGAGGAGACCAGGGATAGCCTGAAAGGACTGGTATCTAGAAGGGGAAGAAGCTCGCTAGACCAATGAGCACTGAAAGGAAGGTGAGCCAGTAGGTCAACATCTCCCCTCCCTTTTCTCCAAAGCTCAGAGGGGGGAAAACTGCTTCATTTTCAAACTTGCCCCAAAAGGGAAGGGCATTTTGCCAAGCATGTCTTCACCCTTTCCTGTGTTTCCCTTTCAGAGCTATGTTTGACTACGACAAAAGCAAAGACAGCGGCCTCCCAAGTCAAGGCCTCAGCTTCAAGTATGGGGACATCCTCCACGTGATCAACGCTTCCGATGACGAATGGTGGCAAGCCAGAAGGGTCATGCTGGAGGGGGACAGCGAAGAGATGGGTGTGATTCCCAGCAAAAGGAGGTAGGTGGGACAATTGGGGGGGTTGTTTCCTCGGTCTAGTTTTCTAGGCCAAGCATTCGTTATAGGATTTGTGGGGGCATCCTGTGCTATCGAGTCACTTCCAAGGTACGGCGACTCTGTGAATGAATCAAGATGGGACACCATGTTAGTCTGTCCATCACAGTAGAAATGAGCGGGGGCCAGTGATCCCTTTAAGACTAACACAACCTGTGCCCTGGGAGAAGCTTTCATGAGTCTCTTCTCTCTCTTTCAGAAGGAGGAAGTGAACAGGGGCTCCCAAAAGCTCATCCCTTGCCACAAATTTTGTGAGTTTTGCAGGTTCTGCTGGACTCTGGCTCTTCTCTGCTGCTTTGAATTAATTGCCCCCAATATGTCCAATTATTAATAGCCTTGCTGTGGTCTTGCCAACTGCAGGCCATGGCTTCCTTGATTGTGTCAATCCATCTCGTGCCGGGTCCTGCTCTTTTCTTACTGCTGTCCATTTTTCCTAGTGTTATTCTCGTTTACGTTGGCTCTTGCCTTCATTCTGCAGGGAGGTCCCTTCCAACTCTAGGTAGAAGCAGGCAATGGTCAACCACCACTCAACATCTCTTGCCCTGACCTGGATGTCCTAGCTGAGGCTAGGGTTGCTAGGAAGAGGCAAGTAATGGCCAACCACCACTCAACATCTCTTGCCCAGACCTGGATGTCCCAGGTGAGGCTAGGGTTGCTAGGAAGAGGCAGGTAATGGTCAACCACCACTCAACATCTCTTGCCCTGACCTGGATGTCCCAGGTGAGGCTAGGGTTGCTAGGAAGAGGCAGGTAATGGCCAACCACCACTCAACATCTCTTGCCCAGACCTGGATGTCCCAGGTGAGGCTAGGATTGCTAGGAAGAGGCAAGTAATGGCCAACCACCACTCAACATCTCTTGCCCAGACCTGGATGTCCCAGGTGAGGCTAGGGCTGCTAGGAAGAGGCAGGTAATGGTCAACCACCACTCAACATCTCTTGCCCTGACCTGGATGTCCCAGGTGAGGCTAGGGTTGCTAGGAAGAGGCAGGTAATGGCCAACCACCACTCAACATCTCTTGCCCTGACCTGGATGTCCCAGGTGAGGCTAGGGCTGCTAGGAAGAGGCAGGTAATGGCCAACCACCACTCAACATCTCTTGCCCTGACCTGGATGTCCCAGGTGAGGCTAGGGTTGCTAGGCAGAAGCAGCCAACAGCCAACCACCACTCAACATCTCTTACCCTGACTCGGATGTCAAATGTGAGGCTAGGGTTGCTAGGAAGGAGCAGGTCATGGCAAATCACCACTCAACATCTCTTCCCCTGACTCAGATGTCCCAGGTGAGGCTAGGGCTGCTAGGAAGAAGCAGGTCATGGCCAACCACCACTCAACATCTCTTGCCCTGACTCAGATGTCCCAGGTGAGGCTAGGGCTGCTAGGAAGAAGCAGGTGATGGCCAACTACCACTCAACATCTCTTGCCTTGTCCCAGGCGAGGCCAATTTCATCCGATCTCAGAAGCCAAGCAGGTTCAGTCCTGGGAGGCCACCAAGGAAGTCCAGGGTGGCTAGGCAGAGGCAAGCAAGGACAACCCTCCTTCGAACTTCTCTTGTCTTGAAAGCCCTGCAAGCGGTCGCCACAGATCAGCCATGACTTGATAGCACTTCACCCCACACGCACGCAAAGTTCATCTGAGGAGAACCCGAAACTTGCTGCAAGGGGAAGAGCGACGTTAAGGGATGTCTGCCTGGTTTTCTCAGGCATCGTTACTCTGACTCAGAGGGCCTCCTTCCCCTTTTCCAAAACCTCTAAACGAGTGGACATTTGCACGATATCTTTTCCCTTTGTGTTAGCCGGTGGGCTCAGAGCACTCCCTTCCGATAAAGCTAACCAGCCCGTTCTCATGTTAAAAAGGCAGGATTAAAATCTTGAGGGAGGCGGGGTGGGGGTGGGAGGGGTGGAATATCTTGCTTAGCGTTTCTCATCTAGGAAGAAAACCCAGCCGAGTGGATAAAACATGTCCTAGCCAGCCAGCCAGGCAGAATAACAAAACGTAACATGACTTCTGCATCCAGAGGGGGTTTTCGGGGTTTTTTTTGTTTTTTCCTGCGTTGGGTAGAAACCGGGAGCTCTGTGCCCTTGACAGTTATTTACGAAGGGCATTTCTCCCTGGACACGTTTGGCATTTTTTTTTTTAAGAGAGGGGAATAAATAGCTAGCTGTTGTATTTCCAGAAGCAGCACGTTGGTAACATAACCTAGATAAGGCTCGGTTGTGTAATACACTGCAAAGCAGGGGAGCCCAGGACAGCTTCCCGGCCTATGTTTAGGACAGGCTTTCTCAGCCAGGGGTTTCTTGACGCCCATGAAAGGGCTTCAAAAAGGGGTGGGAGTTCATTAACGTTTTAATATACTTTTTAAATACTGGTCAAGGTGATAGGACCATCCCCTCCCCTCTCCAAATGGCCAAGGCTGGGCCTGGAGAGGGTGGGAAGGGGAGGGACCCTGGGTGGGCGTGTCCATAGCTCTGCTTCCCAACCATATTCTGCACAATCGCGCCACTTCTGGGGTTTTTCTAAGCCTGAAGAATGTCTCAGGGGTTTCTCAACGGCAACAAAGTTAAGCAAGGCTGGTTTAGAGTAAGTATTAAATCAGGAGCCTCCAACCCACTGGGCACCCACTGACACCTTTCCTGGTGGCCACCAAGTGTTTTTGGAAAGTGGCAATTTCTCAGAATGTTGCTTGGACAGCAGCTGCCCCCGCAGCCCAAGGGTCTGCTTTGGGCAACTGAAGGAAAGCTACAGCAGCCATTTTGTGGGGCCACCTGATGCACTAAGTCAGAATCCCAAGAAGAAGAAGAAGACAAAGAAGAAGAAGAAGAAGAAGAAGAAGAAGAAGAAGAAGAAGAAGAAGAAGAAGAAGAAGAAGAAGAAGAAGACGAACAAGAAGAAGAAGACGAACAAGAAGATGAACAAGAACACGAAGACGAAGACGAAGACGTAGACGTAGACGTAGACGTAGACGAAGACGAAGAAGAAGACGAAGAAGAAGAAGAAGAAGAAGAAGAAGAAGAAGAAGAAGAAGAAGAAGAAGAAGAAGAATTGTTTTTTCAACCCCACTTTTCTATACCAATAGCAGTCTCAAAGTGGCTTACAATTGCCCTCCCCTCCTTGGCCCCTCAACAGACACCCTGTGAGGTAAATGGGGCTGAGAGAGCTCTGAGAGAAACTGCTGTGCAAGAAGAGCTCTAACAGGACTGTGAGTGGCTCAAGATCACCCCGCTAGCTGCGTGTGGAGGAGGAGTGAGGAATCAAACCCAGCTCTCCAGCTGCCAGCATGGTGTAGTGGTTAAGAGCATTGACCTCAGATCGGCAGAGTCAGGTTCCAGAAGCTCATTCCAACAGGTGGAGGCCAGTTCCAAAATTTCAAAATCAGAGCAATCGTTTCCCTTCCATCCTCCAAAGACCTCTGAGTGCCACACCCAAGATTAACCCGTCAGCCTTTGCTTTCCTTTTCAGCAGGTCTTTTTGGAAATCAATCCTTCAAAACCAAACCGACAAGCTAGCATTTTCAGAATTTTGAAAGCCACGTCTTCCATTTTTTAGAAAGAAAATTCGGCATTGTGCATGGGGCATGAAATCTCATTTTGGTTTCGGGAAAACCTTTCCGCGTTTGCGCCTTGTGACTGGTTCTGATCCAGAAAAGTGCTTTGCAGGCTGGAGCTGGGCCGTTCCGGGGAGATAACGGATCCTTATCATTTAATTTTTAGCTCATTGCCCTTGCTGTAAAAGCCAAAAACAAAACCCTTAGGCCTGGAGGAGAGCCGTAATTCTATCTCCTCCTGTGTTGCAAAGTTCTAAAATTGGTTGGATTAGGGTCACAAAGAGGTGGAAGAGGGACTTAATTTGATCCCCCCCCCCATTTAGTTTGGCACCCTTAAAGGATAAAGGATAGCATGAACATGAGTCATACAGGAAGCAGCCACGAACTGAGTCAGATTCTCTTCCACTGAGTCTCTGCTCCTCTCCATTGATCTCCAGGATCTCAGGCAGAGGACTTTCCCATCATCTCCTACCTGGTCTCTTTACCTGGAGATGCCAGGGATTGAACTCTGGACATTCTGCACGCAACACAGAGGTTTTTCCATTTACAATGAAGCCTATGAACCCACGAAGTTGCCTTCTGCTTCTAGATCATTGGCGTACTAAGGTCTACACTCCAACTTTCAGGGGCTGCAGAATGTTTGTTCTTGCCACTCGGAGTCAAATCGGTTGTCAAAGTCCCATCCACGTAGCACAAACAAATAGTTCCTTTAAATGGAATCGGGCAACTTTCTGTCCTGGAAGGAACCCCGGCCAGAAAGAAAAGTCTTTTCCAGAGCCATGCTCCTTGTATTTTTGATGCCAGAGACTGGACCGGGAACTTCCTGCATGCCTGTATGGAAGCTGGATTGTATGTTTAAAGACAAGCAGGGTGGGGGGAGGTTGGGCGAGAAACCGGTTGCAAACATAGGAGATGCCTGGAGCCAAAGAGCAATGCAGCCAAAGGAGAAAACACGCTTCAGAGACTCTCTGTCTTTTTCACGGTCCTTCTGTTGTTCTGAGCAAGATCATGCTGCGCTTGGACTCTGCCCTCGGCATGCCAGTAATGCTCAGTAATGCAGCACGTGGAGTGGACATGTCTGCCTACCACCAGAACGTGCCAGATTCCCCTTTTTACTGATCCTTAGAAGACGCCTTCTGATCCTTATAAGCAACAGGGAAGAAATTCTCTTTTATTACGACACGATGCCACTGTTTAGCCCTAGGTAGTGTGAGCGGCAGCCTCTAATCTGGCGAGCAAGGTTTGATTCCACACTCCTCCACATGCAGCCAGCTGACCTTGGACCAGTCCCAATCCTGTCAGAGCTCTCTCAGCCCCACCTCCCTCACAGGGTGTCTGTTGTAGGGACAGGAAGGGAAAGCAAGTGTAAGCCACTTTGGTAGTGGTTCAGGTTCAGTTTATAAGAAGGAGTATAAAACCCAACTCCTTCACCCCGAGCCATGAGTCCCCCCATCAATCCATTTCATCAATGGATGAAATCCATTACAGTGATAAATACTCTGCGTTTTCTCCGCCTCCAGGAACGTGCAGTAATGGAGGGGACACAGAGAATTTGCCATTGTAACTCATTCCATCCATTGATCATTCCATTATACGCTGATGAAGATTACTGAAACAAGAGTAATTCACCGGGACTCGTCACCCCAAGGCAGTATAGAAATCAAAATATAAATTGATTGATTGATTGATTGATTGATTGATTGATTGATTGATTGATTGATTGATTGATTGATTGATTGATTGGTTGGTTGGTTGGTTGGTTGGTTGGTTGGTTGGTTGGTTGGTTGGTTGGTTGGTAGGTTGATTGAATCATAGAATCATAGAGTTGGAAGGGGCCACACAGGCCATCTAGTCCAACCCCCTGCTCAACGCAGGATCAGCCCTAAGCATCCTAAAGCATCCAAGAAAAGTGTGTATCCAACCTTTGCTTGAAGACTGCCAGTGAGGGGGAGCTCATCACCTCCTTAGGCAGCCTATTCCACTGCTTGCTTAATTAATTAATTAATTAATTAATGTTGCTCCAGCCAGAGTGGGGACCCATTAGCTTAACTCAGCCTGATGTTTTCCATCAGAACGAGGAGAGGCGCTTTTATTACTCACCCGTGCATTGAATTAGTCATGAACAAAAACAAAGCCTCATTTGGAGGTTAGGAGAAAGAGAATAAAACAGAAATTAATGCCAGCCCATAATAATAATTTTTTGAAAGCAGCATTTGGCTTTGACCTAATTCTTTCCCGAGGGTTGCCTTTTCTTCCCATGTAAGAGCTGGCACAGCCACAAACCTTCCTTTCCCCTCCATACGTCCAACCCCCCCCCCGCCCCGTTTTCCTTCTACTATAGCAGAGGTAGTCAAACTGCGGCCCTCCAGATGTCCATGGACTACAATTCCCACGAGCCCCTGCCAGCATTTGCTGGCAGGGGCTCGTGGGAATTGTAGTCCATGGTCATCTGGAGGGCCGCAGTTTGACTATCCCTGTACTATAGTGTTCCATCCACAAGCTTAAAATGAAGACTTCTCCAGGAATCCAGAGGCTGCACATTGAATGGAAAAGCTGTGTCTTCGCCGTTTCCATCTGTACATGCTGTCGTTCCCCAAGCCCTGGGGAACAAAGCCACATTTATTCCAAAGTTCAGCAGTCACTATGGTAACCTACGCTCAGGGTGTTGCAGCTGGCGATGTTTAAAAACAAGAATCATGGAATCTTTAATTTTTGTATTGTGTGTCGAAGAGGCTGTTCTCTCTTGTTCTACAATAATTAGCCTCCCCCACCCCCTGTTTCCTCCATTGCTCCCCTCGGCTGGTTCAGACATAAAAAGATAACGAAGGTTGATTTATTGTTTGTTTAATTGCTTGCTTGCTTTTTTGTTTGTTTAGGCCTTGACATCCAGCACCTAGGGTGGGTCACGGATATAGAATAAAATAATCTAAAATATTTTTAAAACATATAAAGCATAACCCCCCACCCCCTTCCACCCATCCCGATAGGACAAAACACAGAGGAAAGTCGATATCAGAAGAGTTGTTTTAACTTATACTCCCCTTTTCACTATCCAAAGGGACCCCAAACAAGAAAAACTGGTTTTATATCCCACTTTTCACTACCCGGAGAAGTCTCAAAGCAGCTGACAATCACCTTCCCTTCCTCTCCCTACAACAGACACCCTGTGAGAGAGGTGGGGCTGAGAGATTTCTTAGAGAATTGCTCTGTGAGAACAGCTCTAAGAGAACTGTGACTAGCCCAAGGTCACCCAGCTGGCTGCATGTGAAGGAGTGGGGGGGGGATCAAACCCGGTTCTCCAGATTACAAGCCGCCACTCTTAACCCCCTCCACCACAATTGACTTTCAAGAAGCATGCACAAATCACGAACGCTTACCCCCAGAATTAAACTTTGCTGGTCTTAAAGGTCCCCCTGGTCTCAAACTCTGTTCTGCTGCTGCAGACCGACAGGGCTCCCCGCCTGAATCTGACTTAAGCCTTCAGTTTGATTCAGCTTGGTGAACTATGCTTGCATTTCTGAGCTGCCGGCACCTGTGTAAGGTGTACAGTCAAGATCAATGTTCTCTCTATGCAAACTACCCATTGTCCACTTCACGAAGACAGCAGTTCTGTTCTTCTCAAGATATGAATGGCTCAACTCAGTGGGAGGAGGGGAATAGAGGGACGCTGTTTTGTGAGAACTGACCTGGCTGTTCATAATTGTTGCACCAGCTCAGAAGCCAAACCAATGCTACCTCTCGCTTAGAAAAAGGACTGTGTTGGGTGCGTGTTTGATGTTTTTCCCCAAAGGGAGAGAGAGCCTGAAATGATGCCAAAGAGACAGCTCCGAACTAACCACGCTTGTTCAGGCCTGCTCTTTTATCCTGCCATTTTAATTGTGTTCAGTTTTTGAGGAACGCAGCTCTTGAGCCTCTTACTATTTTTGATGTGAAAACATCCTATGCGGCAGGCAGAGGGGAAATCTTTAAGATGTGCAACGGAAAATGTGATGGAAATCCATCATTACGGAAGTAAATGTCGACCAGCAAAAATTTAAAGGGCACAGAGACACGAGCCGCACACATCCAGGAGGTTGGGCATGAGGCCCGTGGTTTATTAATGAGCCAGGCTCCATACAGTATGGCCACAGACAGCAAGCGTAACGTTCCAGTTTTGCATCGTGATAGCTCCATTATTGCAAAGTTAAATGGACCCTGGGGAATGGCAGAGGACAGGAAGGCCTGGAGGATCATTGTCCATGGGTCGGACACGACTTCGCACCTAACAACAACAACAAGCTCCATTATTTGAGGGGCAGTTTTGAAACTAAAAAAAAAACACACACACAGTTTCATCTCATTGTGATCTTTGATTTGACATAAAAAATAATTTGACATGAAAAAAACCAAAAGCAAATGAAACCAATAGGCAGAAGGTTGAGTCTTCTTCAGATTTATTAAATCCTAAATAATTTTGCAACCAGAACGGGGTCCTGGGTATTCAATCCTGCTTTCTATTGCTTCTTCAGCAAAAAGAACAGACAAAAAAATGTTTGAAACAAAAATTTTTTAAAAATCCAAAGTTTTGATGTTTGATGTCTTCACATACATCTTGGTGTGATGGTTAAGAGTGGCAGTTTCTTATCTGGCATGCCAGGTTTGATTCCCCAGTCCTCCGCTTGTAGCCAGCTGGGTGACTTTGGGCCGGTCCCTGTCCTGTTAGAGCTGATCTCGCAGAGCAGTTCTCTCCGAGCTCTCTCAGCCCCACCTACCTCACAGGGTGTCTGTTGTAGGGAGAGGAAGGGAGGACGATTGTCCTGCTTTGAAACTCCTTCCGGTAGAGAAAAGCAGGATATAACAACCAACTCTTCTTCTTATGCGACAATCCAGAGGCAGACCCCGTCCACACTGAGGGGGCAGGTCAGAGGGGAGGAGGGATTAGTGACTGGAAAACCAAGCCAAAGCCAAACAGGCCAGAGCTGGAACACAGACTGAGAGGCCTGAAGCAGCACCGAGGCATGAAGCACTGGGGAGGGGGGAAAGGAAGCACTTTGTGACAATGTTGTTATGGCAACAGCTGCCCCCACAGCACAAGGCTATTTCTTGTTGTGGTTGTTGTGGTTGTTGTGGTGGTGGTGTTAGCAGTGGGGATGATGACGACGAATTTGCATCCCGCCCTCCCATACGGCTCAGGCCATTGAACATCATATATGCAGTACAAAAATATAAACTATACTAAAAAACCTCTCCTTAAAAACGCCCTCAACATTATACGGAGCATTACACGATGTAAACCATCATTCACAGTCGTCCAGTGTTTTCCAGCTCAATCCCGTCGGGTGTTTCTGGTGGAGGTTTTGGGGGTTACCATGTGACTGAAGCTGAGCCGTGTCGGCCATTTTTGTCGCTGGCTCCGCCCCCTGCATTCTGCAGCTCCCCCCCGCCTCGCTGTGCGGGAATTCCAAAGGCACCCGCAGGTTCATAACAAGTTAGAGACTGTGTCCTAAAATATACAATCCTAAATCTCTCTCTCTCTCTCTCTCTCTCTCTCTCTCTCTCTCTCTCTCTCTCTCTCTCTCTCTCCCCCTCTGTCCCAGGGTTGAAAGGAAAGAGCGAGCTCGTTTAAAGACAGTGAAGTTTAACTCGAAACCCGGAGTGATCGATGCAAAAGGGGTATGTAACCGCCAAACCCAACAGGGCAGAGATTGTCATTTCACGACTCTTGTGTTGTTAACATTTGGAGAACGGGAAAGAAAGGGTGACCAAAGAACATGCAAAGTTTTGGGCTACGACCGGCGATCAGGGCGCCAGACGGGTCTCAGGATAACACAAGAGTGTGACGTTGCACCCAATGAAACAAACAAAAAAAAAAGACTTTTCCAATTGTGTCGTGTTATAGTACAGGCTCAGGAACTCCAGTTACCGTTATTTAGCATCGATAAGACACAAAGCGTTTTGCAGCTGATTCAAAATCATGTTCCTCCCGCCTTTGCTGGAACTGAATAAAGCATGAGTAAAGTACAGCGGAGCTGTCCAAGCACCTCCAGGTTAAAGAGTTGGCAGCCCAGCCCGATTGGGACCCAAACCAAATCCTCTTCCATTCCTTCCTCTAGGTCAGGGGTAGTCAAACTGCGGCCCTCCAGATGTCCATGGACTACAATTCCCAGAAGCCCCTGCCAGCATTCGCTGGCAGGGGCTTCTGGGAATTGTGGTCCATGGACATCTGGAGGGCCGTAGTTTGACTACCCCTGCTCTAGGTGTACCTAAGGTGGCCAGTTCTGGGCTGGGCTGGGAACATCTGGGGATGGGACATGGGGAGGATGGGTTTGGGAAGGGGAGAGACCTTGGCAGGGTATATTGGCACAAAGCCCGCCTTCCTAAGCAGCCATTTTGTCCGGGGGAATGGAAGCATGAAATCCGGTGAGCGTTTGTAAATCTAGGAGCTCTGCAGTCTTTACCTGGAGATTGGCAACCCTGATCTGTTCCCAGGCCTTGCTGAGCAGGCCAGAATAAAGGTAGGGCTGCCAGCTCTGGGTTGGGAAAGACCTGGAGACTTTGGGGGGGGAGTGGGCAGGATTTAGGGTGGGGAGGGACTTCAGTGGAGTAGAATGCTATGGAGTCTATCCTCCGAAGCAGCCCTTTTCTCCAGGGGAACTGATCTTTGTTGCCTGGAGATGAGCTATTATTCCAGGGGATCCCCAGGTCCCTCCTGGAGGCTGGCATCCCTAGTCCCCCTGCTCCAAAGCAGCCCTTTTCTCCAGAGGAACTGGTCTCTGTCACCTGGAGATGAGCTATAATTCCGGGGGATCCCCAGGTCCCACTTGGAGACTGGCATCCCTATCATAAAGCCATCATTATCTTTTAAAACTGAAACAGGACTGGGGTTAGGCTGCCTCTCAGCAGGGCAGGGAGGAAGAAGCTGGTTCTCTCTCTCTTCCCCTCCCAGGTCTTTTAAAATTCAAAGGCCGTTTCCGCACAGAGGGTCAAACTGCGCAATGTCTCCTACCCGCAACAGAGGGATCATCAATGACGCTCTTTCTCCCCTCCACGCTTTAAAGCTTTCCTGCCACCTAGTCCCGCCTTTTCCCCTCCTCACATGCTTTGCAAAAAGCAAGAGAGCAATGCGCTCTTTCACTCACCGCTCCTTGGCCTGTCATAGAATCATAGAATCCTAGAGTCGGAAGGGACCTCCTGGGTCATCTAGTCCAACCCCCTTCAATCGAGGGAGGCAACCAATTGGAGGTTTGTTGGTCTAGCTTTTTTTTTTTAATTGAAGCTTACATGTTGCAATGCGTATTCGTTGCTATGCATACGGATTGCCCCGGAAGGTAAAATCCAAACACGGCTGGCCAACGGAGGGCGTGACAAGGAAAGACAGTTCCCTCCCCCCCCCCCCGCCCTGCATCAGTTCATCCTCCATTAAGTCTCTCTGTAGTGGTTTTATACTAAGTTCCTCCTTCCCTTCCTCCTCTCGGTTGCCAGACCCCCGTCCCTTCTGCTCCTCTCTTCCCCCACCTCCCACCGTGCTGGTCCACCCACCTGCCGCTCAGCTATTCCCTTCCACACGTGCCTAGGACTCCAGTCCTCCCTCTCCCTGCCCAAGCACTTCTTAAGCAGGGTGCTGCCTTCATGCCACCCATGCCACTGCCACACCGCTAGAGCTACTGTAATCCGTGGACATCTAGAGAGTCACAGTTTGGCCACTGCTGGCCTAGAGCAGGGGTAGTCAACCTGTGATCCTCCAGTTGTCCATGGACCACAATTCCCAGGAGCCCCTGCCAGCGTTTGCTGCCAGGGGCTCCTGGGAATTGTAGTCCATGAACATCTGGAGGACCACAGGTTGACTACCCCTGACTTATAGGATTCCCTAGAGCAGGGGTAGTCAACCTGTGGTCCTCCAGATGTCCATGGACCACAATTCCCAGGAGCTCCTGCCAGAGTTTGCTGGCAGGAGCTCCTGGGAATTGTAGTCCATGAACATTTGGAGGACCACAAGTTGACTACCCCTAGCCTAGAGAATGCTAAGATGGCGACATCGTCCAATAATCATTGAGTTCCATCGAAGCTTTCCTCAGGTTTCGGTGGGCATCTAATCTCCAGACTAAGGACCCCTTTAAAATGCCCCTCTCTGCTTTATAGTCAAATAAATCGTTCACGTTGCTATTGACGCCTCACGCAAACCAGTGTCTGGTGAGAACTTAATTACCCTTTAATTTCCTGCATCCCTCATCCTGCGTCTCGCTAGAAAGGGGAGCATCCGTCTTCATGCCAGTCATTCGGTGACTGGTGGTGGCATTTTCCGAAAACGGCGTCATTAGGGAACCAAGCTGGTCTAGCCTTTTCAAATCCCCCCCCCCATGTCCCTCTTTATCTTGGTCTCACCTTGTTTGCCTGTTGGGGAAATATCATCTTTAGTCTAAATAAAAAAATGGGAGATTTTAACAAACACGGCAGGGGATGTGAGAGACTTGAGCTCTCCATCCTTACGCCTAAAATATGAATGAATGTGGGAAACGTGGGACCTCGAACAGTTCTTTAAAACAGCCTTTTTCCAACTTTTTGACCATGGAGGAGCTCCTGAAATAGAAATAACTTTTCAGGCTTTGAGGAGGCCCGGAAGTGATGTCACCTGGCCACGCCTCCCTGCTGTGCCCCCTGGAAGTGACATCACCCCCCGCATTAACAGGCGAGCTGGAGAAGGACTAAGGAGGAGAGGCAGGAGGCGGTTGGAGATGGGAATAGACGTGCAGGCTCCGTTCCCCTCCCGGGTGCAGAAGCCACTCAAAAACACATTAATGATTGAGTGGGGGAGCGATGGAAGTAGCCAGTTCCCTAGCTTGTGACCGAGTCCATTAAGGCAGGAGTGGAAAAGCTGTGGATCCCTCCAGAGATCCCATGGATCCCCAAGGGTCCCCAGACCCCTGGTTAGGAAATCCTGCTTCAAAGACTTAGAATCATAGAATCACAGAATCATAGAGTTGGAAGGAGCCATAGAGGCCATCTAGTCCAACCCCCTGCTCAATGCAGGATCAGCCCTAAGCATCCTAAAGCATCCAAGAAAAGTGCGTATCCAACTTCCATATCATGGATTAACCATTCATTTGGCTTGGATGTTTATCCCCTTCATATTGCCCTGAAGGGGAACCAAAGATCAGCCCTGACTGCTCCTTAGAAGGCCGGATCCTGAAGATGAAACTCAAACACTTTGGCCACCTCATGAGAAGGAAGGGCTCCCTGGAGAAGAGCCTAATGCTGGGAGCGATTGAGGGCAAAAGAAGAAGGGGACGACAGAGAATGAGGTGGATGGATGGAGTCACTGAAGCAGTCGGTGCAAACTTAAATGGACTCCGGGGAATGGTAGAGGACAGGAAGGCCTGGAGGGTCCATGGGGTCGCAATGGGTCGGACACGACTTCGAAACTAACAACAACAATTAACCAAATGCTCCTGGGCAATCTGCCATCTCTAGTTTTGTCTTCAATGACCATTTGAGCCAGTTCTTTTCTTCAGGCGCTTCCCTCTCGTCATCTTTTGGCGTAGTTCTTCCGCGTATCTGTCCCTCCGTGCATTTCCCAAGACGTTGTGCTCGAAACGGAAATTCAACAAATATGAAAACAGCACACGGCAAAAAAGTTCGGCTTGGTCCCAGGTGACGGCAAGGCGGATAATAATATGAGTCCAATTAGAGAAGCCGGCCCTGAGATTTCTCTTCTTAAGCGGCAAGCCAGAGGTATAAATAGCAGGTGCAATTTCATCAGGCTGGAGTGAAACCTGAAATTATCACCTGAAGCTCCCTATTTAGCCTTTTAATTTGGCGTGTTTAATGGCATCGCACTCCCCTGATCCTGCTAATTTCCACTTTCCTGATCATTCGTGTGCAAAGCCGTGTTTTCATATCCCAACAAGGAGGTGACACCCCCAAAGTGAGTGATGACTCTTTTGCGGTGCTCTGAGAAGCACTGAGATTTTTTTCTAAAGCCTTGCTAGAATCTGGGGTGCACCAACAGCCAGCCGCACACCTAACCCCCGTCCCCCCTGCTGTGAATACAAGAATATGCTACACAAGAGCCTGTGACAGCAACAAGCACAAAAATCTTCAAGAGGGGATTGGGGAAACATCTGGAGCAGAGGTGCATCAGTGGCTCTGAGCCACAAGGTCTAGATCAGGGGTAGTCAACCTGCAGATGCTGGCAGGGGCTCATGGGAATTGTAGTCCATGGACATCTGGAGGACCACAGGTTGACTACCCCTGGTCTAGATGAAAGGCTCTGTCTGGGGCAGTGATGCCCAGTGTCTGTGATGCACAGCTTTATCAGTGCTGTGTGGAGCCCAAGGTCACCCAGCTGGCTGCATGTGGAGGAAGAGCGGGAAATCAAACCCAGCTTGCCAGACTAGAGGTCTGCACTCCTAACTTCTACACCAATCTGGCTTGTGTGTCAGCTCTGACCCTCCTTAGTCATGACGTCCAGAGGGTTGGTAAACGGTTTGGGTTCCCAGTGCAATACTGACCCTCCATCTTGTGCTATAGGCTTTGCTAGATGGCTGAACAACAACAAAAAAGAAAAGTCATTTGTCAGGGGGCACCAGACAAGGAGGAGGAGGAGGAGGAGGAGAAATAGAAGAAGAAGAAGAAGAAGAAGAAGAAGAAGAAGAAGAAGAAGAAGAAGAAGAAGAAGAAGAAGAAGAAGAAGAGTTGGTTCTTATATGCCGCTTTCCTCTCCCCGAAGGAGTCTCAAAGTGACTTACAATCGCCTTCCCTTTCCTCTCCCCACAACAGACACCCTGTGGGGTGGGTGAGGCTGAGAGAGCCCTGAGATTACTACTCGGTCAGAACAGTTTTCTCAGTGCTGTGGCGAGCCCAAGGTCACCCAGCTGGCTGCATGTGGGGGAGTGCAGAATCAAACCCGGCATGCCAGATTAGAAGTCCGCACTCCTAACCACTACACCAAACTGGCAAGTGGGGCAAATCGGTCCTCCTCCCCCAACTATGCCAGGTGACTTTAAGCCAGTCCCTCTCTCTGAGCCTAGCCTACCTCACAGAGCCGTTGTGAAGGTAACATAGAGACAGGATGACTCTGTGTGCTGCCCTGCACTCTTTAAGAGGGAGGCAGGATATCAAGGTGATAGGCAGATGGCTATTTTGATCCCCCCTTAGGAAGCTTCCACCCTTTCGCGGCGAGAACACCCACGTCAACCTGTGCCGTTTCCCAGCAGGCCGGTGGTGCCGGCCCTGTCATTTCAGACAGCTTTCCATTCCGGAGGCCACGCATTTCCAAATCAAAGGTTCTTCCTCGGGGTCCCATTGTCTCCTGTCGGAACAGCTCTATTAGCAGCGCCGTGCATTCTGTCTCGCTGGAAGGCCGAGGGAGAAGATTATTCCGTCAACACGTTGCCCTTTGAGTTAAAAGGAGAACTTGAAAGGTGACATTAGCAATCGCCCAAGTCCGTTTGTTTGTCGCTCAACAGCCCCTTTCAGCCTGGCCTTGACTGATGCTGCGGTGTTCTTTTGGCTTTCAGATAAAGTTGTGTTTTGAGGAACCATTGACATCTGTGGAGGGGCAGAGAAAGGAATGCATTAGATGTCATGGAATAATCGGGGGGGGGAAAGGAAAAGAGACTTCTGGTGCTTCTGGGAGGCAGCTTTGAGATACATTCCTATCCAGAAGTCCCACCTCCCAGGTATCTGCAGATATTATAGAGGACGCTCTATGATATCTGCTCCGTTATCGTTCCCACAACAGGGGTCAGACTCACAGGGCTGTAGTTTCCTGGGTCATCTCACCTCCCTTTTCTGAAGGATTCAAATGGGTAGCCGTGTTGGTCTGAAGTAGCACAACAAAATCGGAGTCCGGTAGCACCTTTAAGACCAACAAAGGTGTGAGCTTTCGAGTGCAAGCACTCATGCCTTGAATAAATCTTTGTTGGTCTTAAAGGTGCCCCTGGACTCTGATTTTATTGTGTCCCTTTTATGAGGATTTCGATAACTTGAATCTATCGAGAAAATACCAATACGGTATATATTCAGAGGGGCTATATCTGCACATGCGTCCTTAGCACTAGTTGATTCCCCGACCACATATCCAGCATTCCTCAGGATTCCCGCCAGGTGGGTGCCTGGCCATTTCCCCACCTCTCACTGATATCCCACCCTGGAAGACCATTTCACACCCATGGAGTTGCAGGAACTGCATTTCCAGCAGTGATAATGGAGAAGGTTCTTGTCACATCTGCTCCCTGCTCCGGCAGCTTGCTCTCCAAGGGTACTCCTTTGCTGCCAACTCCCCCTTGGCTCCGGAGTGATCTCCTGCACAGAACTGTGACTCATTACAACTGAGGGAAAGAGAGAGAGACCGCAAAGGCCCTGTGTTCCGATTCCACACCGCTCCATCATCAGACCTGCCTCTCCTCCCCCCCACCCCACCCCCCTGCTATCAAACGATACTTTTGATTGATACGGCTCCTTTGATTCCCTCGAGAATTCCTACACTCGGCAGTTCCAGCAAATAACCTCGGCGTTACAACTGGAAATTTCATTGTGTGGGATGGTCTAACAGCAGGAAATAGATGGTTTGTTTTTTAAAGGAATGAGCCGTACTGGATGGAAACCTGCACAGTGGGTCAAAACGACGCTTGCAACAAGATCTACGGACTCTCAAGTAGGACACGGCTGCTGCTTAGAGTTTGTACCTTTCTCAAAAGAGCAGCATTAACGGGTCTTCTTAGCTGGGCATCCTGGAGCCTTCAAAACTGTTCGCCGATGCTTTAGAAGATGGGGGCTGGTTGCTCTGTGAGCCTGCTTCTCATTCATGCAAGTGAAAAGAAGCTGTTCGGTGCCCGGCTCAGGATGCTTTGCTGCCCCGAGTGGTCCCCAGACCCTTTGTAGCAGCAGAAGAAGAAGAGTTTTATACCCCACTATTCACTACCCAAAACGGTCTCAGAGTGGCTGACAATCACCTTTCCTTTGCTCTTCTCTCTTTGATTCCTACTTCTCCTGATCACACCCATGCAGCTCTGGGTCGAGACTGAAGAAGAAAAGTTGGTTCTTAGATGCTGCTTTTCTCTACCCAAAGGAGTCTCAAAGCAGCTTACAGTCATCGTCTTCCCTTTCCTCTCCCCACAACAGGCACCCTGTGAGGTGGGTGAGGCTGAGAGAGCCCTGATATTACTGAAGAAGAAGAAAAGTTGGTTCTTATATGCTGCTTTTCTCTACCCGAAGGAGCCTCAAAGCAGCTTACAGTCGCCTTCCCTTTCCTCTCCCCACAACAGAAACCCTGTGAGGGAGGTGAGGCTGAGAGAGCCCTGATATTACTGAAGAAGAAGAGTTGGTTCTTATATGCTGCTTTTCTCTACCCGAAGGAGCCTCAAAGCAGCTTACAGTCGCCTTCCCTTTCCTCTCCCCACAACAGACACCCTGTGAGGGAGGTGAGGCTGAGAGAGCCCTGATATTACTGAAGAAGAAGAAGAGTTGGTTCTTATATGCTGCTTTTCTCTACCCGAAGGAGCCTCAAAGCGGCTTACAGTCGCCTTACCTTTCCTCTCCCCACAACAGACACCCTGTGAGGGAGGTGGGGCTGAGAGAGCCCTGATATTACGGAAGAAGAAAGGTTGGTTCTTGTATGCCACTTTTCTCTACCCGAAGGAGTCTCAAAGTGGCTTCCAATCTCTTTCCAGAATCACAGAATCATAGAGTTGGAAGGGGCCATACAGGCCATCTAGTCCAACCCCCTGCTCAACGCAGGATTAGCCCTAAGCACCCTAAAGCATCCAAGAAAAGTGTGTATCCAACCTTTGCTTGAAGACTTCCAGTGAGGGGGAGCTCACCACCTCCTTAGGCAGCCTATTCCACTGCTGAACTACTCTGTGAAATTTTTTTCCTGATATCTAGCCTATATCATTGTACTTGTAGTTTAAATCCATTACTGCATTTAAAGTCACCCTTTCCTCTCCCCACAACAGACACCCTGGGAGATAGGTGGGGCTGAGAGAGCTCTGAGAGATCTGTGACTGGCCCAGTTGCCTGTATGTGGAGGAAAAGTGGGGAACCAAACCTGGTTCTCCAGATTAGAGGCTGCTGCTATTCGCCACTGTTCTCAGAGGATCAGCTGGGAGTGGCAGGAGCCAGCCCAAGCTGAGGCAGCATGGAGCTCTCAGGTCCTGCCACCTAGCTGATCTTTGGTATATCTCTGAATAAAAGCTGGGGGGATTTCAGTTTATGTTTCAGTTTATGCTGAACGCACACCCCTGCTTCCCATACCCTCCGCCCAAATGTGCTCCCAGATCAGCTACAGCCTCATCCCAGCCCCTGCCCATCCATTGCAGCAGCCTTAAGTATTAGTCACGGCTGCTTGTGTGGAGGAGGAGGAGGGAGCGCTCCCCGTCTGCTAAATTTAGCAGCCCCTCCCCCCCCCAAAAAAAGAGGCATTCGAGAGTGACTGGAGAATAATGGACGCGTCAAATATTAGACTGTGTAGGATGCCAACTGGGCTGCGTTTCCAAGCCGTGCAGGGGCTGCAGACGGATTAAGCAGCATGAGTCTGCTTGCTGGGGGTGCAGGCGTGGGTGGCTTTTGCCAAGGTGGTGGAGGTGGGTGCCACTGACTGAATCTTTGGGGGGTTATCCTCCTCCCTCCCTCCCTCCCTCCCTCCTCCCCTCTCGCCATTGTACACAAAGCAATTTTTCACAGGCCAGAAGAGACTCCTTGGCTGCCCCAGACCCAAGAAAGCAAAGCAGTGAAGAAAGCTTAAATTCAGTGCCTGGTGACTTTTGGGACCTCGCCAGCAGAGGAGCTCTATGGCCGTCCAGTAAGAAATGGCCATCTTCTCCTGTCCACCTGTGCTTTCTGTAGACAAGGACACTAAGAGGTTGAGGGGAGGAGCTGGGGCTCAGTGAGAGAGCCTCTTCTTGGCATGCAGAAGGTCCCGGGTTCAATCCCTGACATCTCCAGTTTTAAAAGACTGGGCAGTTGGTGATGTGAAAGACCTCTGCCCTGAGACCCTGAAGAACGACAGCCATTCTGAGTAGACAATACTGATGACAATCAACCAAAGTTTGATTCAGCACAAGGCAGCCTCATGTGTGATCTCATGAAAAGGAGGTTATTTGGGGAAGGCCTTTTCCATGCCTTTCTTCTTGCGTGCAGAAGCCCCCGGTTCAATCCCCCAGCATCTCTGGTCGGAAGTAAAGGGCAATAGCAGGCCCAATTGGATTAGGCGTAATATGCAGAGGGGTAATAGATGGGGAGAAAGCAGCCTTGGTAATGAGGCAGGAAACCTAGATCTCTTTTCAGGCCAGGAGGATGTGTTGTTTTGAGCGCCATTGCCAGTTGCAATTCAGCAGTCTTGCTTTCTGTTCTGCTGCTTTTATTACCTGCTGTGGTTGTTTGGCCACTATGGTCATTCGGCATCTGAAATCACTCCACTTTCCAAGATATAAAGACAGGTGCACTCATATTCTAGCTGTAGCTATAGAAGTTAGCAGAAAAAGAGGAGGAAGAGGAGTTTGTTTTTATAGCCTACTTTTCACTACCCGGAGGAGTCTCAAAGTGGCTTACAATCAGCTACCCTTCCTCTCTCCACAACAGATACCCTGTGAGGTAAGTGAGGCTAAGAGAGTTCAGGGAGAATTGTGACTGGCCCAAGGTCACCCAGCTGGCTTTTTTTCGGAGGAGCAGGGAATCAAGTCCGGCTCTCCAGATCATAGGCCGCTGCTCTTAACCACGACACCACGCTGGCTCACCCCAAAGCTCCTCTCCTGCCACACATTTTGTTAGGTGCTCCTGGACTCTGGCCTCTTTAATCCCGCTCACGACTAAAATGGCTACTTCTCTTGATCTAGAAACATCTGCAGGTGTACCAAGTGGGGTGTGCCACCTGAACAGCGAGCACTGGTCATGCGAACAGGTACCCCCCCCCCAATATACCACAATGCCAAGTCCTGGAGTTACCACTTAATAATACGGCTCTCTTGTCTCCAGCGCACTTGAAGCCGCAAATGAAGACAGGCAAGTGTTATTTCAGCTCTCATTTCTGTGAGTTATGAGATAAGGAGCCCGTCATGGCTGAGGGAGAACAGGTGACTTTGAGCAATACGATCGCTGTAATTGAACCTGTCAGGTCAAATTCACTTTTCAGGTTGCCAATGCAGGGCTTTTTGTGTAATGTTCTTCCCCCTCCCCACCCCACCCCTGCATCTGAATCTCCCTAGAGGCTGGCTTCTCCTCTTCCACGCTGCCTCCTCGTCACGCTTTAGAACACAACAAGGTTGTGAATGAAAGGAATTTTTTGCAGGGGCTGGGAGGGAGATCCCAAAAGCCAGACGAAAGAAGGGTTTTTTACAAACATGTTGATAATTTACTTGTCGGCTCACTCCATTTAAAATCATAGAATCATAGAAACGTAGGGTTGGAAGGGGCCTACAGGGTCATCTAGTCCAACCCCCTGCACTATGCAGGACACTCACATTGCCCTGCCCACCCACAGTGACCCTAATTTCATGCCCAAGTGATCCTTTCGACCCCACCTTCCTCCCCGACAGAGACCAAAAGCGGCTTACGTCATTCTGCTCTCGGCTGTTTCTTCCTCACAACCTCCCTGTGAGGTAGGCTAGGCCGAGAGTTTCCATGTCAGGGAGGAGAATCGAACCCCAGGTCTCCCAGATCCTAGCCCAGCCTTTCTCGAATTTTCTACCGTTGAGAAACCGCTGGAAAATTTATTTATTTATGCCATTTATTTTTGGATTTATATAACCGCCCCTCCCGAATGCCGGCTTGGGGGCAGTTTAAAACATAATAAATACATTAAAACATACATCATAAAATAATCAAACTGTACAGTTAAAGCTATGCGATAACTAGAAGTCCAATTCAGCAAACCCTACTTGTTGATATTAGATCTTATTTGTTCCAGGGGGAGCTACCTGAGCGCTCTTGGGCTCTCAGCCTAAGCAACCTCGCAGGGGTGTTGCCAGGATAAAAATGGAGGAGAAGAGAACGACGCAAGTCATTTCGGGTCCCCATCAGGGGAGCATAAAGCCAATGCCTCCCGCTCCAATCCTTCCGTCTTTGCTTAATTCGAAACAATAACTCTGGTCATTACCACTATAAATTTAGGCCAGGGGTAGTCAAACTGCGGCCCTCCAGATGTCCATGGACTACAATTCCCAGGAGCCCCTGCCAGCGAATGCTGGCAGGGGGCTCCTGGGAATTGTAGTCCATGGACATCTGGAGGGCCGCAGTTTAACTACCCCTGATTTAGGCCCTTATAGCAGCAGAATACGATGGTTGCCATAGAGACGGAAAGGTCAGCCCCTTCCGAAACAAGCTTTTGATACGGATTCAGACAGGAAGGAAATGCAGGGGTGGCGTCTTATTGAGGAGAACAACGGTCTTCTGGGGGGCTTTGAGGACTAAAAATAGCAAGCATGCTTCAGTCTTCGTTCCCATATGGCCAAGGTGTAACTCCAGATTTTCCCCAACCTAAGTGTCCCTGACTGGGGTTGGGTTCGGGAAGAGATGGCACTCATCTGTAAGCCTCAGGTGCTGGTTCAGACCCGCATGTATGAACAGGCCCCCATGACAATGTGAGGAGGGATTCTTATTGTTTGGCTGAAGAGGTTTTCCTGCAGTTGAGTTAATATGGAGAAATCAAGTGCATTGACAGGCATGGGCAAAGAAGAGCATTAAGATCAAGCAGTCTATATCTGCTCATAGAATCATGGATTCTCAGGGTCTCCATCAACAGGGAGATCAAACTGGCCTCGACCAGACCAAGGGCAGGGCCTTCTCTGCCTTGGCCCCGGCCTGATGGAAAGCTCAGCCTGAGGAAATCAGGGCATTCTGGGACCTCACACCATGCCGGAGGGCCTGCAAAACCGAGCTGTTCCGCCAGGCCTATGGTTGAGTCCAGGCATGGACGCCCTGGCTTTCCCACATGAAACATTCACCAATGGAGACCCCTCCAAACTCTTGAGAGACCCTATAGCAGGGGTAGTCAACCTGTGGTCCCCCAGATGTCCATGGACTACAAGTCCTATGAGCCTTGGGAGCAGGGGCTCATGGGAATTGTAGTCCATGAACATCTGGTGGACCACAGGTTGACTTCCCCTGCCCTATAGCGAATTCAGTTCTAGGAAGCAGGTTTTTAATCGCAAGATTGTACGACTGTAGTAAGTATGTTTTTGTACTACTGTTAACGGCCCAAAGCTGTTAGGATTTATGTATTTATCCATTAAGAAGCCCAGATGCCCACTTTCATGCATTAGTACTACAATGGACATTGAATTATGAACACTCATCATGCTGAGCTTCCACCAGCCCAGCCATTGAGATCTGCAGCAATGGGGTGCCGTTTCCAACCAGGAGATTGTTAAAAAATATTTTTCCTGTTTGCACAACAGCTGGGTTCCGTTTTAGTTTTCCATCCTCATAGCCAGTCAGATCACCAGTGGCCAATTAGGGTCTCTGATGGGCAGCAGCCTCACCTGGCTTTGCCAGCTGGGTGACCTTGGGCCAACCACAGTTCTCTGGGAACTGTTCTCACAGAGCAGTTCTCTTGGAGCTCTCTCCACCCCACCTACCTCACAGGGCACCTGCTGTGGAGAGAAGCAGGGAAAGAACCAACTCTTCTTCTTCTTCAGTAATATCAGGGCTCTCTCAGCCTCCCCTCCCTCCCAGGGTGTCTGTTGTGGGGAGAGGAAAGGGAAGGCGAATGTAAGCCGCTTTGAGACTCCTTTGGGTAGAGAAAAGCAGCATATAAGAACCAACTCTTCTTCATCTTCAGTTTCGACCCAGAGCTGCATGGGTGAGACCGAGAGAAGCACGAATCAAAGGGAGAAACATGAAGGCAAACTTCCGTTCTTTTTGGCTGATCTGGGGCACCGTAGGAGACCCACCATCCCGGAGGGTGAAACGGTCTCAGACGCTGTCCCTAAGCCCCTGGAGCTGAACACATTCCTGCAATATCCAAGCCCACCCGGAGGCAGACTGCTGTGTTCTGCCCCAGCCCCGTTTCTGACCAGCTCTCCAAAAAGCCATTCCGCACAAAATAAATACACAGTACAAATAGGGATGATAATTGCTAGGTTTGAATCAGAGCAAGTAAGCAACGGGCTTTTTTTACCAGGCAGCTTGAAGGGGGGGGGGCTGGTCAGCTGCCCGACCTGAAATCCCAGGTGTGGCAATTTTGGCATGAAATTCCATAGGATGCTGTGTGGTTCATCCGAGAGGCCCTTGATCTGGACAGCCAGAGCATCTGTCCACAAGGATAAACAGGTGCTCACTGCACTGTTATGAGATAAGCATGATTTCCAGGTAGGTTTGCCAGGTGGGAACTGGGAATGTCCCAAATCTCTCCGCAACTCAGTTTCCCTGGAGAAAATGGCTGCTTTAGATGGTGGATCATTGTACCCTCGTGATGTCCCTCTTCTCCCCTTAACCCCGCCCTCTCCAGGCTCCACCCCTTCCCAAAACTCCAACAATTTCCCCACTTAAAATTGGCCAACCTTTGTTATAGGCCAACCTTCCTGTTTCTCTTTTAACAGCGGATTGTCGGAGAACACACAAAACACACATCTCAGGCCAAAGTGAAACGGAGGTTGTGATGTAGGTGTTTCAAAAAGCTACGGCACGTTCTTGCTGCAGCCCGATAACCAATGGAATCCCCCAAATTTAGACCTTGTGTACATCTCGGACATAGGTCCGCCAGGCAGGGGTTCCAGCTAAATCCATTCGGGAAAACGTCATAAAGAAAACGTTACTGTGTAAAATGGTTGACTTCAAGCAGGGGAGCAGGGAGGGGGAATCACTAAACAATAGAAAAGCCAACCCCACCTCACATTTTAATTTCCATCAGATTCGGCCCGGCCGTCCAATTAACGTGACCTGCATGCATGCCAGTTTCCTCGCCCCTGTCCCAGTCGCTTCCAGCCCTTTTAGATGTCTATATTTGATTTGCCTTTATTTTTGCATCTGCATGGTTTCTTTATGTTGCTTCTGCATGAGGACCGTGTCGTTTCAGGTCTCTAGTCCCCGCCCGATCCTTTCCCCACGGAGACATCTGTAGGTTTCATGTCTATGATTTCCGCCCTCCCTTTTGTTTTCTGTTACTAAATTTTAAAGATGCTTGGAATGTAAAAGTGGCAAAAAACTTGGGTGACGTCTGTAACAAAACCCTTCCAAAACTGGCATAAGCCTTTTCCAAATATTTAAGACCAGCAGCAATGGCTGTCCTTCATCTTTGTCTTCTGCTCTGAATTGAAAGCCAAACCTAGACTCATTCTGCACATGGAGGATAATGCACTTTCAATGTGCTTTTGCAGCTGGATTTTCCTGTGCAGAACAGGAAAGGTGTATTGAAGGTGCATTAGCCCTTGAGTGGAGAATGAGCCCTAGATCAGGTTGGTCCCAAGTCCACAATTTTTTTTATCAGTCTCAGCACTTATGATGAAGTGGGGGAGGGAAATGGCCAGGTTCTCACTATACCCTGAGCCCAACCAGAATCAAACCCTTTTTTTAATGGCCAAACCTTTCTGCCATGGGTTGGACCTGTGGCCACCATAATGTCGAGTCTGGTCCAGAAGTAGGTAGATAGAAAATCCACAAAGGCCCTTTTTTCAATGGCTAAATTTCTGCCATGGGTCGGACCCTTGGCGTCAGTAATATCTAGTTTGGCCCAGACGCAAACTGGCAGTAGGTGGATGAAAGCTGTACCCTTTCTTAATCTGGGCACCTGTCACAAACCGATTCTGCCCAATGTGATGTCCGCAATCCTTCCGGAAAAGATTGTGGAGAAATTCAGGCACAGAGTTCAGCATCTTTACTTCCTGGAACCAAAGGCCACTGCAGTTTTCAGATTGAAAATCATGCTCACAAATATCAGACCCAGGACCTAAAAAACACAGGAGGGACAGGTAAATTCCATTTGCACCAATAGAATGAAAGATATTCATTGTAGTCCTTAATCCTCGCCATCAACGCAATGCAGTTAGAAATCCTTGACCCTCATCAGGAGCCTGGGTATGATCCAGGGCCTAGTCTGCACACAAAGGATAATGCACTTTCAATGTGCTTTGGCAGCTGGATTTTCCAGTGCAGAACAGGAAAATCTACTTCTAAAGTGCATTGAAAGTGCATTATTTATTGTGTGCAGACTAGGCCCAGGACACCTCCTTATCGATGCAGGCCCAAATCTTAAATGCTACCTGCCAGGGTTTTTTTCCATTTTAGCCAGGCGCGGCAGCTAGCAACTTACCTGTCGGTGCCCAACCTGGCCACTGTGATCCATGCAATGGTCACCTCCAGATTTGACTCACCTTGTCGCTGATCTGGAAGCTTCAACTGGTCCTGAGCTCAGCTTCCTGGACCCTTGCTGGAACCAGGCAGAGAGAGCAAATTCAACCAGTGCTCTCCCAACTAGACTAGCTCCAGTATGAAAACCGAATCAAATTCAAGGTGCTGGGGTTTACCTTTAAGGCCCAAAACGGTCTTGGAGCTTCATACCTGTGGGACCACCTTCTTCCCTGTGCCCCCCAGAGAAACCAATTCTCGAGCACACAAAATCTGCTCAGGATCCCCGGCCTCAGAGAAGTTAAACCGGCTTCAGCTAAATCCGTTAACGCTGGAGGCCATCTTTGATTCCAGCCATACCTTCACCTTCTTTGTTCTGAATCTTTTCTGCTGGCTTGCTTATTTCAACCAGAAAAAAACAAAAATTAAATCAGACCAAGTCACTTCCAGGGTTTTTTCCCACTTTTACAAACTAGTTGTTCTGTCAGCATGAGTGTGACAACAATTAGACGTCCCTGTTTTTTGCCCCCCCGTGCCTTTTCTCCTTCACAGTCATTCAATGACAAGCGTAAAAAGAACTTCATCTTTTCACGAAAGTTTCCATTCTACAAGAACAAGGAGCTGAGTGATCAGGAAGTGAGTGATCCGGAACGTAAGTAAACAGCTTAGAGGCAATGTCACTGTGCAGCACACGGGCGAAGCGCATGACACCAGGAACCCTGCCCACGCGCACACACACACCCCTAGGCAAACAAAAGGCAGCGTCAGGGCAGGCGAGGCATTGCTACTGTGACCGATGTTTGACGGCAGTCTGGATTCAGCTCAGCTTCCTTTTAAAAAAAAAATCTCTCCGTGAATAAAATAATAAAGCTGTTACCATTGTCGGATGAATCCTCCGGTACCAAATTTGCAAACCAGATCCTTATACTTCTTGTTTAGATCACTGCGTTTCGAGTTTTGGTTGAAGAGAAAGCCCGTACTTTCCAGATTGGGGTGGCTGCAGTTGTTCGTTTTGCTCAGTGTGGCTTATGAAAAATCCTACTGATATATTCTAAAGGTAAAGGTCAAGGTATCCCCTGTGCAAGCACCGGGTCATGTCTGACCCTTGGGGTGACATCCTCTAGCGTTTTCATGGCAGACTCAATACGGGGTGGTTTGCCAGGGCCTTCCCCAGTCATTACCGCTTACCCCCCAGCAAACTAGGTACTCATTTTACCGACCTCAGAAGGATGGAAGGCTGAGTCAACCTTGAGCCGGCTGCTGGGATCGAACTCCCAGCCTCATGGGCAGAGCTTTCAGACTTCATTTCTGCTGCCTTACCACTCTGTGCCACAAGAGGCTCATTCTAAGGAACGACAAATTCGTCTCCCCCCCCCTCCAATTTGAAGCTGTCGGATCGGCACCTTGATAATACCTGTTTTTTTGGCTAAAACAGTCGTATTGACAGTCACTCTGAGATCTAAATGGGATATGACTGAAAGCCACAAGGGCCACTTTGGATATTATTATTATTATTATTATTATTATTATTATTATTATTATTAGATTTATTAGATTTATTAGATTTATTATATAATGAATTTGATTTATTACCCACCACTCCCTGACGGCTCATGGCGGGTTACACCTGTCTGAATAAAAACCCCATCAGAGGCAGGAGATTAGAAACGCAAGCCGTTTGGGGTACCGAAATCATTCGGCAAACGTTGCAAGTCAGAAGCACAATTCCCTGTTGATTGCGCTATTCCCCACTTCTGAGAGGGGAGCCTGGTTGCAGACAAGAATTCTTTAGAGCACCAAAAGAGTCATCAAGGAGCCATAGGTTTACTCGTGCATGTCTTTTGGTGCAGCATCATGTCTACCTAAAACATTGCCCAGCTTCCAGCCACTAACTATTGTGTATTCAAGACAAGAAGACAAAATGAGATGGTTTTCCACGGCCTGCCTCTGTAAACCACCTTGGACTTCCTTGTCAGCCTCCCATCCGAGTCCTAACAAGGGCCAATGCTTGGTTTTCAAGCTCTGAGGAAGAAGAAGAAGAAGAGCTGGTTCTTATATGCCGCTTTTCTCTCCCCAAAGGAGTCTCAAAGGGGCTTACAGTCGCCTTCCCTTCCCTCTCCCCACAACAGACACCCTGTGGGGTGGGTGAGGCTGAGAGAGCCCTGACAGAACAGTTTTGTGAGAACAGTTTTATCAGTGCTGTGACTAGCCCAAGGTCACCTAGCTGGTTGCATGTGGGAGAGCGCAGAATCGAACCCAGCATGCCAGATTAGAAGTCCGCACTCCTAACCACTACGCCAAACTGGAGGCGGGGCTAGCCCTTTCCGCACCGCCTGTAAAAAATACTTTCATCGTCTCTCGTTTTGTTTTAAGCACTTTCTTTCTCGGTTTTATCGGGAGACTCCGGTGAGGCTGTGGGCCGCCTCTGCGGAACTTTCTCGAGATGGCTCGTAGCAGAAACGATAAAACTCTCCCTACACGACAATGAAAGATGTCGATTAAAAAAAAAACGACGGACGCGAGTCCACCCCCCCCCCCCCCCCCGAGCAAACAACAGAAACTAATTCAGCCCCCGATCGGAAAGACAACAAAAACGCAACTCCTGATAATGGCGTGAGCTTTCTCCCTTGAACCAAAACGGGTCACTGTCATCGGCTATCTGGTGGGAATCCAGGAAACGGGTGGGACGGGTGGGCCTCGTTTCCAAATGAGAGCAGGAATCCAGACTGTTCGCGCCACATGGTCCGTCATGGTAGTATCCATTTCAACTCCACTGACTTCTTCCTTCCTCTTCTGCGGCTGTTCTTTTCTCTCATTGCTCTCTCTGGGGATTTCCGCGCAGGACCTCCCCGGATTAGGTGACGACGGTTATGGGACAAAGACTCTGAGTAAGTTTCCAGGAATGGTCACTACAACCTTTTTTTTTTTTTTAAGTATTCTATTTCTTTTCTCTTTTTTTAAACATTATTTTGGCTTTTGTTCCTTCCCCGAGGACCATCCACCCTGGCATGCAGAAGATTAGGTTTTTATTTTGTCTCTCAGCTTTGAATGCGGTATGGGGGAAGGGGAGTCTGTGGGCCTTTTACGTTTTGCATGGTAACACGGAGAGCGTACAGGAAACGAAACGGATATGCCGACATCTTTGTAAGCTACACCTTCCGTCTCCTAACCGTTCAGGACTGAGCCCCTGAGGACAGTTCTTTAGACCAGGGGTAGTCAACCTGTGGTCCTCCAGATGTTCATGGACTACAATCCCCATGAGCCCCTGCCAGCAAACGCTGGCAGGGGCTCATGGGGATTGTAGTCCATGAACATCTGGAGGACCACAGGTTGACTACCCCTGCTTTAGACCAGTGGTGTCCCAATGGCATCCTGAGGATAGCATTTTAAGAGAAATCCTCTTCATTCCTCTTTACCCAATTTCTCCTTGAAATTCATCCTAGAAGCATGATGCTGAGTGTGCTAAATAAATTTCCCAAGAAGTATATTGCAAAAAAAAAAAAGGGAAACACATTCATTCAAGTAGATGCAATTCACATTCAACTGGAGTCAAAAGAGGATAGGGGAGCCTAATCTAAAAAGTACTTTCCCTATCACAAATGGGCAGCTAATCTGGTATCGTGTGTCTGGGAGTAAGAGAGCGTTCTATCTACAGGAGAGACCTGCAGAGACACATGTCCTCATGGAAGGCCATGTAAAGTGAGAGAGAGAAGCCTAACCTACGGTACTTTCCCTATCACCAATGGCCAGCTCGTCCCGCATCACCTGTGTGGGAGAATGAGGGCATTGTCTCTACAGGCGAGACCTGCAAAGACATGTGTCTTCATGGAAGGCCAAGTGGAGAGAGTGAGAGGATAAGAATACACAGAGAGAAGCCTAATCTAAAAATTACTTCCCCTATCACAAATGGGCAGCTAATCTGGTATTGTGTGTCTGGGAGTATCATTGTATCTACAAGGCCCATTATGCACGGAGTGGAAAGTCTGCATTCAGGGTGGAATGGCGGCGGCTAAAATCACCAATTATGCACGCTGCAGGCGGCAACCGGGTGCAGAGTCAACGTATGCCACCGAAAAAGCCACATTAGCGAGATGCGGAAGAAAGTGGAGCTTCCTGGGACCAGGGCGCAACCAGAAGCGGCTCCGGAGTATCTGCGTGCATAATCGGATACTCTGGGTTTTGCCGCCGTTGTGTTCCGTCCCGTGCACAATCGGTTTGCTTCGTTTCTTCCTCCTCCTCGTTCTCCATGCCACCGTTTCAGTGGCCGTGCATAATAGGCCCAAGAGAGACCTGCAGATGCAAGGGTCCTCATGGAAGGCCATGTGAAGGAAGAGAGAAAGGAGACAAAGTGGGGGGCGAGAGAGAGAGGGAGACAGAAAGAGAGAAGCCTAACCTTAAAAGTTCTTTCCCTAACACAAATGGCCAGGCTGCATGTGTGTGGGAATATGAAGGCATTGTCTCTACGGGAGAAATCTTCAGATACATGTGTCTCCCCATGGAAGGCCATGTGGAGAGAGTGAGAGGGTAAGAATACACAGAGAGAAGCCTAATCTAAAAATTACTTCCCCTATCACAAATGGCATGGTGTGTCTGGGAGTATCATTGTATCTACAAGAGAGACCTGCAGAGACAAGTGTCCTCTTGGAAGGCCATGTGAAGAAAGAGAGAGAGGAGAAAAAGTGGGGGACGAGACAGAAAGACAATGAGAGAGAGAAGCCTAATCTAAAAAGTCCTTTCCCTAAAACAAATGGCCAGGCTTCATATGTGTGGGAATATGAGGGCATTGTCTCTACAGGAGAGATCTTCAGATACATGTGTCTCCCCATGGAAGGCCATGTGGAGAGAGTGAGAGGGCGAAAGGATAGAGGAGAGGTCGGAAGGCAGCTCCCAGGTTAAGATAAAAAGAAGCATCTCATTCAAGGAGATGACGCCAGTATAAGAGTGACGTATCACCTCCCAGCATCCAGGCATGCTGACTCGCTCACTTTAACATTTCAGTGGTTGGGAGTACGATGAAAAAAACGATAGGAACGTCAAAAACAAACACTGCCCTAAAAAGTCAGGCTGCATTCGCACATCATTGACTGCTGCACAGTGGCCACCTCTCTTGAATTTCTTCCAATCCACAAGAAACAGGATTTTTTTAAACAAGGAAGACTAAGAATCCTAGTCAGGACAGGCTCCTCTTTGCAATGGTTCTGAATTGCACCGAAGATTATGATCTAGGGCAGGGGTAGTCAACCGGTGGTCCTCCAGATGTTCATGGACTACAATTCCCATGAGCCCCTGCCAGCAGGGGCTCATGGGAATTGTAGTCCATGAACATCTGGAGGACCACAGGTTGACTACCCCTGGTCTAGGGAAACGACTGGTCTAGGGAAATGAAAGCGGTGGTCTTATAATTGATTTCAGTACCGTTAGGTCCCCACAATGGTGTATTGTGCTTCTCCCTGCATTGCTCTTAACTTGTGCCTGACCTGCACAATGGCCATTTTCCATAGAGCTCTGCCAATCCTTATATCGGACGCGCCATTTGATTTGGGGTGGGGAATTATATGCAGACCTGACCGTTGCCCATTGGCTACTGCTGCGAATGCACTTTTCATCCTAGGAACGGACGCTCATACACACATTTGTGATGCAGATAAGGGGACACGGATTAAACCTCATCCTACGGTGGACTTCCCCCATAAAGGGAGGCGCATGGTGCCTTGTGGAGCCGAGAGGATCCATTGCACTGCACCGGATTCCTCTGTGATAGGAAGGTCCGCATCACTGTTTCAATGCAAAATGTTGAATGCAAGCTTATTAGCAAGCAGCTGCATTCCACAGGGTATGATCTGGACCGAACACTCGTATTCTTTATAGATTCAGGGGGGCCTGAAGCAGCAGAACAAAGTTGGAGTCCAGTCGGGCATCTTTAAGACCCACAAGTTTTGTGAGCACACGCACTTCATCAAACATAGTGATGCTTTATCTGACAAAGTGTGCATGCACACAAATACTTTGAAGAAAACACTCTTCGTTTTTGAGATAATAATGACTGTGAAGGAGAGTATAATGACAGCAGTCTAACACAAAGGAGGAACAGAATTTTGGTCAAAGCCTACTTCCTTACCACTTAAGATCATAGAATTATAGTATATTAGAGTTTGAAGGGACCTCCTGGGTCATCTAGTCCAGCCCCCTGCACTATGCAGGCCACTCCCAACCCTGTCACTCATCCACTGTCACCTGCCACCCCCTTGAACCTTCACAGAATCAGCCTCTCCGTCAGATGGCTCTCCAGCCTCTGTTTAAAACTCTCCAAAGATGGAGAACCCATCACCTCCCGAAGAAACCTGTTCTTGATCTTGCCCTAAAGCCATTAGGACCTTATGCTTTAGACTGCAGCAGTGGCCAAACTGTGGCTCTCTAGATATCCATGGGCTATAATTCCCATGTCCTTGCCGGGACTCATGGGAACTGTGATCCTTGGCCATCTGGAAAGCCACAGTTTGGTCACTCCTGCTTTGAAGCAATGATCATTCCCAAAGCAACCAACCAGATGCCCTGGATACATCCCTGATGCAGCTCCCTTAATTCTGTTTCCCAGGAGCCATAGCTCAGAGATAGGACCCAAGTTCAATGCCAGGCATCTCCAGATCTTGGGTGAAAGGGCTGGAGAAGACATTGGAGACCAGGTCTCTCAGACTCTGGAGATCTGCTGACAAAGCAGGCCAGTAGTCTTCAGTCCATGAGTCTTCAGTCCATTGCTGAGCCCCACCTGCTGGGCCCCAATATTTTTCCTAGCAAATATGTGTAGACAGCAAAAGAACCACTCCTCCAGCTTCTGTTTGGATGTACATTGAGAAGAAGCAACAGGATGACAAAGCAAAGTCATTCAGAGGTGGATTAGAAGTCTGCACTCCTAACCACTACACCAAACTGATCTGGAAAGCAAAATCACAAAACTCCAGCTCACTCACCTTGGCCATATCACATGACTCAATTCAATGGAGATTGATTGGTCAGTGGGAAAAGGAAACTAGGCCGACAAAGAACACGGCAGTAGGAGGCAACCAAAACGGACCCCGGCCAGACCATCATCCAACGAAAAGAAGCGGTGCAAGATCGAAAATCATGGCGACCGTTTAGCCGTAGGATTGCCAAGAGTTGGACTCAACTGAAGTGGAAGTGACGTCATCACAGCGTGGTGCTGCATCACCCTGGTGCCATGATGTCATCTCGGCTTCCATACTGGAAGGGCCATCAGCACAACACTGACTCCCCCATCTGATTTTCCCTGCCCCTCTGTCGAGGGGTGGCTGGGAACGGGGGTCCAGGCTGAGAGGTATTCCCACTCTAGATCTGCAACAGCCCCCCATCCTGACCAAGAAGGCTAAGTTTGGCACCTCGGCTGTCTTCAGGCCTACAGCCTCAAAGGCCAAATCCCAGTGGCCAACGAGAAACGCAATTCGCATTCCCCAGGATGGGATCTATCAGCCGAGTCCTGTCTCGATGCAAACGGTGGCATTGTAAAATTGTTTGAGTGCAAGTGACTGAGCCTTTGCAAGCCCATCTGTGCATTCATAGAAGGAATGAACCTCGCTTAATTGTGCCTGGCACAGAAATTGGAAGCTGCCTAGATCCTCCTAGGAATTCAATAGAACAGGACGAAGGAGTCACAATTAAAACTGATTTGTTTTGACTCTCGGGCATTCCCATCATTAACTGAAGACGCTGCACAAATGCCGCTAGTTCCACGGGGAGGTCCGATGAGGGCGGTCGGCATCTTCGGGTTCAACTCAACCGCCACCTCAGTCTGTTCCACCAACAGGAACTGAGGAAAGCCTCGCCAAATTATCCCAAATCCTTTGCACAGAGCTGGGTAGGTCAAAAGGAATACCCATGCAAGGAGTTGTCAAGCCACCACAGTGCAAAAAAAAACTGGCCTTGCCGATGCCGTGATGTCATTTCCGGGGGGAACCAGAAGTGATGTCACACCTTCCCTGTGATTCTCTAAGAAGCTCTGTGGTCTTTTCCATTATCTTCCCTTCTACCACTGCATCGATCAGCAGCAAATAATTGAGCTCACAGGGAAAGCGTACAAGTTTTCCTTTATGTTTCTTCTAACAAGACAAAAGCAGCCCTGCGAGTCCATTTGCACGGGGAGAAGTCTTAATGGTCCCACATCTAATCGGAGACCCCCAGTTGCTGTTGACGGTACAAATGAGATGAAGGACCCAACTGCAGATCTCCTGATGCCTCTTCTCATCAACATCCTGAGCAGGGGTCGTCAAATTGAGGCCCTCCAGATGTCCATGGACTACAATTCCCATGAGCCCCTGCCAGCGTTCGCTGGCAGGGGCTCATGGGAATTGTAGTCCATGGACATCTGGAGGGCCGCAGTTTGACTACACCTAATCCAGAGGCTGCTACTGGATTGGAATGTGTTAAGGTTGTCTTCTTTTCAATTTTAATTATGGAGTCGGGGCACTGGTTCCTCCCATTGGGTGGAATCATAGAATAATGGAATCAGAAAGTTGGAAGGGACCTCCAGGGTCATCTAGTCCAACCCCCTGCAGAATGTAGGAAATTCACAACCACCTGCCCAGCCACAGTAACCCCCAATTCCATCTCCAGATGATGTTCCCCCCCTCCCCCCAAAAAATAGTCCAGAATCCCGGAGTCTGGCCTGGAGGAAATTTGCCTCCCAACCCCAAAATGGCAATCAGCATTTCCCTGGGCATGCAAGGAATAGCCACAAGAGCCGTGCATGGACACAATCCCTTCTGCCCACCCGCTTTCAATCTGCCTAAATTCACAGGTCAGGATTGAAGGGTTAACCCCTTCCCCCTCCCTTCCCCACACAGCCCTGAGGCAAACTGAGGCTGCTCCAGCCTGCATTTTGAATTTCACGGCCAAAATAAAAGCTGGAATCTTCCTCTCACCCATCTGAACCCTGAGTTGGACCGTAGATCCATTTAGCACAGAGTAGCGGCCATTTCTGCCATGTCTCAAGCAGAGAAAGGTCTTTCTCCTACGAGAGATTCATCCACAAAAGCCACTGGGGATTGAACCCGGCACCTTCTGATGCAGAACATATTCTCTCCCTGTAGGGCAGGGGTAATCGACCTGTGGTCCTCCAGATGTTCATGGACTACAATTCCCATGAACGTTTGCTGGCAGGGGCTCGTGGGAATTGTAGTCCATGAACATCTGGAGGACCACAGGTTGACTACCCCTGCTGCAGGGGATTCAAATGTGTGGGGTGAGCATACACAGAGAAACCTCATCTAGACATACCCCAATATTTCCATGGGTTTAGAAACATTCTTGGCAGACGGCATGTCGCTCTTTCCCCATCCATCCATCCATCCCCAAGCGAGAACGCCTTGGCCCTTCATCGGATCAATTCCGCGGGCCGGTTCCGGCCGATCCGCTGCGCTTGGGGGGGGTTTCCTCTCGCTCCGCGCTGGCCCCCTTTTTGCATGACGGGGGCGGCTCCGTGACATTCAGGTGCTTGGTGACGTCCTTTTTAATTTGCTGTCCTGTTCTTGCAGAACATGTTTCCTCGCTTGCCAGCGATAGCGAAAGTAGCTACAGTAAGTCTCGGCTTCCGTTTGGGGCTCTTTCCTTTGGCCTGCCTGTTGCGGTTTTCTTTCTTTTTCTCCGCGCTTTCCTCACCTGGGGGGAAAAAAGAAGCAACCATGACAGTCTATCGCTGGTGCAAATGGCTCGGCTGAGAATCAGACGCAAACTGACACCGAAGGTCGAGCAGGGCTCTGGAATAAAAGAGGCCTTTTTAGACCTTTCCGAAGGGGATTAGGCAAATTCAAGGAGGAGAGATGCGCTGTCGAGTCACTTCAGCCCTTTAATAGATCATAGAGTTGGAAGGGACCTCCTGGGTCATCTAGTCCAGCCTCCTGCACTGTGCAGGACACTCACAACCCTCTTGTTCATCCACTGTCAGCTTGAGCCTTCCCAGAATCAGCCTCTCCATCAGATGGCTCTCCAGCCTCTGCTTAAAAATCTCCAAAGATGGAGAACCCACCACCTCCCAAGGAAGCCTGTTCCACTGAGGAACCACTCTAACTGTCAGGAATTTCTTCCGGATGTTTAGACGGAATTTCTTTTGAATTAATTTCATCCCATTCATTCTGGTCCGTCCCTCCGGGGCAAGAGAGAACAACTCTCTTCCATCTTCTACGTGGCACCCTTTTAAATACTTGAAGATGGTTATCAGATCCCCTCTCTGTCCCCTTTCAGATGGTAAGAGTGCAGCCTTGGCCTTGACCCAATGCCTGATGGAAGAGCACCATCTTGTAAGCCCTTCAGAACTTTGGGAGCTCCCTAAAGGCCCAGCTCTCTGACGGGAGCTTGTTCCTCCAGGCTTAGCGTGGGGAAATGGACCAAACTGATATTTCGTGAGATTAGGCTTCAATGTTCTCCAGCTGCAGAAACTGCAAATGAAATAATAGGATCAGGTCATGTGAAAGACCTCTGCCTGAATTCCTGGACATTTTTGGCCTGATAGAGCAATGGTCTCACTCAGCATCAGCCAGTTTGACATGTTCACGAGACACAAACTTCACAAGGGTAGACCACAGATGCATGGCAGGGTGTTCCATATCTGATATCCCACAACAGAAAATGCCGCATCTCTCATAACCCTCTATTTCTCCCTGGAAAGGGTCAGGCCTCTAAAGATAAGCTCTAAAACTGAGCAAATAGAGCTACAACTTGAAAACTACAACCAGAGACCTACCTGCTGATTTTGCAAATACACCCATTGGATGCCACCAGCCTAAATTGGGGGGGGGGACATTGTCCATCAGAATTCCATGGAATAGCCATGGTACGGAATTGGTTCTGAAAACCGGTTATCCCTCAGTTTCAATTCTCCGGAACTGTTTGCCTCCAGTTCTCAAGCCATTTGTAGAGTCGATCGGTTTGTGTCCCTAGCACAGAGCACCTGTCGTTGGTTGGGCCCCCAATAACCATGGTTGTCGGACCCCCATGGTTATAGGCTTCTGAGACCCTCTGTTCATGCTCAAGATCGTAATAAACATCACCTTCTTTCAGGAAAGACAAGATGCTGCTCAGTAGGCTATGTGCATAACTTGCGTTTGCGTGAGGAAATTGCAAAAGACACAACCTGTGCATCTTTTGGGGGATTCTGCGCATGTCCTTCACTGCACAGGGATCCTGGTGCGCATAAGACGGCTATGGCTGCCCGCTCAGTAGGCCAAGCTAGGCTCATTGATCCTTCTCTGCTGTGTGCTTCTGGATCCCTTCCTCGTGGCATAATTTGCTCACTTCCTAGCTTTTCATTGGGGGGGGGGGAGGAGATTTGGAGATTCGGAGAGAAGTCCTCCTGCCTGATTTGTGAAACGGTACGAATCTGTGGTTCGGGGTTTCATGCAGCACCTAGCGATACGAGATGCCGAATACGGAGCTGTAATTCCGATGGGATAAACTAGAAGACGCTGAGTTGGGTCCTCCCTGCTTTATAACCGTCATCACCAGAGGAAGGGACCATTTACATTCCCAAAACAGCTATGCTGGAGACTGTGGGACCAACGCAGGCTTGCCGACAACCTGGAACAAATAAGTCCTGGTTTAATAGAGGCTTAATGGGTGGATCTGGGCAGGTGAAGCTTTTCATAGTATGGCAGTCAATAACATCACCTGATAAGGGTGCCAGGTCCTCCGAGCAGCCAGTGGGGGAAGGAGGGCTGCACCTACCAGGAGCAGGAAGGAACACTCAGCATGCCCACAATGTGCCTTTGAGACCCAGAAATGATGCATGCACATCTGGGTGTGACATCCTGGCTTTTGGGCAAGACTCTATGGTAGAATTAGCCTCTACCATAGAGTTTTTGCCCCAAATAATCAAGTGTTGCCCCCAACATATTTATATTACTTCCGGGTAATGGAAATGCCAGGTGTTCCTCCCTTGGAGGGATAATCCCCCCCCCCACTGGCCAGTTCACTATGGATGGAGAGGTGGGACGTGGTAGTAGGAGAACCCCCCCCCTATTGGGGGTCTGGCATCCTTTTCACCTGGTCAATAACATCGCATTAAGCCTAAAGGGGCATTTACTGCAGGCCGCTGATAACCTTAGATGTGTGTTTATTTATATTTATTTATATTTATTTATATTTATTTTTATATATATATATATATATATATATATATATATATATATATATATATATATATATATATATATATATATATATATATATATATATATATATATATATATATATATATATATATATATATATATATATATCTCAGTGCAACATACAAAATTCCGCCCATAGACTTTGGCTACATATAGCTAAAAAACAATAAGTTCCATAACATTAGTAAAATAAAATTAAAACGGTGAGGCTTCCCCGACCTGTTTTATTTGGGTGATCTAGCTCAATGCTCTTTTCATGAAATCCTCATTATAAAAACAAACACATTGGAGGAATTAAACAATCGCAATTAAGGGAGGGGGAAGCAGCTTTGCATAGTTTCGTACCTCACCGGGATCTGTTCTTCCCCCCCCCAATTTCATCAAAGGTTAAAAGCCTTTTCCTGCTGATATATCTGAAATGATTTCTTATTTTTTTGAAAACTACGTCGGCCGGATCAGACTTTGCCAGGTTTGGCTTTTCCAGAAGTTCGGTTTTCCTGGGCTGTGCCTCTAGTTTCAGAGGGTAGCTGTAGAACAGTAGGATTCGAGTACAGTCGCACCATAAAGAGCAACAAGAGTTTTGGGCTACAAGCGTCCAAGAATCAAAGCTCCCTGAGTACAGATGAAGTTCTCAGAGCCTTTTTAGGAGGGGTGTTGTGAATAATGCTTCTAAAACAGTGGTTCTCAACCTGGGGGTCAGGACCCCTTTGGGGGTTAAATGACCCTTTCACAGGGGTCGTGGCAGGGCAAGCAGCTTGGCCTGGGGGGCGCCATCCACACAACAGCCTTGCGTGGTAGATTGAGATAGAGCGTTCATCTGTCTGGAGCAGCGGAAAAGAGTGAGATCGGCATGGTGGGACAAGAGGCAGAACTGAACTGAGAAACCCCGGGATAAAAGCCAATTTATATACAATCGTGAACCATGGATCTTCACACCATTGGTCAGTTTTGGTTTAATTTCTGTGAAAGAACCCTTGCATAATTTTATGGTTGGGGGCCACCACAACATGAGGAGCTGTATTAAAGGGTCGCAGGATTAGGAAGGCTGAGAACCACTGTTCTAAAAGAGGCCAAGGTACAATGCATATTGCAATCAGTTTGAGCCGAGCTCTTCCCCTCTTCTCCAATCAAGCTGATTGCAATATGGAATGTACCTTTGCATTTTTACAAGCTTCCTTTACCACACACTTTCTGCTTTCCAGTTGGAATGTCAAAACTCAGATCTTTATTCCTCTTCCCATCTGATTAAGGGAGCTTTGACTCTGGAAAGCTTATACCCTGAAAATCTTGTTGGTCTTTAAGAGGCTTCTGGACTCGAATCTAACTGGGCTGTGATTAACAATCTTCCCCATGACGCATTTTCGAGGATCCTTGCCCATCACCTAGCTTTACCCATTTTTATCTAGCACTGAATCAAACCTAACTGTTGCACTAGTTTGTTATAGGGCTCTTTTGCATTTCCTTCTGCTTCTGCTGAGCATGCACATTTGGGCCTTTCAAAATACAAATTTTCACAAGTCTCCTGTTCCTGTAGGACGCTGCCCAGAAATAATTTGTTCATTAGTGTGAAATACACATTTTCACAAGTTTCCTGTCCTGTAAGATACTGCCAGGAGATAAATTGACCATTCGTTTCAAATATGGATTTTCGCAAGTCTCCTGCCAAGAGATAAATTGACCATTCGTTTGAAATACGAATTTTACAAGAGATAAATTGACCATTCATTTGTAATACAAATTTTCAACAGTCTCCTGCCAAGAGATAAATTGATCATTTGTTTCAGATACAAATTTTCGCAAGTCTCCTGCCAAGAGATAAATTGATCATTTGTTTCAGATACAAATTTTCGCAAGTCTCCTGCTAAGAGATAAATTGATCATTTCCAATTCAATTCGAATTTTCGCAAGTCTCCTGCTAAGAGATAAATTGATCGTTTCCAATTCAAATTTTCGCAAGTCTCCTGCTAAGAGATAAATTGATCTTTTCCAATTCGAATTTTCGCAAGTCTCCTGCTAAGAGATAAATTGATAGTTTCCAATTCGAATTTTCGCAAGTCTCCTGCTAAGAGATAAATTGATCTTTTCCAATTCGAATTTTCGCAAGTCTCCTGCTAAGAGATAAATTGATAGTTTCCAATTCGAATTTTCGCAAGTCTCCTGCTAAGAGATAAATTGATCGTTTCCAATTCAAATTTTCGCAAGTCTCCTGCTAAGAGATAAATTGATCTTTTCCAATTCGAATTTTCGCAAGTCTCCTGCTAAGAGATAAATTGATAGTTTCCAATTCGAATTTTTGCAAGTCTCCTGCTAAGAGATAAATTGATCATTTCCAATTCAATTCGAATTTTTGCAAGTCTCCTGCTAAGAGATAAATTGATCTTTTCCAATTCGAATTTTCGCAAGTCTCCTGCTAAGAGATAAATTGATCATTTCCAATTCAATTCGAATTTTTGCAAGTCTCCTGCTAAGAGATAAATTGATCGTTTCCAATTCGAATTTTCACAAGTCTCCTGCTAAGAGATAAACTGACCATTTGTTTGAAATGCGAATGTTCGCAAAATCGACCATTCGTTTGAAATATGAATGTTCGCAAGTCTCCTGCTAAGAGATAAATTGACCATTTGAAATACAAATTTTTGCAAGCCTCCTATCCCCATAGGATGCTGCCAAGAGATAAATCGGCTAGTCATTTCCAACCTCATTCCTGTTGGCTCAGTGACTGGTAATAAAAAAAGGGGGTTTCCTGCCACAGCTGAGTAATCCTAAAAGGGGACCACTTCACTCCTGGAACCCCCAGAGATGTTTCAGAACAGCTAGCTGATAAGCGACAGATAGTTTTATCTGGAAGAGGAGAATTGTTTTGTCAGCCTTGATTTTGCTTTCTTCCTTCCTTTCCCCTTTTATCAGGAGGACAAGAGGATTGCATTCTCTCCTACGAGCCAGTCACACGGCAGGAAAGTAAGTACAGACGATGCTCTATTTAGTATCTTGAGTCCTGGGATTATGTCTTGGGATGTTGCAAGCACCACTTGGAAGGGTTAGACCTCAGAGGAGATATAGAGGGTTGTATTTGCAGATGTATGCAATTTGGGGGGAGGGGTCTTTCTGTTTTTGGGTCATTTTCGTTTCGAACAAATTTGATTGCAGTTTTTTTATTATTGGTATTCAGATGCTAGTGGTTTTTGTTGGTTTACTTCCTTTGCCGTCCGTCTTTCTCATTGAGACTCAGGGCGTATCGCAGAGTTGTAATGCAACAAAGACCGGTGTAATGTATACAATTAACAGTGTGGTGAATCTGGTTAACAAAAATGAAGAACAATGAAATTTTAAAAAATCACATAAACTGGAATTTGCAATTAAGAGAATAACAAGAAGGGACCCACAAAGGACCCACAAAGCCCAACTGCTTCTCCCCGGTGTTCTGCCTGCCTGCCCACCCATCCTCTTCCCAGCCACTGTCCCCACTCAGGTGTCTCTCTTCTCACTGCTCTGCCTGCCAATCCACTTGCCCTCCAATGCTCTACTTAATCAGACATCTAATTCATGCTGCAGTGTCAGCAGCAGATAGGGGATTTGGGGAGATCAGTGGCAGAGGCTCCTGACTGTCCTCCAGCAACCCCCCCCCCCTCAGCAGCAGAGCGAAGGGCAGTGTTAGCTTCCATTCCATCCACCTCCTGTAATGTGGCCTCATCAGTGGGTGGCCAGGTGACAATTGTCTTAACAAGCTCAGGCAGCTGCACTCTTTAGCATCATAAAAGTTGTTGTTTGTTTTTTTCAAATCCCTCCTCTTTTTTTTTTGCAAACTTTTTTTTTTTCTGCAAACTTGAGCCATACCCTTTGAAAAAAATCTCCTTTCTCGCAATGTGGCCCTAATTGTTAGATTTAAGCATCCTCAGATGGGGCCCCGTTGACTATAGAATATTTTGATAATATAAAGACAGTATCATATATCCTTTAATAATGCAGTATGACAGCGGGTATTACTGCCTATCAATTTCATAGGTCACTAAACTTTGAATGCTATTACATTTCCAGCAGTGATTTAAGTTTTCTGGTCTGTTTGGAATATAACTCCCAGGGGAGTGCACTGTACTAAAGAGATATATCTTGACAAATTTGGTGAAACTGTCTCCTTTGGACAGGACACAGGGTGGCATGGACTGATGAGCAGTTTGGAGAGGTGATGGCTGGAACTGGAAGATTAATTCAATTAAGTGGTGCTTTCATTTGATCCTATTCTGCACACAATAGATAATGCACTTTCAATGCACTTTAGAAGTAGATTTTCCTGTTCCGCACAGGAAAATCCAGCTGCCAAAGCACACTGA
Source organism: Paroedura picta (assembly GCF_049243985.1). Lineage (NCBI taxonomy): Eukaryota > Metazoa > Chordata > Lepidosauria > Squamata > Gekkonidae > Paroedura > Paroedura picta. Next base: position 8,239,767 of record NC_135374.1, on the reverse strand, counting down.
AAGTGCATTATCTTATGTGTGCAGAATAGGCCATGGTCTAAGGAACACAAAGAGCCCTAGAGGAAGAATCCTGCCACTGTAAGAAATCTGTGAGATCCTTCCCAATGTTTTCAAACATTTATTTTACTTTCTGGATTTGTTTCACATTGTGAACTCTCAGTGGCTCTATTTTAAAAAGCAAACATTGTTTCTAGTTCACTATTTTTCCACCTGATTCCCCCATGGAATTTGCCTATTCAATTCAATTTATTTCTGCCAAAAGATAGATTTTAAGGTAGTGCCTGTACTTTTCTTTACATTCTTCTCCAAGATCTTCCTTTCCTTTCTTCATTCCAGTTAATTATACAAGACCGGTGATCATCCTTGGTCCAATGAAAGATCGGATCAACGATGATTTAATATCTGAATTTCCTGACAAATTTGGCTCTTGCGTACCACGTAAGTGTTATGTTTCCTGGTCTTTATAGGTCTGCTTATTTTGATTTGGAACGTTTCTGTCTTGGCATTTAACAAAGAGAAAGTTTACCAGTAAACAATTAACCTGAACCAAGTCCACTTACAAATCGCCTTGAAAGCTATAAAGCGAAGGAACAGGGAGCAGATTACAGCAGATAAGTAAGACGTGATTTGGATTTCTAGCTCTTTGGAAACTGGAATTTCTGGATCCTCAAGGATTTGGATTTCTGGATTTTAGGGGACTGGAATTTCTAGATCTTTGTAGATTTGAATTTCTAGAGCAGGGATCCCCAACCAGGAGTTGGGGTCCGCAGCCTTTCCCCTCCTCCCTTAATATGCTTGGCTGCAAGCTAGGGAACTGGCTGCCTGCACCTGGAGGGCTTGATAGGTACACCATGGGTGTAAAAATCAAGGAGGGTTAGTTGTGGCCTGATAAAGGGAGCCTGGACTGTCTTCTGCCCATTCTGGCCTACATGAAGCAAAGCCACCATAGTAGTAGTAAAGATGGAGGAGGGAGTGAAAGAAGGGTGGAGGCTGCAGGTGATTATGTCACTTCCGGGGGAGTGGCAGGAAGACGTGGCCAGCTGACGTAACTTCCAGGGGCTCTCAAAGCCCGAAAATTTATTCCAGGGGATCCTCCGCAAGTCGAAAGCTTGGAAAAGGCTGGTCTAGAACTTTGGGGTTGGAATTTCTAGAGTTTGGGGGATTGGAATGGATCTTTGGGGATTAGGATTTTAAGATTTTTGGAATTTTGGGGATTCCAAATTCCTGGGGAGCTGTCATTCTATTTGATTTCATGTCAGGTGTTCCTGCTGCCAATCTCAGTTGTTATTTCTTGTGGGTCAATTGTCTGGGCCACAGGATGAGCAGCTATGGCTCAGAGTTAGAGCATTTGATTTAAATTCCTCCCCAGCATCACCAATTAAAAGGATCAGGTACTGGTTGATGTGGAAGACTTCTGCTCGGGACCCCAGGGAGCTCCCGGCAATCAGCCTAGACCAGGGGTAGTCAAACTGCGGCCCTCCAGATGACCAAGGACTACAATTCCCATGAGCCCTTGCCAGCATTCTCTGGCAGGGGCTCCTGGGAATTGTAGTCCATGGACATCTGGAGGGCCGCAGTTTGACTACCTCTGGCCTAGACAATTGACGTCTTGATAAAAAAAAGTGATCCGGACTCAGCGTAAGGCATTTCCGTATATTCATATGGCGAGGGTAAGATATGTCTTCGTGAATTTCATCAGCCGCGCTGACAGAAACCCGTTTTCTCCCCTTCCCCAAATTTTGTTCCCCGAAGATACAACTCGACCAAAGCGTGATTACGAAGTGGACGGGAGAGATTACCATTTTGTCATGTCCAGAGAACAAATGGAAAAAGACATCCAAGAACACAAATTCATAGAAGCCGGGCAGTATAACGATAATCTGTATGGGACGAGTGTGCAGTCCGTGAGATTTGTGGCAGAAAGGGTAAGCGGGGCGCCTCTCTCTCTCTCTCTCTCTCTCTCTCTCTCTCTCTCTCTCTCTCTCTCTCTCTCTCTCTCTCTCTCTCTCTCTCTCTCTCTCTCTCATAGAATCATAGAATCATAGAGTGGGAAGGGGCCATACAGGCCATCTAGTCATAGAATCATAGAATCATAGAGTTGGAAGGGGCCATACAGGCCATCTAGTCATAGAATCATAGAATCATAGAGTGGGAAGGGGCCATACAGGCCATCTAGTCATAGAATCATAGAATCATAGAGTGGGAAGGGGCCATACAGGCCATCTAGTCATAGAATCATAGAATCATAGAGTTGGAAGGGGCCATACAGGCCATCTAGTCATAGAATCATAGAATCATAGAGTTGGAAGGGGCCATACAGGCCATCTAGTCATAGAATCATAGAATCATAGAGTGGGAAGGGGCCATACAGGCCATCTAGTCATAGAATCATAGAATCATAGAGTTGGAAGGGGCCATACAGGCCATCTAGTCATAGAATCATAGAATCATAGAGTGGGAAGGGGCCATACAGGCCATCTAGTCATAGAATCATAGAATCATAGAGTTGGAAGGGGCCATACAGGCCATCTAGTCATAGAATCATAGAATCATAGAGTTGGAAGGGGCCATACAGGCCATCTAGTCATAGAATCATAGAATCATAGAGTGGGAAGGGGCCATACAGGCCATCTAGTCCAACCCCCTGCTCAACGCCTCTCTCTCTCTCTCTCTCTCTCTCTCTCTGACTTAACATATAGAATTCACAGCCATAGGATGTAGAAATGATTGCTGATAGCTTCCAAGGAGGAATTAGACCAAAGGTAGTCAAACTGCGGCCCTCCAGATGTCTATGGACTACAATTCCCATGAGCCCCTGCCAGCATTTGGCATTTGCTGGCAGGAACTCATGGGAATTGTAGTCCATTGACATCAGGAGGGCTGCAGTTTGACTACCCCTGGATTAGACAAATTCCCAGAGGGTAGGTCTACCCGTGCCTAACAGCCATGGTGACTAATTGGAAAGCCCATATTTGGAGGTGTATATTTACCTCTAGGAAGAGCCTCTTGTGGCGCAGAGTGGTAAGGCAGCAGATATGCAGTCTGAAAGCTTTGCCCATGAGGCTGGGAGTTCAATCCCAGCAGCCGGCTCAAGGTTGACTCAGCCTTCCATCCTTCCGAGGTCGGTAAAATGAGTACCCAGCTTGCTGGAGGGTAAATGGTCATGACTGGGGAAGGCACTGGCAAACCACCCCGTATTGAGTCTGCCATGAAAACGCTAGAGGGCGTCACCCCAAGGGTCAGACATGACCCGGTGCTTGCACAGGGGATACCTTTACCTTTACCTTTACCTTTATTTACCTCTAAGTACCAGCGCTGGGAAAGCATAAATGTTATGCTTGTAAGCATGCCTTTTAGCTCTAGCAATCCGCCAGGCTCCCATTGAACTCTCAACAAACAGACTCTTTGTTGAAGAAAAATCTCTTTATTGAAGAAAGTAACGAACAGACCGCAAGGTGTTTCCTTGCTAGAACTTAGGGGCGAGCTTACAAGCATAACTTTTATGTTCTCCCTGAAAGCTCTCTCCCCAAATTGAGAATAGGCACGCTGAACAAAGTACTAGGCATGAAACTTTCCCAGGCCAAGGGTTGCTCTTAGCCCTTATAGCAAGGAGGAATTTTTGAGAGAAACTGTGGAAGCAGAACTTAGCAAATGCGAGATCAGTTTTGCGTACAATGTGCAGAAAGGAAGTACGTCTTCCACACAAGGAATAATTAACTTACAGAACTCGCTGCCACTTGAGGCCATGATGGCCATTCACGTAGATGCCTTTAAAGGACAATGAAATGAATTTGTGGAGGGGATGGCCTATCAACAGCTTCTAGCCATGATGGCTAAATGGAACCTCCACTTACAGGGGCAGCATACCTCTGAACATCAGTTCCTGTGGAGGAACAATAGAATGAGAATCAGGTCTCCATGCTCTGCTTCTAGGACTCCGAGGGGCAATGGGTTGGCCATTGGTGTAGCGGTTAAAAAGCGGCAGCCTCTAATCTGGAGAAGCGGGTTTGATTCCCCACTCCTCCCCATGCAGCCATCTGGGTGGCCTTGGGCTAGTCACAGTCCTTTTGGAGTTGCCCTCACCACAGTTCTCTCAGGGCTCTCTCGGCCCCACCTACCTCGCAGGGTGTCTGTTGTGAAGGGAGAAGAGGAAGGTGTCCGTAAGCCACTCTGGGACACCTTCCAGTCGTGAAAAGCGGAGAATAAAAATCCAGCTCTTCTTCTTCTTCACTAGGGCCTATTATGCACGGCCGCTGAAACGGTGGCATGGAGAACGAGGTGGAGGAAGAAGCGAAGCAAACCGATTACGCACGGGACGGAACACAACGGCGGCAAAACCCAGAGTATCCGAGTATGCACGCGGATACTGTGGAGCTGCTTCTGGTTGTACCCTGGTCCCGGGAAGCTCCACTTTCTTCCGCATCTCACTAATGTGGCTTTTTCAGTGGCATACGTTGACTCTGCGCCCGGTTGCTGCCTGCAGCGTGCATAATTGGTGATTTTAGCCACTGCCATTCCACCCTGAATGTGGACTTTCCACTCCCTGCATAATGGGCCTAGAAGATGCCGCAGTAGACTGACGTATTCCAGCCAGGCTCTTCCCATGGCCATAAGCACCAATGAAGCAAATGGGATAAGAGCTAATGTGACAAGAATGTGCAGGCTTCCTTTGAGAATGCTCATTCATTTCACGGGGGCACATGTAGAAGAACTTCTAGGTGGGGATGGTCTGCTGGTAGCAAGTATGGATTTCTGGACCCATTATTGCTATTGCTATTGCTATTGCTGTTTAATTTGTTGCCCACCACTCCCAAGCAGGCTCGTGGCTTGGGAGTGGCTACACCACGGCAGCCCTGCTTGCATTTCTGGTTGACGTGCCCCAAAATTTAAAAATCCCATTCCTCTGCTTCCGACAGGGCAAGCACTGTATACTTGACGTATCCGGAAACGCCATTAAGCGGCTCCAAGCAGCGCAGCTCTACCCCATCGCCATCTTCATTAAGCCGAAGTCGTGGGAGCCTCTGATGTGAGTACCGCTTCCGTGGCCTGGAGGGAGACCAGGGTGTTGTGGCAGGCATACCCTAAAACTCAACGGCCTCTGGGTTGACCATCATTTGAGTTCCATGTGAACCCAATGAGATGTCCAACTACAGGAGACTAAGTCAAAGCAGGCAGTTTCTCTCAGTGCAGGATCAGCCTCAAGCATCCAGGAAAAGGATCTGTCCAGCCGCTGCTTGAAGACCACCAGTGAGGGGGAGCTCCCCATCTCCTTAGACAGCCCCTTCCACAGCTGAACTAGACTCACAGAATCCTAGATTGGGAAGGGGCCAAGCAGGCCATCCAGTCCCACCCCCTGCTCAGTGCAGGATAGCCTAAAACATCCAGGAGAAGGATCTGTCCAGACGCTGCTTGAAGACTTCCAGTGAAGGGGAGCTCCCCACCTCCTTAAGCAGCCCCTTCCACTGTTGAACTATTCTGACCATAAATAGTTTTTCCCCAATATCTAGCCAGCACCACTCTACAGGTAGTTTGAACCCATTGCTATGATTCCTAACCTCTGCTGCCAACAGGAACTGCTCCCTGCCCTCCTCCAAGTGACAACCTTTCAAATACTTAAAGAGGGCTATCATGTCCCCTCTCAATCTCCTTTTCTCCAGGCTGAACATTCCCAAGTCCCTCAGCCTTTCTTCACAGGGCTTCGTCCCCAGGCTCCAGAACAATTCAAACAATTTAAGTATTAAAAGCAACTGAGAGCCAGTTTGGTGTAGTGATTAGGAGTGCGGACTTCTAATCTGGCATGCCAGGTTCGATTCTGCGCTCCCCCACATGCAGCCTGCTGGGTGACCTTGGGCTAGTCACAGCACTGATTAAACTGTTCTGACCGGGCAGTGATATCAGGGCTCTCTCAGCCTCACCCACCTCACAGGGTGTCTGTTGTGGGGAGAGGAATGGGAAGGTGACTGTAAGCCGCTTTGAGCCTCCTTTGGGTAGGGAAAAGCGGCATATAAGAACCAACTCTTCTTCTTCTTCTTCAATTTAAAAGCCACCACCTTTTCTCCAATATATACCCTTACAGCATAGGGCTACCCTGCCTGAGAGGTTCTTATGGGTTGTGTGGATTCTCAGGTAGGGTGACCAGTATTCTGGGTGGGGGGGAGCATACCTGTGACATAAAGCAATTGTGTTACGCCTGTGCAGGGTACTTGCATGCTGAACACCTAACGTTATGACTTCCAGGGCTTCTAATAGTATGGCCATAATTTAACTACCCAGCAATTTTTCTTTGAAGAACCCTCTTTATGGATAACAAATAAAAATACTTCACATTTGCACATCACTTTTAATGCACTTATGATTTTTGCCATGATCCTAACAAGAGCCCTGTAAGGTAGGCCGATATTAGTAACCCCGTGCTACAGGGGAGGGGGGATCTAAGGCTGAGAGAGTGATTTGCTTAAGACCGTAGTGCAATGTGGTGCTGCCACCACCCCCGGATCATAGTTTGTTCTCTTCTCCAGTGGGCTACCCCCACTCTCAGCCAAGGCACATTTCGAAAACTTGAGATGACAACTCACTGGTGCTGCTTTTGGCTTCTGCGTGGGGCTTATGGAATGCTGATGGATTGCTCTTACTTAACATTCCCCAACTGTACCCTTAGGGAAATGAATAAACGCCTCACAGAGGAGCAAGCCAAGAAAACTTATGACCGAGCAATGAAGTTAGAACAAGAATTTGGAGAGTATTTTACAGGTATTTCTTTCTTTTTTCGAGCTACACATTTTGATCCCGCTTCTCCGTGATTTGTGCTCCTGAGACGACTTCTGAATAAATGTCTGAAACCGTAAGATAGTGAAGCCCTAACTCCCTGCAATTACATAGCTGCATCCATTGGCCTCTGAAGACACTGGATGAGGTCCTGGGATGAGGGGGTGGTCTAAAATCAGTAACAGTTGTAGGAAGTGCCGGTGGGTTTCAGGACATGGGAGAGTTCCCAGGGAAGAGAGATGTTGCTCTAATTCTGCTGCCCATTCAATGTAGCAGAAACCATGATGGTTGTGCATTCCTCATTCCTATGAATATCTGTGCCCTCCAGGTAGGCTTTCCTGAAGCCGCTAGTGGGGTGCTACAGAAGACAGGACGCTGGACTAGATGATAAAGTTCATTAATCGTAAATATATGGCGATCAGTTTTTCAAATGTGTTCTCAAAACCACTAATATTTTGCATTCACTTTTAATGTTATAATCCAGCTTGTACGGCACAGTCTATTTTGTCGTATATTGTATGACTCAATTCTTAATTACCATGTTTCTTTTCGTGATTTGGTCAATGACCGTAATAATAAATATAAGAATATGCTCTCTACACGCAGCAATTTCATCAAGATTCCAAGATTTGTGCAACCCTTCAGCAAAAGCAGGAATCTTGATCGATGCCAGCAGTTACGCCCGCATGGCGAGGAGTCTCCATTTGGCATGCAATCCAAACACAGCAGAAGAAGAAGAAGAAGAGTTGGTTCTTATATGCCACTTTTCCCTACCCAAAGGAGGCTCAAAGCAGCTTACAGTCGCCTTCCCATTCCTCTCCCCACAACAGACACCCTGTGGGGTACGTGAGGCTGAGAGAGCCCTGATATCACTGCCCGGTCAGAACAGTTTTATCAGTGCTGTAGTGAGCCCAAGGTCACCCAGCTGGCTGCATGTGGGGGAGCGCAGAATTGAACCTGGCATGCCAGATTAGAAGTCCACACTCCTAACCACTACACCAAACTGGCTCTCTGGCAGCACTGGCATTAGTAATGGAGCATACTCTGGCATTTTGCTATGTCAGATGCCATTTTCCCTGCCTTGGTGTAGTGGTTGAGAGCCAGTGTGGTGTAGTGATTAAGAGCATTGGCCTCTAATCTGGCAAGCCAGGTTTGATTCCCCGTTTCTCCACATGCAGTCCACCTTGGACTAATCACAGATGCAATAGAGCTATTCTCATAGAGCAGTCCGGTCAGAGTTCTTTCAGCCTCACCTACCTCACAAGTTGTCTGTTGTGGGGAGAGGAAGGGAAGGTGACAATGGTAAGCCGTTTTGAGACTTCCTTGTACAGTGAAAAGCAGGGTATAAAGACCAACTCTTCTTCTTTTTCCCTCCTAAGCCACCCGTTGAGTTTTTGGAAGGCTTATTAGCAAATTGTGAATTGCTATAGCATTATATTGCTATAGCATTATAGCATAATAGCTATAGCATTATAGCAGAAAAGCCTAAGCTCATCTTAGCTTGAAAGCTAAGCAAGGTCGGCCATGGTGAGTAGTTGGATGGAGAAGACCAGGTTTGTTGTGCAAGGGAAAGGAACGGCAAATCATTTCTGTTCCTCTTCTGCCTGAAAAACCCTAGAAGGGTAAGTCAGCTGGATGGCACTTCATTATTTTTTTAAATTATTTCTTATTATTTTGAATGAACATAATGAAAACATAAAGAAAAGCACATTTGAATAGAAAGATGAATCGTTTCCACCCAGCATTTTCTTTTTGCATATTCCAGTATTAATGTTCATAATCATTGCCTTACAACAGCCGTGATAATATATAAAAGGCAGAGAGCATTTACTTATCCATAAAATTCAGAAAGAAGTCCCAGTGATCATCCAGTTCTTCCAGTGGCCTTCTATTTACTAGATTAGTCAATTTTGCCATTTGGGCCAATTCTCTAACCTTTTCTAACCATATAACCGCTCCAGGCAATTCCTGCATTGTTCACCTAGACTGAAAGCCCAGCTGCTGTGGTTGTGTGGAAGACAAATTCTCTAGCCTGTTTAGGCAAATTGGGAGGGAAAGCACTCGACAACATAAATGTGGGGTCGAAAGGAAACTTAATTTTTAGAATTATTTTCCCCATCGCTCCATGTACTTTTATCCAGAACCTTTTAGCACCTTCACAAGAGCACCACGTATGGAAAAAGGAACCAGTGGCATCGTAATATCCCCAATGGCACTTAATTATTATACTAGCATTATAGTGCTATAGCAATTACCTAAGAAAGCTCTCTCTGGGCTTTGGGGAGAATGGTGGCTGTAGGGGGGGCTGATGAAAAGGAAATAGCCGAAATGGGGTATATCCCTTCAAAAATTGCACCAATTTCTACTAGGCTGTGGTTCAGCACTCTTCAGCTGATTCGGTGACCAGTCAAGCCCGAAGTGGCCAGTGCCGTGGCACAGGGGGAGAGGCAGCAGCACACCAGTAGGTGCCTGCACACAGGTGCAGAGCTCTGCGCCTGCATGCAGGCACTGGGATATGCGCACCGCCCCTTCCCCCTGCACTGCAGCGCTGGCTGCTTCAGGCTTGACTAGCCACCAAATCAGCCGAAGCGCACCAAAGCGCACAAGACTACATTTTCCACCTTGCTCTTTTCCACTGTGACAGGCAGACCACTGTGACCACCCATCTGGATCTGCCTCCAGATGAGAGAAGTCCTCAATTCCTTGACCACAGCTGGGCCAATCGTGGCGCAGAATAAAGTTTGTTAAAAACAACGAATCTGTTTCTTTCCTGCAGCTATCGTCCAAGGAGAAACCTTAGAAGATATATATAACCAATGCAAACTGGTAATCGAAGAACAGTCTGGGCCTTTCATCTGGATTCCGTCCAAGGAGAAGCTATAAACCCGTCACTTCACTTCAAATCCCAGCAGAAGAGTATTTAGAAGAAAACCTTAATTCTATACCAGTTGGAAGCTTTTCTTTTCTTTTCTTTTTTCTTTTTCCTGGGGTGGGATTTTATTTTTTAAGAGGGGGGAAAATTGGGGGGTTGCTTTTACGTTTTTTTTTTTTTGCGGTCGATGTGAATTTTTATTTTTCCTGAATGTACAACACAAAGCGTTCGAAGCCATGAAGGACATCGGTTTGGTCAGGAAGGGTAGAGAAAAAAAAACTTTAAAAAAAAAGACTTTTGCCATATAAAATGAAAAACTCTTACCGTGCGCTCGCCGTATCCTTTGACGGGATAGACTTTGACGGGGAGGCTCGCGGTCCCAAAGAGCTTGGCACCGGCTTGGCCCATATCTCTGTCCGTATTCTTGGCTCGGCTCGGTACACTTGTCGATCGCTTTAAGAAGAAATCCCCGGTCTCGGACCCGGATTTCGATCCTGCAAAGAACGTCACCGTGGCTCCGATCCGCAGCCCAGGAGCTCGAAGTGGCCGCCAACGCAAGCTTGTCTTTTAACTTGGGTTCCCCGGACAAGAAACGGAGCATCCTGCAGGACCGTATCCGAAAGAAACTGATCCATCTTCCGCTGAACTCTGCAAAAAAAAACAAAAATCCTTAAATGATTTGTTCGGGATGTTGGATCGAGGTCCGGGTTAGGTCATGGCCCATCCCTCCTGAGTTTCATATATCTATGCACATCGTTTTTGGGTTGCTATTTTTCTTTCCAGTGACCAATCTGGAGCGTTCCCCCCCATCCCCGCACTTCAAGCCCACCATTTCATGTCAAAGGGGGTTCATTCGATGAGATTCGGTGGGGAGGGAACTACACCAAGTGGCAACCTGCTCAGATGCAAGCCCGGGAGTTTGCAGTGGTAAAACGTGACCAAGAGGGTTACCGTTGGGTAAAGCTTTACTTTTTTTTGTTGTCGTCGTCGATTGTCTATATATTATCATTTATATAAAGATAGAAGGCACTTAAAAGATGGGATAATTTATTAAAGAATCTATATTGATGTATAGGCGCTAATTTCTATAGGGGACAAACTATTTTGTGAGAGATTTTGTAAAGATTAAGAAGGTGAACTATTTTTCGTCCTTGGCTGGCTATAAAATGCGAAGGAGGACTTTCAAGTTGCACTATCCCATAATATTCCCCGTTACGGTTCCCTGTAATCTTATGTTCTAAGCTCTAGACTTCGCGGTCATTTTCTCCTCTCCTTTTTCATTTGGGATAAAATTCCTATGGGAAGCACTCTTTTTTTTAATTTCATTGAAATGTATAGCACGGAGCAGACAGGTTGGATAGCAAATGTCAGTGGCTTGAATGCAGTTTCTGGTGTATGGGGTTTTGTGAAAACCTGTTTCAACGAGCAAAGAGACACCATTTAGAGGTCACTTTCCCTCTCTCCTTCCCAGTTCTTTAAAAAGCAACAGCAAAGATGCCTTTTCACGGGAAAGCCACTGATAAGCGTTTTGTTTCACAGTCTACGCAAGCTACGTCAAGCAGGTTGTAGTGGAAATGGGGTTGAGTCTGTGTGCATTTGTTCCAGGATGCGCTGATGTTCAAGGCATAGTTGACTTCTTGTTTTTAGATCTCGGGCCAATGGGACAGCCTCCCAGGAGATTTTTCTTCACACGAGCGTAAACCCCAAACAAGATATGTTCAGATCTGAGACCTGATCTAAAGGGAACCTCTGTGTTCAGGGCCTGCAGGCAATATCAGAGGAAGGGTTCGGCTTGGTTGTCCACTGTGTGAGATAGGATGCTGGAACAGATGGACTGAACAGATGGTCTGATTCATCTGGTGTCTTCTGATGTTCTTACCAGGAGAAAGCCTTGGCCTCTGTTCACAGTCGTTGGACCTCCAGAGCAACTGGTTGGCCATTGCATGAGACAGGATGCTGGATCAGATGAGCCACTGGTCCAATCCAGTGGGGATCTCCAGATGTTCTTAACATCAAGAGAAGGCCTCGGCCTCCGCGCCATTTGTTGGCCCTCCACAGCAACTGGTTGGCTCTCTGTAGAACAGGATGGTGGACCAGTGGTATGATTTTGCAAGGCTTTTTGTATGTTCTTATGTTGTGGATTCAGATCTCGTGTGGTTTTTGCAAACAGAGCTACGAAGGGGCCAATTCAAATCAGGGTTGCTCATCGGGCAACAGAGGTCAGTGTTGCTCCGCCACCTAAAAGGCTCTGCTCTTTCTTCTGGGGATCAAAATGTTAAGATACAATATGCTGTGGTATTGCAGCGCTGGACTGGCAGAGTCCCCTGGCCAGGGTCCCCAGCTCAGGCAGAATGTAGCCTGTAGCTAGAGATGGAAGAGTTCCACCAAGCTCACCTCCATACTGGTTCCTGTACTTCCTTCTTCCCAGTGCATTCTGGGGACTGTAGTTCCCAGGAACTCTGATGTTCATGATCTAGAGAGGGGTCCTATTCCGAGGAGACCTTTGGCACTAATGGCTGCTTTTAAAGATCCAAATTCTGTCTAGCCTCCAAAAACTAATTTAAGGAGCTCAGCCCTGTGAGAGGCGCGCTCTTTACATGTTCAGAGATGCGCAAAACAAGCAGTTAGAGTCCTGATGCTCCAGTTCTCAGAAGCACCCGCTCAAGTGGAGCACTGCTGGAAGGAATGAGCAGTTCTTATATGTCTTTATTCCTTATTATTTTTTGCCACTAAGTGTCTCGAGACTTCATGCCAAGGAGGCGATGAAAGATGAAAGGTTTGTGAGACTTCATCTTTTTCTCAGCTCTTCTTTGAATGCATGGCTTCCCTTTACGAGCACATCTGAAGAACCAAGATCGCTCATCCCCCCCCCCAAAAAAAAAAACCCATTTAAGTAGAAAATTCCAATTTTTAAAAAAATGTCTCAGGCCCTCTTCTAAGAAAACAATCCAGAGATGGTGAATGCCACCGGGATTGGAACATGGTAATCCAAGAAACAGACGGTGCGGTGCTAAGCAGAGATGTACCCTTCGAAGTCTGTTTAGGCTTGCCCTGTAGATCCCTCTGATATCGACTGAGGGTCCCGATCCAAATAGCCGTATGCACCCCAGATTTCCCCGTTTCTTTCGAGAGCAGCCCTTAGGAAACCCATTTGTGGGCGAATGAATCCCAGGTGTGACACCTGCCTGGAATTACCGAATCAGAGCTCAGAACTGCTTTACCTAGGGTGCCAGACAAATAGAGAGAACCGGAATCTAGACAAAGAAGCTGTCAGCCAGGAAAGGGAGAACCACGCTGAGAGCTTAATGGGTTAATCTTTTATGTAGCACTTTCCATACACCAAGTGCTTTATGACCGTTGTATAATTCATCCTCACAACACCCTTGTGAGGGCAGCTGGTTTATTATCCCCATTTTACAGATGGGGGCAGGGAATACCGAGTCACCTCCTGGGCCACCTTGTCCACATGGGAAAATCCAGTTGCGAATTACTTTTGTGGCACCATGATCCCCACAGGATCCCATAAGGTGCAGGAGCCACCAATGGGAACGGGAATTTTCCGCCAAGGCTGCCCAGTGCAGGATTTGAACTCGCCACCCCTTTCTTGCTCAGCATCCAGTTCACCATTTGCTGGGCCACACTGGCCTGATTAACCAAGCAGTCGGTACGAAATAAAGACAGATACAAAAAAAAAAAAAAGGCATTATATTCTTATCACCTTTTTGCCTAATCCAGCCTGCAGACTAGGAACTTACAACAACAAAATGGAAATCTGGGTGCATTCATCAAACAATTTTTCAAATGAGAAGGGCTAGAAACTCTTGTTTAAAAAAAAATGTAGGAAAGGTTAAACCTGGGGCGCTTCCTGCAGAAGCCCACAGGAAAAACCCCAAATGCCTGAGAAAATGGAGTATTTTTTTTTTAATGTCTGCAAAACACTGTTGTCTCAGGCCTGGGTCGTGGTACCCTTGCCCCAGAAGCCTGGCACAAAATCCTTCAGTCTGATTTCCCACTTTGTTTTCCAGCTCTCGATCTGCTTGTTTGCTTCTCAGTTCGGCATGCGACCTTTCCCGAGAGATCTCCTACTGGTAAATGTTCCGTTCCATGCTGCGCTTCCCGGTTTGGCGATACGACTGTGGCTAAAATGAGGTTTTTCTTCCCATCCATCCTGCGTTACTGTAGTAACATTCTTTTTTCTCTCTCTCTCTCCCCGGTTTCCCTATGGGTGCGTGCGTGTGTACGTGTTTTTTTTGTGTTTCCAGCTTCGACTTGCCGTTTCGCTTTTTTTAAACGGAAAAAAAAAAGAGAGAGAAAGAAATCTGTATATTTTGGAGCAAAAAAAATCACCAAGCGATAACGAAACAAGCCTAGTTCTCTTTAGGTCTTACATTTCCGTTCGGTTTCACGTTTGGATGCTTGTATAGTTCATGTTTTTTGACAGCGGATAGAGGTCTGATGTGGGTAGGGGGGTGTTAATGTTTCTCAGGTGTTCCGACATTGCGCTGGGTCTTCCTTTGTTTGACAGAATGGTCTACGGCAGGGGTAGTCAACCTGTGGTCCTCCAGATGTCCATGGACCACAATTCCCATGAGCCCCTGCCAGCAAATGCTGGCAGGGGCTCATGGGAATTGAAGTCCATGGAAATCTGGAGGACCACAGGTTGACTACCCCTGGTCTACGGGGACCACAGCCCCCCAAAATAGGAGAGAAGAATCTTAACAGGTGCAGAAGGGAAACAATATATTCCAGAGTGTCGATCCCCCAACTCCTTCCAAGCACTTAGCTCTTTGTTAGAGGAACCTCAAAAAAGGCTTTCACCCTCTCCAAACATTTCCTTGCTAATGCCTGTAATGTAATGTAATCAGAGGTGAATTAGGGGAGTTGAATTATACTTTATTTCTGCACTCCCCTAATGAAGCCATTCAGAACACAGTGGGATCTACACCCTGGGATGTAATAATTTCACCTTCCATACCGCTGAGATTATTCTTTTTTTCCCCCGTTCGGCCCAGGATTCGTCAATGAGCCTGTTCTCAAAAACGTTAAATAGCATCAACAGAATTTCCTTCATCAGACAAAATTCTGGAACGGCCCTCTCAATGAGGAACACATGAGGATGTGGGCCAAACTAGATGTTACAGCACCTATGGGTGATAAAGAGGTGGTGGGGGGGGGGGATATTTAAAAACTGTTATGGCTCTGCCACTTAAGAGTACAACCAAGAAGCAACAAAGGGTAAGTGTAGGAATCACAGGAAGCTCTATGGTTAAACCCAGCGATGTCAGAGATGTCTTGTCCCCGCCCATGTCCGAGCCCTCCTGCCAGTTGCTTGGCAACCCTGGTTAAGATGCAGTCCTGGCTGGGCCTGCAGTTTGGCAGGACAAGGCAATCGTATGTAAGTCATTGTCCGTCCCGTCCCCACCCATCCTGCACCTTTTCAAGTGCCGAAGCAGCCTTAAGAAGGCCCAGGGGAGGGACAAGATTGCCCTTCAAGCATTCTTAAATGGCTGTTCCACTCTCAAAGGTCGTCGGTGGCCACGGATCGGACCTGTAGACACTGTAACATCTAGTTTGGCCCAAATGCAGGGTGGTCAGGGACTGCGGTTGCTGTGGACGGAGGCTGGTCTGAGCCATCAGCATTTGTCACGGGCGAAGATTTGATAATGTTGTTTTTGAGGGGGAAGGGAGGCAGATCCTGGACCCTGGAGGGCTCGTGCCAGATCACATCTCTGGTGCTATTTCTTATGTTCTTCTGGCACACTTCGTAGCACCGTGAGCGGTCCAGGAGGAACCAAAAATGACTTGATGCTCTTCTCGTTGCCCTCTGGATCTGCCTGTGCCGACGCACCATGTTTTAAGCACGCGTCTCCTCCTCTCTGTTCCACAAACCATTTCACTCACACACACACACAAACACACAAACTTGACCGGAACTGTTCCCCCCACCTCCACCCGTTTGGCTGTCTTTCCTTCTTTCCTAGGGAGGTGACGGCACGTCACTCGTGCCGGATCGCTCTCTTCCTTAAAATGGAACGAAGACAGCCCACGAAGATTGAGGAAAGAGACAGCTTGCGCGATTTGGCCCCTTTCCAAGTAGGGACGACTAGATTCCTTTCCTCCTCTAGGGCCCATTCTGCACACGTCGGATAATGCACTTTGACTGTGCTTTTGTGGCTGGATTATCCTGTGCGGAACAGGAAACTCTTCTAAAATGCATTGGAAGCGCATTATCCAACAAGTGCAGAATGGGCCCAGGGCAAGCCATCAGGCAGAGACTACTGGGTCTTGTGCCAGTGTCCTAAATAAGAACACCTGGCTGATTTGGCAAGGGAACAACCCATTTTCCACAAGACACTGTTGTGACAGCAAAGCCACCCAAGCGAATTCTTGTGCACCTCCTTTAAATCAGACCTTAGCAGGTGTAAAAACAGTGTCCATCAGAAATTAGACTTGAGGATCTCCAGAATTCACAACTGTTTGAGACCTGTGAGTCTGGGGGAATTTTGAAAGTGTAGCTCTCTATCCCTAACAGTATCCTTTGACCAGTTTCCTCTTATTAGGCTTTTTGCACCCCCAGGCAGAGTTGCCCACTGACAGACAGAATAATTTTTTTTAACTGGCCCTGTTATTTGCATTGTTACGTCACTTCCAAGGATAACATTAGATAGCTCTAGGAATCGTGCTGGAAATTTTATGCTTTTGACCACAGAGTTTCCGGTGATTCCTAGAGTTACCCTGCATCACTTCTGGGTTTCCCCCGTAAGTGTTGCATCAATGCACAGGTTATTATGAGCCCCCCGCCCCGCAATTCTCCTGCTAGTTGCACAAAAGAACTTCAGTTATTCTACCCTTTACTATTTTATCTTCTGATCAATCCTATGAGAAAGGTGAGGCCTAAAGAAAATGACTAGCCTCCCCATGAGTGGCATGACAGATTTCCCAGATCTCAGTCTGACATTCTAGCCCCAAATCCACACTGGCCTCCAGAGACTTCCAGAGTATGCACCCAGTCCATTAACAACATGCGCACCAAGTGGGCCGGACACAGACAAATATTTGAAGAAAGCTCAGTCGCTGTAAGAGAGCGGCTTGTAGGATGAGAATTTGGGCAGAGAAAGATGGCATGTCTCATATCTGGGTCAAGGCCTGGGTTGATCCCAATCATAAGGCGTTGTATTCAGGGAGAAGAACAGAGGTGTAATTCCATGTCCTTCCTGAAGAGGGTCCCTGTCTACCATTTCCCTTCCGGTTGCCATGGCAGGAAGTGAAGCAGGGCCCTTCCTGTTTGTTTGTTTATTTAACACAATTGAGCCCTGCCCTTCTTCCAGTAACCGGAAGGCAATCCAGGTAGATCTGTTTTTCCCTCACCTCCATTTTACCCACGCAACAGCCTTGAAGTCAGTTAGCCTGAGACACAGAGAATGGCTGAAGGTCACCAAAGCAAGCTTCATGGCAGACTAGCCATTTGAACCTGGATCTCCCGGATTCTAATCCGACGCCCCTACCCTCTACACCTCACCACCTGGAGCAACACTGCCATCACAACCGCACTCTTCCTATATTCCTTTTCATCCCCACGCATCTCATAGACCTTTTTCTGACTCCTTCAATTTCCTCCTTTCTCTGCCTACCAGGGAATCCTCTCTCTTTCTTCTCCCCTACTCGCCATCTGAATTTTCCTCATTTTCACCTTTCGGGTCAATTCTTTGGATGAAGGTCGAGGAGAAAGGAACGGGAGCATGATGGACCCTTGGGGAAAACTGGAGAATCTGGGCAACCAAATCCTGGGAGATTCTATGACATTTGATTCTCCCCAGAATCAGAGGATAACCTTATATCGCTCGAAAGAATAGTCTGGACTTCTCAGGAGTTAAGCTTACTTAGGCTCACTTGTTCTGATCCGTAGTGATCAGTGACTCATAGGGGGAATATTAGAGGCCAAGGGTCTCGGCAGGTTATTGTCCTTGTCTTGTCGATTGCATAAAGTTACTCTTTTTCAAGTCTAAGATCATTTGGGGGGGAAATGTGGTTTTAATTAGTCATCATAATGATTAGATACAGAAGGGAAATGCATTGTTCCAATATGACTCTCTTGCAATCAAAGGTATTCCTGTGGATGCAGCCAAGCTCTAGAGTTCTGTAAAAAAATAAATACATAGACTGAGAAATCGGGAGCCTCTTAAAATCCAAACAATTTTCAACCCATTTCAAAGGCTTTCCAAGGCAATTGTAGGCAAAGCTCGCCAATGTGAAGCTGTTGATTTCAATGGGTTAAAATGGCGGTAGCTTTGCATAGGATTTCACTGCAGGGACAAGAGGTCTACCTCGCCTATGGAGCATGTTGAAGGACAGACAGGCATCCGTCAGCACTGTGATTTTTAGATTTCGCGTTTCCAGGGAGCCTTTCCCTTCCAGCTGTCCAAGAATCTCTGCCCATCTGCCATTAAGCCCCATATGAAAGAGGACTCTGTGCCCTAGAAGTTGGCCGATGTTTCTTCCACATGGGATTGTGGCTATGCCTCTTGGAGCTCACATCTGCATGCAAAAATGGGGATAAACGGGTCATTGTAGACAACTGTCCTTTAAGGAAGCCATTTCTGCCATTATCAACCTTGCTGAAGGCCTCCTGGTTAGTTCCAAATGAACCTCAGGGCTCCCCAGAACCCTGTTTTCCTTTTTGATATCCAGGCTCAGCTTCTAGATCAAACGACCCAGGTACCTCACTCTGACAAAAGGGTGTAGAACAATAGCTTTCTCTACTTTTTTACCCTTGAGAAACCCCTGAAACATTCTTCAGGCTTAGAGAAACCCTAAAAGTGGCACAATCATGTAGAGTATGGTAGGGAAGCATGGTTGTGGACACGCCCACCCAGGCCCCTCTCCTTCCTCCCCCCCACCAGGCCCATCACTGGCCATTTTGGGAGGAGAGGGGAGTAGGTCAACACAACTATATGTGATCATATCACTCGAGAAACGCTTAACAGGTTTTTAAAATATATTAAAAATTAATCAACTCCCACCTATTGAGGAGACACTTCCAGAGCTGTCAAGAAACCCCAAAGTTTCATGAAACCCTGGTTGAGAAAGTCTGGCTCAGGTGGAAAATGTTCCTCCAGCCGAAAGAGACTTCTTCACACACACCCTTCCCCGAGCCAAGTGGTTCTTCCACTGGAGGAAAAGGCACACATTGGCGGAAGGCTCTTTAGGAGCTTATTTGTCAATTACAGTCCGGGATTCCGGGCATGGCTCACATCAGGGGGAGGCGCACCTGTACCAAATCTTCCATCAGAAATTAGACTTCCAAGCACTGCGAAAAGCTTGGAGGGTTTTCAGGTTTCCCTTCCGTGCCATTTTTGCGAGCAGAAACACCCACGAGGGGCTGTTGGACCCCTCCTGGGGCTCCGCGTGGCATCGCATCATTTGTTGTGTATTGCAATGAGGAAGTTCGGGCAAAGTTTTCAAATTCAGCTTCGCAGAGTGGTAATATACAGGTTTAATCCCGATTTTTATCCCAATTCTTCTCCCCAAAGCTTGGGGAGGGGACAGCGTACACCGCCCTCCTTCTTCTGTTTTACCCTCTCAACATCCCTGTGAGGTAGGTTAGCCTGAGAGTTTTCGTTTATTGATGATTATGATCATAGGTATCCTCGGTGCAAGCACCGAGTCTTGTCTGACCCTTGGAGTGACACCCTCTAGCGTTTTCATGGCAGACTCATGGGGTGGTTTGCCAGTGCCTTCCCCAGTCATTACCGTTTACCCCGCAGCAAGCTGGGTCCTCATTTGACCGACCTTGGAAGGATGGAAGGCTGAGTCAACCTTGAGCCGGCTGCTGGGATTGAACTCCCAGCCTCATGGGCAAAGCTTTCAGACAGCTGCCTTACCACTCTGCGCCACAAGAGGCTCTTGTGATTATGATCATAGACCATTCAATAGCAAGCACCAAATACAGCCACCTGAATAACATATAATCACATTAAAAATATGAAACTTAAATGTTAGACATCATAATATGCCCTGGCCACTGTTACAAGTAATTATCTTACTTCGGGCTCTGCACCAATAAGCCCAGAATTTGGACACTTGGCTTAGAAAATACAGGTTTTCACCATTGAATAATTGGTCTAAGCAAGTCTCCCCTGAGCAGTCAGGGAGTTTTACCCAGGAGTGGAAGAATGAACTTGGCCCTTGGCTTTTTATGGTACGGACAGTGAAGCACAAAATGCCCTGTAGATCCTATCTCTCCCCCTGTACATGGGCATAATATTTCAGATTCAAGTGGGTAGCCGTGTTGGTCTGAAGTAGCACAATAAAATCAGAGCTATTGCACCTTTAAGACCCACAAAGATTGATTCAACGTTTTGAGTGCAGGCACTCTTCCCCAGACTAATGAATGACCATCATAACAATGGAAATAGAAAGCAAAAGCTAATTCAGTTTTAGCAAAGAATATGGCATCATATGGCTGAATTTGGATGTTGTGATACAGTTGACTAATTTAACAGAATTGGCTTTTGCTTTATATTTCCACTGCTATGATGGTAGTTTATTAGTCTGAGGAAGAGTGCCTGCACTCAAAAGCTCACGCCTTGAATAAATCTTTGTTGGTCTTAAAGGTGCTACTGGACTCTGATAATCTTCCAGAGAAAGGGACTCTCTAATACCTGCCCTCAAGAACGGCTGTGGGTAGGGCTTCACATCTAGCCAATGTGCAAACCCTTCAATTGGGATGGGGCTCCACAAACGATAAGGAAGGGGCCAGTGACATAATATGCCTCCTTTCCACCAGGGCTCTAAAACAGGGTGACCAAGAGAACAACTGATTCCAAAGACACCAATCGAGTGTGATCATGCTGGACAGGGAGAGATCGGAACCCAAATCCCCCAGGCCCAAGTAGGGCAGTAACCATGACATTGTGCTCCTTCGTGCATAAGCATCCACAGGAATCCCCCACAATTACTGCAAACTGTTATGTTGTTCCTCCTCAATGGGAGAGCAAAGAGGCATACAGCCGATCGAATGTGGCCAGAATAATAAACTACTGTGCAACATTCTCCATCCAATTGATAACTGTCTAGGGTGTCCGTTGAACTGGGTGCGTTCACGCGTCAAAACCTGTCGGTCTGAACGGCTGGGTGTAAAGCGTTGTCTGCTTTCTTCCTAACCCCTTTTTATTTGTGTGTATTTTTTTATATACCCGTTTCTCTCGACAGGCCGTCTCTGACGTAATTTCGTGGGGTGGGGGTTCCTCTGAATCGGAACTCGAGTTTACAAATACACTATACAGCATTCACTCCTGTTAAGTGTAAATACTCAATGCATCCATTCCATTTGTGTAAAAAAAATGATAATAAAGCACACACAAGGAAGAAAAGGTGAAGAGGTGTGTTTCTTACCGGTGGTATCCCTGGAGTTTGCTCCATTTTTTGCTCCTGTGATTTCAACCATGGGGGTTTCGTGGACGGCAGTTCTGTCAATGGTTACTATTATTGTTGTTGTTCCTTTTTGTTTGTTTAATTTCTATACCAACCTCCCATCGGCTGAGAGCCAGCTTGGTGTAGTGGTCAGGAGTGCGATTTCTAATCTGGGGAGCCGGGTTTGATTACCCACTCCCCCACACGCAGCCAGCTGGGTGACCTTGGGCTCGCCACAGCACTGATAAAGCTGTTCTGACCGAGCAGTGATATCTGTGCTCTCTCAGCCTCACCTCCCTCACAGGGTGTCTGTTGTGGGGAGAGGAAAGGGAAGGCAAATGTAAGCCACTTTGAGATTCCTTCAGAGAAAAGTGGCATATAAGGACCAACTCTTCTTCTTCTTCAGTAATCTCAGGGGTCTGTCAACCTCACCTCCCTCACAAGGTGTCTGTTCTGGGGAGAGGAAAGGGAAGGTGAATGTAAGCCACTTTGAGACTCCTTTGGGTAGAGAAAAGTGGCATATAAGATCCAACTCTTCTTCTCCTTCAGTAATATCAGGCCTCTCTCAGCCTCACCTCCCTCACAGGGTGTCTATTATGGGGAGAGGAAAGGGAAGGTGAATGTAAGCCACTTTGAGACTCCTTCAGGTAGAGAAAAGCGGCATATAAAACCAACTCTTCTTCTTCTCCCAGCAGACCGGCTCAGGGCAGTGTACAACATTGATATTCACATCAATAGTTAAAAAACAATTCGCTGATTCAATGAAAATAATTAAAATTGGTTTAGTAACAATAGTTTAGGAAAGTACCAACTTGCAGCATCAGCAGTCCCAGTTAATGATAATTCTTCTGAAACTAGAGCATATTTAGGGGGCCTCTTTGTAGCAGGGAGGGCCCAGCTGATGTTATTGTTTCACTGGCCCCAACCAAAAAAGCCTGGCGGAAGAGCTCCGCTTTGCGAGCCCTGTGAAACTGTGCCAGCTGCTTTGAAAACAGCTGCTTTGGAGGGTGAACTCCATAGTATTATACAACACTGAGGCCCCTCTCTGCCCCAAATCTTGCCCATTCCTGGATCCAACTCCAAAGTCTCCAGGTATTTCCCAACCCGGAACTGGGACACCCCATAAGCTCGACAGTGTACCAGGAGTCTTGAATACTGGGGGTGGAGTAAGAGACAGGAGCAACAGATTAGGGGGCAGCCCACTGCCACCTTCCCCCTGGAGTAAGGATTCCAGCCTCCAGTTGGGACCTGGGGATCCCCTGGAATTACAGATCATCTCCAGGTAAAAGAGATCAGTTTCCCTGGAGAAAATGGCTGCTTTAGGGGGTGGACTCCAGAGCATCATACAACAATTGAGGTCCTTCACCGCCCCAAATTCCACCCACTCCTGGCTCCACCCCCAAAGCCTCCAGGTATTTCCCAACCCAGAGCTGGCAACCCTCTCCTAGGATCTCCTGGCTACACTACACATACTATGCAATAAATAATAATCACTTGGGATACTTGACTCTCAGTGTATTGCATGCATGGGCTTCCTTCTTCCCTCTGCAGCCTGCTCCTCCTGGGCCCGTTCCCAATTTGGCAGGCCCTGTTGTTCATAACTCTCCTCCCCAACCGCCTTCCAACTGGCCCCGGCATCTGCTCTGACCAGCCTGGCACAGTCTGATTCACCCACCCACTGATCTCTGTGTCAGCCAGCAAGCCTTCCCACTTCCCCTTGGCTGCACAACAATTATGTGGCGTTGGCGCGTGGCGTGCTCCTTCCCTCTCTTAAAATGTACCAGAAAAGAAGTGTGCCTGCTTGGAATTAAGGTTTACCGGCTGCCCTCTTCAGCTGTGGAATCCCCAGTTTCTGGAATGTGGGTGAAATTAGTAACAAGAATCACATGACTCCTGAAGCTGCCTACGAATCTACACAATGGCCTACCAGAGTCAGTGTCTACTCAGACTGGCAGCATCTCTCCGGGATCTTAGGCAAGGGGCTTCCATCCTTAACTGAAGATACTGAGGCTTGAACCTGGGACCTTCTGCATGTCAAGCTGATGTCCTACTACTAAGCCAGGGCATACGGTTGGATCTTCAGGGTCTCTTCTGTTGTGATACTTTAAGGTAGAAAGACTTCCTCCAGTGGATAATGGCTTTGATTGAGAAAAGTCTGTCATAGAACCATAGAGTTGGAAGGGGGCAGACACGCCATCTATTTTCACCCCCTGCTCAATGCAGGATCAGCCTAAAACATCCATGATAAGAATCCAGCCGCTGGTTAAAGACCACCAGTAAGGGGGAGCTCCCCACCTCCTTGGGCAGCCAATTCCAGTGCTGAACTACTCTGACTGGGTAAACCTTTCCCCTTATATCTAGCTAGCCCTGTTCTACACGTAGTTTAAATCAGTTACTGTGGGTCCTATCATCTGCCGCCAACAGGAACCTTTCCCTGTCCTCCTCCAAATGACAACCTTTCCAATACTTCAAGAGCTGACCATCAAAGTAAGAGGTTGCTTTGGTTTGAGAAGAGGTGAGCGGCCATCTTGAACCATGTGGCTGCCAGGTGAGCGCTGAATATGCAATAGGAATTTGTAACCTCTTCAGAAAGATGCCTACTCTATAACACCAGATAGGGTATGTTCTAGCAGAAGGACAGAAGGATTGCGTCTCACCCAATTTCTTTTGACGCTTTTGCTCAACTCTGTGCTGTGCCAAAGATATGCTCACCTCTGGAGAGCCAGTTTGGTATAGTGGTTAGGAGTGCGGACTTCTAATCTGGCATGCCGGGTTCGATTCTGCACTCCCCCACATGCAGCCAGCTGGGTGACCTTGGGCTCGCCATGGCACTGATAAAACTGTTCTGACCGAGCAGTGATATCAGGGCTCTTTCAGCCTCACCCACCTCACATGGTGTCTGTTGTGGGGAGAGGAAAGGGAAGGTGACTGTAAGCTGCTTTGAGCCTCCTTTGGGTAGAGAAAAGCGGCATATAAGGACCAACTCTTCTTCTTCTTCAGTAATCTCAGGGCTCTCTCAGCCTCACCTCCCTCACAGGGTGTCTGTTGTGGGAAGAGGAAAGGGAAGGTGAATGTAAGCCGCTTTGAGCCTCCTTCGGGTAGAGAAAAGCGGCATATAAGGACCAACTCTTCTTCTTCTTCAGTAATCTCAGGGCTCTCTCAGCCTCACCTCCCTCACAGGGTGTCTGATGTGGGGAGAGGAAAGGGAAGGTGACTGTAAGCCGCTTTGAGCCTCCTTTGGGTAGAGAAAAGCGGCATATAAGGACCAACTCTTCTTCTTCTTCAGTAATCTCAGGGCTCTCTCAGCCTCACCTCCCTCACAGGGTGTCTGATGTGGGGAGAGGAAAGGGAAGGTGAATGTAAGCCGCTTTGAGCCTCCTTCGGGTAGAGAAAAGCGGCATATAAGGACCAACTCTTCTTCTTCTTCAGTAATCTCAGGGCTCTCTCAGCCTCACCTCCCTCACATGGTGTCTGATGTGGGGAGAGGAAAGGGAAGGTGACTGTAAGCCGCTTTGAGCCTCCTTTGGGTAGAGAAAAGCGGCATATAAGGACCAACTCTTCTTCTTCTTCAGTAATCTCAGGGCTCTCTCAGCCTCACCTCCCTCACAGGGTGTCTGATGTGGGGAGAGGAAAGGGAAGGTGACTGTAAGCTGCTTTGAGCCTCTTTTGGGTAGAGAAAAGCGGCATATAAGGACCAACTCTTCTTCTTCTTCAGTAATCTCAGGGCTCTCTCAGCCTCACCTCCCTCACAGGGTGTCTGATGTGGGGAGAGGAAAGGGAAGGTGAATGTTAGCCACTTTGAGACTCCTTCGGGTAGAGAAAAGTGGCATATAAGAACCAACTTCTTCTCCTTCAGTAATCTCAGGGCTCTCTCAGCCTCCCCTCCCTCACAGGGTGTCTGTTGTGGGGAGAGGAAAGGGAAGGTGAATGTAAGCCACTTTGAGACTCCTTCGGGTAGAGAAAAGCGGCATATAAGAACCAACTCTTCTTCTCCTTCAGTAATATCAGGGCTCTCTCAGCCTCACCTCCCTCACAGGGTGTCTGATGTGGGGAGAGGAAAGGGAAGGTGAATGTAAGCCGCTTTGAGCCTCCTTCGGGTAGGGAAAAGCGGCATATAAAAACCTTCTCTTCTCAAACAGTGCTGAGCTTGACAGACCAAGGCTTTGATTCAGTATAGGGCGAGGGAAGGAGCTGTGGTTCAGCCCAAGTGCCTCTGATTCAGTATTAGGCCATTGCGTTATCTTGAATGCTACAGGAGAGGCCAACGTTCCTCCAGGAGGGACACCACCAATGTTTGTGTCCCTGTTTTGTGTGAGGTTGGTGTGAGGAAGGGCGGGTGGGAGGAAATGAAGGAAGACAGGGGACTATCACGTTGCTAGCAAATAACCCTTCACTCCAGGAGCTGCTCGTTCATGTGGAAATGTGTTTTTGCTTCGCTGCGGCCTCTTTTTTTAGCAGCCCTGCCAAGTTCGCGGAGCCTTGAACTGATCCGCTGAGACGGGACAGAGGGGAAGCTGCCTGCGGCAAGGTGAACTTCTGTTGAAGCAAGTGTCGGGGTTTTTTGCATCCCTGCTGATCAAAACATTTGACGCCGCTCCGCAAAGAGGGCTTTCTCTCCTTTGCTCTCAGCGGGGCACGGACGACATAGAAGAAGAAGAAGAAGAAGAAGAAGAAGAAGAAGAAGAAGAAGAAGAAGAAGAAGAAGAAGAAGAAGAAGAAGAAGAAGAAGAAGAAGAAGAAGAAACAGCAGCAGCCGTGGAAGGGTTGACTTGTATTATAGATATACTAGATTCAAAGCCCGTTCATGAGATATACTAGATTCAAAGCCCCCCCCCCCCTGTTTGCTTCTAGGCCTGAGGGGAAGGTCTGCTTCCCCCCTCCTCCCCCCTGCCCCCCGGCATCAGGGCGGTCTTCCGCTTGGGCCTCCATCTCATGGTGTCCTGCCACTTCCCCGTGGCTTTTTGGCCTGTCCTGGTAAGGGCCTCGAAGCCTTTCTGGCTGTGCTGGTGAGGGCCTAGATTGTGCCCTCACCCAATTGGCTAGAACTGCTGTCTGTCCTGGTGAGGGGCCAATTGGAAGCCCGATTAGCCCCTCACCCAGCCCCTCACCCACTATTTGCCCACTTAGCCCTTAGCCAAATATGAATACAGTGAAAGCTGTATAAAGATAGTTTTTAGGAGAAATGTAGAAGGAGAAGAAGTGGAGGGAGAAGAAGGCGAAGAACGAAGAGGAGAAGGTTGATTTTTATACCCTGCTTTTCACTGCCCAAAGGAGTCTCAAAGCAGCTTCCAATCACTTTTCCTTCCTCTCCCTATAACAGACACCCTGTGAGGTGGGTGAGGCTGAGAGAGTTCTGACAGAAGTGATCTATGAGAACAGCTGTAACAGGACTGTGACTGGCCCAAGGTCACCCTGCTGGCTGCAGGGGGGGGGAATGAATGGGGAATCAAACCCAGCTCTCCTGATTAGAGGCCACCGTTTTTCAGTGCAACACCAAGGTGGCTCTCATAGTCCAGAGGTGAGCTGTTATCGCTCCAAAACATTCCTTTTCACCAGGAGAATTGATTTCTGTACTCAGGAGATGTGCTGTAATCCTGAGGGGTCCCCAGGGTAGGCTGGGAAGCTGGCATCCCTAATACACATGAACTGTGCATTCTTACATACCCCAGCTATCTTCTGCTAAATTCTTTTGAATTCCTCGTCCCACAAAAAGGCTGCACATCCTCGTGCAAGAGCCATTTTGGTGTAGTGGTTAAGAGTGCGGATTTCTAATCTGGCATGCTGGGTTCGATTCTGCACTTCCCCACGTGCAGCCAGCTGGGTGACCTTGGGCTCGTCACAGTCCTGATAGTCCTGTTCTCACAGAGCAGTGATATCAGGGCTCTCTCAGCTTCACTCACCTCACAGGGCGTCTGTTGTGGGGAGAGGAAAGGGAAGGAGACTGTAAACCGCTTTGAGACTCCTTCGAGTAGAGAAAAGCGGCCTTTAAGAACCAACTCTTCTTATTATTATTCAAGGGGGTTGTACCTCAATCCTGACTTGGTGAAATGTTGGGTGCTCTCTGGCCTAGAAGCCCAGGCCAGTTCCGATGAGCTTCTCTTCTTTGGGACTGGAGAGAGATTCCTGGATTAAGAGAGCACATCTGTTCCTGACACACAGGAGGCACAATGCACCCTGCCATTTTGGCATTTTCCACTGATTCAACTGGCAAACGTTCACAAGCTGTTGACACAAAACGGGGCCGTTCGACATTTGCCGGCGATTCATCCAGCACGTGAATGAATCGTTTTGGGGGCGCCAGCCTGCTTGCTTCCCACAAGGAGGGGGGGGGGACAGATGAGACCTTCGAAAGCTGCATTCCCATGTCTGCATGCCCAGCGCGAGATGAACTAGTTAAACTCCACTGGAGCGAAACAATTCAGGCTGGAAAAGTCTGTTGTTTGGAGGCAATCCGCCTTTCTCTTCCGAATCCAGGAAAGGATTTAGAGCAAACCCAGGAGAAAATTCTCTTTTGAAATGTTAGGGATGCTTTGCATGCATTGCTTTGCATGGAAGATAGAGAGGGGACAGCTGGAACAGAGTCGATTTGATTTGTGACAAACAGAACCCCAATAATATCTTGACCTGCTGGTGGGAGGAAACCAGAGAGGGAGACAGAGGGGGAGGGAGGTGCAAAGTTTCGGGGCCGTGACCGAGAAGTCCCTTTCTTGAGTTGCCCTCCAGTCTAGCTGCATGGAATCTGAAGCAGAGCCACTGAAGATGGCGGGGGGGGGGGGTGGGGGGTGAAATTCATATGGGAGTAGGCAGTCTAATTTTATGACTTTTAATAGAATATGCAAAATCTGCAGTGTGCATGATTCAACAGAATATGAAGAATATCCCGCAGGGGGCAATGGGGAGTAGTTAGCATATTCAGATTACGGACTTCCTGGTATTTTCCTTGTCTTGATTGGCTCAATTGGAGACTTCCCGCTCCTTTGAGCACACTTCCTCCCTGATTGCCTCCAGAACAGCAGTCAGTTAAACTGTTAGGATGCTCTCTCTCTCCTCTTTTCTTTACAAGTTTCTCTTCTCAGGAAAGCTATTTGTTCTTTAACTTCTCCTCTTTTGCATACTGGAAATAGCCCAACACTATTACGACACAAGTTACATCTCAAAAGTCCATCTTTATCAGGGTTTCTCAACCCTGGGGTCTCTTGACAGCCCTGGAAGGGTTTCTTGGATGGGTGGGAGTGAATTATTTATATATATATATATATAATTTTTATTTTATTTATATATATTTTATATATATTTATATATTTTAAAATGTTAATCATTTATCGGGTGATATTTATTTATTTGTTTATTTGTTTATTACATTTGTATTACATTTGTATACATTTGTATACCACCCTCCCCTGAGGCTCAGGGCGGTTCACATGGGACGTAAAAGAACAATTTAATAACAACAACAACAATACATCGAACTCAGCTTTTGCGTCAAATTGAAATACAGCCACGGTAATAACAGTGGAGCAGATTCGACTACCTCCCCTTTCCCCCCATGACAATTAAGAATGTATCCTACAGCTCTGTTCCGTTTCTGGAGTCAAGCCCTAACAGTAGGTTTGTCACACACATTCATTTCAAGCAAGGGATGCAAAAATTTGACCTTCTTCACTTATTGGTGGTCCAAGAAAGGAAGGACCAAGAACGTTGTAGGAAATCCATCAATTTATAGACATTTATAGTCGTGTCAACCCCCCAATGGCCAGTGATGGTCCTGGATGGGGTGGGAAGGTGAGGGGTTATGCTTCCCAATGCTATTCAGTAAGAAGGTTGAGAAAGGGTGGTCTATATACCACCGGCCATAAAAGGCCTACATTTATGGGGAAAGGTGCAAGGAAACAGAAAAGGGTTCTAAACAAAAGATGCCTAGTTTCCACATACACAAAGGAGAAACAAGACCAAAACAAGAAGTTCTGAAACACACCGTGAAGGATGAGAAACTGGAAAACACGCCTGTGGTGTTACGTGCACGGTTGGATTCTGGCTTGTGTCAATCTGGAACCCGGAACACAAAGTGCCCATGCGGGATCCCAGCGTCCTCCCTCCACACTGTTCTCACGTTCTCTGAATCAGCCACGTCCCACAACGTGGCCTGTCACAAAGATCCAAAAGACAGCATGGAAGTTCTGCAGAGTACTTTGATGCTAGGTCGGAGTGACATTGCCGAAATCGAATTAATACTCCCGCAATTAAGAACAACAACTTTGAGTGCCGCTGAGAAAGGAAAGGAGCCGATTCAGAAGAAGAAGAAGAAGAAGAAGAAGAAGAAGAAGAAGAAGAAGAAGAAGAAGAAGAAGAAGAAGAAGAGTTGGTTCTTTTAAAAAAAATGTTATATATAAAGTGTTTTTTTTAAGTTGAAGAAAACAACTCAAAAACTAGCTAGCAAAGCAAAGATTGTTACATAATAGAAAAACAATGTTGTTCTATCTTAAGAAACAGTATAGTCAATCCCCGTCACAGAGCTGTAAAGAATGGGCAGTATAAAAATCCAAATAAATAAATAAATAAATAAATAAATAAATAAATAAATAAATAAATAATCAATTATACTTGGTCCTAACCTAAAAATTAATACTAGCTATCTTTATAAAGAAAGTCCAAGTAATAACACCATTGTTCATCATACTCTTCGTTTCATATTAACCATGTTAGTAAGTCTTGCCATTTTTGCTAGGTCTGCTCATTTGTCTAGCCATAGAGAAGCAGTTGGAGTCTCCGTCCCTTCCCAGTGCTTCGCCCACACCAACCGTGCGGCCGTAGTTGCATGGAAGAAGAAGATTCTGGAAGAACTCGGTAAAACGCTTTCAGGATTAAGTGGGAACTGCATTTTCAATATTTCCTGTAAGTTGGTTCTTATATGTAAGTTGGTTACTTATACATAAGTTGGTTCTTATATAGCGACATGCTCCACCCGAAGGAGGCTCAAAGCATCTTATAATCGCCTTCCCTTTCCTCTCCCCACAACAGACACCCTGTGAGGGAGGTGAGGCTGAGAGAGCCCTGAGATTACTGAAGAGGAAGAAGAGTTGGTTCTTAGATGCTGCTTTTCTCTCCCCGAAGGAGTCTCAAAGGGGCTTACAGTCGCCTTCCTTTTCCTCTCCCCACAACAGACACCCTGTGAGGTGGGTGAGGCTGAGAGAGCCCTGATATTACTGAAGAAGAAGAAGATGAGTTGGTTCTTATATGCTGCTTTTCTCTACCCAAAGGAGTCTCAAAGTGGCTTATAGTCGCCTTCCCTTTCCTCTCCCCACAACAGACACCCTGTGAGGGAGGGGAGGCTGAGAGAGCCCTGATATTACTGAAGAAGAAGAAGAAGAGTTGGTTCTTATATGCCACTTTTCTCTACCCGAAGGAGTCTCAAAGCGGCTTCCAATTGCCTTCCCTTTCCTCTCCCCACAACAGACACCCTGTGGGGTGGGTGAGCCTGAGAGAGCCCTGATATCACTGCTCGGTCAGAACAGCTTTATCAGTGCCATGGAGAGCCCAAGGTCACCCAGCTGGTTGCATGTGGGGAAGTGCAGAATCGAACCCAGCTCACCAGATTAGAAGCCCGCACTCAGATCTCCTCCTGGATTAGTCGGAAATGAACTCCAAGCACTTCTGCTAACATGTCTCTATCCCACTGTCGTGAAGGAAAAACCTAAAGCAATTCTAGACCAAGAACCCCTCTGATTTCCCACAACGGCTGTCCAGATACTCTGAGGAGGCCTCCAAGCGGGCCCAGAATTTTGTCTTGAAAAAGCTCATGAGGAGAAGGAACCTTGTTCAAACTTCTTCCAAGTATAAGTGCAGGGAGCTCCTGGCCAGTTCACCACAGAGTTCGTAGACTCATAGAATCATAGAGTTGGGAGGGACCTCCAGGGTCATCTAGACCGACCGTTAAGGCAGGGGTAGTCAAACTGCGGCCCTCCAGATGTCCATGGACTACAATTCCCAGGAGCCCCCTGCCAGCGAATGCTGGCAGGGGGCTCCTGGGAATTGTAGTCCATGGACATCTGGAGGGCCGCAGTTTGACTACCCCTGCGTTAAGGTAACAGAAAACAATCAAGGTGATCTATCAACTTAAACTTCAGATACTTTTCTTATGTTAATTAGAAAAACATTAGCACGTTGTTCTTCTGATAGATTTGGAAAGAGGTAGTCTCATGCCCTCTGGGGGTGGGGGGTCCGCTTTTCTTCACATAGAATTCCAGCCCTGTTATCAACCTCTCGTGTAGAGAAGTGGCTAAGAGCAGCAACATCTAACCTCGAGGACTGGGTTCGATCCCACACTCTTCCACATGAAAGCCAGCTGGGTGACCTTGGGCCTGTCACAGTTCTCTCCGAGCTCACTCAGCCTCAGTCTACCTCACTGGGTGTCTGTTGTGGGGAGATGTAGGTAACAGAAGGCGATTATCCGCTGTTTGGAGACACATAAGGCCTGTTGGGGTACCTTGGGCCAGTCCCGGTTCTCTCAGGACTCCCTCAGCCTCACCTGCCTCACACGGTGTCTATTGTGGGTAGAGGAAGGGAAGGGAATTGTAAGAGAGCCAGCTTGGTGTAATGTTTAAGAGTGGCAGCTTCTAATCTGGCGAGCTGGATTTGATTACCCGCTCCTCCTCCACATGCAGCCAGCTGGGTGACTTTGGGATTGCCACAGCACTGATAAAGCTGTTCGAAGGGCTCTCCCAGCCTCACCTTCCTCACAAGGTGCTACCGGACTCTGATTTTATTGTGCTACTTCAGACCAACACAGCTACTCATTTGAATCTGCCTCACAAGGTGTCTGTTGTGGGGAGAGGAAGGGATGACAAATGTAAGCCACTTTGAGACTCCTTCGAGTAGAGAAAAGCGGCATATAAGGACCAACTCTTCTTCTTCTTCAGTAATCTCAGGGCTCTCTCAGCCTCACCCACCTCACAGGGTGTCTGTTGTGGGGAGAGGAAGGGAGGCTGACTGGAAGCAACTTTGAGACTCCTTTGGGTTGAGAAAAGCAGCATCTAAGAACCAACTCTTCTTCTTCTCAGCTGCTTTGAGATTCCTTCAGGTAGTGACACGAGGGGTATAAAAACCAACTCTTCTTCTCCTTCTCCTACATTTCTCCTAAAAGCTATATATCTGTAATACAGACGGGTTCTTCCACGGGAATGAAAAAAAGGTAAGGAAAAAATATTCTCAGACGCTAAAGGCCTAGTGAAATGCTCTTTGACATTTTCATCTAGATATTTGTCTTCAGGGACTTTATACTATATTGGCTGGCTTTCTGAAATGCTTTTGACCTAAGCAAGACAGGTAAAGAGAATGTCACGTTAGAACATCGGGGAGGGAGGGGGCGGGTTTCTATGCCCATTCACTCCAATAAGTTAGAGGTTTTTTTCCCTTCCTTTGTGAGAGTTCTTTTATTCTGAAGAAAGAAAGAAAACAGAGTTTGGGGGACAATCACCAAGCAACCTCAGGTCGATTACATCTGGGACGTGCTTTCCAATATGGTGGGTCCTTGCCTGCCTCTACATAGCAACCCTGGACTTCTTCCTTGGTGGTCTCCCATTCAGGTGCCAACCAGGAAGAACCTTCTGAGGTCTAATGAGATCAGGCAAGGCTGGGCCATCCAGGTCATGGCTAAAGACACATAGAGATGGTTTGCCATTGCCGGCCTCTGCGTTGCAACCTTGGACTTTCTTGTTGGTCTCTCATCCAGGTGCTAACCAGGGCCAAGCCTACTTAGCTTCCGAGACATGATGAGACTGGAGTAGTCTGAGCTACCCAGGACAGGCCTCTGCCTCATACTGACCTCGGATGTCCATGATGGTTTCCCATGCAAGTACCAGCCATGCTTAATGAAATGAAAAGTCATAGCTGACTTACGGCTGCTCAGATGGTTTTCAAAGCAAGAGGTAGAAGGGAGTTGGTTTGCCATAGACTATATCTCTGGTTTGCCACAGACTACATCTCACCCTGCCAACAAAAGTGTGTCTAGTCAAGGCTATGGTATTCCCAGTTGCAATGTATGACTGCGAAAGTTGGACCATAAAGAAGGCCGAGCATCAAAGAATTGAGGCTTTTGAACTCTGGTGCTGGAGAAGACTCTTGCGAGTCCCTTGGACTGCAAGGCGAACAAACCGGTCAGTCCTAGAGAAGATCAGCCCTGACTGCTCCTTAGAAGGCCAGATCCTGCAGATGAAACTCAAATACTTTGGCCACCTCATGAGAAGGAAGGACTCCCTGGAGAAGAGCCTAATGCTGGGAGCGATCGAGGGCAAAAGAAGAAGGGGACGACAGAGAATGAGGTGGCTGGATGGAGTCACTGAAGCAGTGGGTGTGAACTTAAATGGACTCTGGGGAATGGTAGAGGACAGGAAGGCCTGGAAGATGGGTCGGACATGATTTTGCACCTAACAACATCTCTGTAGCAGCCCTGGACTTCCTTGGGGGTCTCCCATCCAAACATTAACCAAGGCTCTCCCTTCTTAGCTTCAGAGATGTGTCAAGATTGGGCTGGTCTGAGCCATCTGGCTTCCCATTGAAGTACTGAACAGAACCAACTATTGAATTGTGGGTTCAATAAGGCACAGAGTCGCTTGTGTGCCAAAGCATCATTGATCACACACAACTGAACTGTAACAACAGCCCAGTACCCAAACTTATATACAATTCACAGGATCCCACCCAAGCCTGTGATGGGCCCCTAAGTGGAGCTCGCTGATTGGATGATTATAACAACCAATGGCCAGCTGTATCTTACAGTGGGGGGGGCTTGGGGATTGTTTTTAGGTGTTTTTATGTATTAGGGGTTTTAAGGGGGTTTTACATGTTGTC
Source organism: Paroedura picta (assembly GCF_049243985.1). Classification (NCBI taxonomy): domain Eukaryota; kingdom Metazoa; phylum Chordata; class Lepidosauria; order Squamata; family Gekkonidae; genus Paroedura; species Paroedura picta. The sequence goes on along the minus strand of NC_135374.1, from coordinate 8,205,872 downwards.
ACCTGCCACAAGCCTTAGGGGAGGGGTGGGCTAGAAACCCAATAACAACAACAACAACAACATGCTGGCCAGTAGCTCTATGATCCCCATTCCTTGGTGTAGTCTTCACAGGGTTTTTCACCCAGTCCCAGTTTGAATGAATCCCTCCAGTCCACACTGAATTCAATTTGCATTTTGATTTGGGGTGCTTTAAATTTTCCCTCTGCAACATCCATGATTGCTTTGTGGTGACCCTACCTTTCCCCCACGATATCCAGAAGTGGATATAAACCTCGGTATTTCAAAAACTGCAGTGAGTAAATATGCAGCTCTCTGCTTTTTGCAAATTAACTTGCTGCCTGGTGCCTCCAACACTGTAGCAGAACAGTCTTCCCTGATTGGCTAGGGCGTCAGTTCAAGGACTTCCTGGTTCCCGGTTGCAAGGCTTCCCTTAAAGTGACTGCGCTCCAGAAGCCCTAACTTCTCTCCGCAGAGATTTGTCTTCTTGGGTTTTTCCCCCTCCTCTGCTGTCTCCAATCCTCTCCCCCCCCCTCCTTCAAGAAAAGAAAGAGGCTCCTGCTGTGCTTGGCTCCCCTCCCGCCCCCCTTCTGAGCTTCCCTAATCACATGCAGAATACTTTTCTGTTTCAATTGGAAGAGGGGATAGAGGAAGACCTGAGTTCAAATCTATCTGAATTCATCAGGATCCACAATGGAATAAACAAAGTAAGTGCAGAATCAGCCCTGGTCTCAGCTAAACTGCATACAGTACACCATCCCTCCTTAAGTTTCCAGGCTCTGCTGAGAACAGGCTAGCTTGGGAAAGAGAACTATACTCTGCCCCTCTAAAAAGTTTAAGGTAGCCCCCATTAAAGCTGATTCTTACTTGGACAGTGTTCGCACATTACCTACCTTCTCATGCAGCCCACGGAGACACTGGAGGGTCAAAAGAGCTTTGAACTGGCCAAGAACAGAAGACAAATTCTGCCAGATCAGCCCAAGATGCCAAACATCTCTACAGAGGCCAGCTGGTTGCCCACAGAGACCTTGCAAGGAGGACGTGACGAACCCTCAACTCTGTCTGACGTTAGCCTCAGGGCAAACGAGATTTAGAAATATACTGCCTCTAAAACTGGAAGGCCCTTAAGCTCTCATTGTGAATTCTAGGAAAGATAATATTTTAACTGGAGATTTCTCCCAGTCTTAACATTAATCTCTACTAGGGATTCCTAACCAGAAGTCCACGTACCCCTAGGGGTCCGCAAGAGCTCCGGAGGGGGTCCTCAGCCTTTTCCCTCCTAGAATCATAGAGTTGGAAGGGACCTCCTGGGTCATCTAGTCCAACCCCCATGCATCATACCTTAATGGACTCAATCACAAGCTTAATGAACTGGCTACTTTCCTTTCTCCCCTTCTCTCAACCCCCCCATTACATTATCCCCCCCCCAGAGCAAGCGTTATCTGATGGTTTCTGTTCCTTAAACCACCTCCTGTCTCTCACCCCCTCAGTCCTGCTTGACCCTGCCTGTCAATGTGGGTGGTGATGTCACTTCTGGGGCGTGGCAGGGGGCGTGGCCAGCTGACATCACTTCCAGGGCTCCTTGAAGCCCGAAAGAATATTTCAGGGGCTCCTCCATGGTCAGAAGGTCAGGAAAGGCTGATCTACACACTCTCTCTGTAGCCCGTTCTGGTTTCCCTGGTCCCTTCTGGGCTGCATCAAACAAAGAAATTTTGGACGCTGAACCTTGGCAGGACAAGGCTGGTAGCTTCCAGCAGCCTCTCCAGCTCCCATCTGCAGGGTCCTTAATCACAGATCGCTCTTGCAAGAACCAAGACTGAGGGATGACCTAGTTACAACAGGCGCCGCATCCCCTGCCAGGCCCGACGACAATTAATTTCAGGAAGAACGGCTTCCAGGCATGGCTGATAATCAGGTGTAGGGATGCAATTTCCATGAAAGAAAATATAAATTGAAAACTGAGCTATTTGGCTACATCCAAGGAGCCGGAGGGACTCTGCCGACAGAATTAGCGAAGATTTTCTAAATTAGCAGTGGCACAGTAGCCAGGGGAAACGGGAGTTTCCATGGGGATGGGGTTGAGGCAAGGTGGCGGAGCATCTAGTGGACATGTCGAAGCTCCCAGGTTCATGCTGGAGTGAGCCAATCAGCGTACCTGGATACTGGGCAGTGTGGGGGGGTATAGGTGTGTCCCTCCTTGAATGGGATGCCTCTCTTTGTCTTAAACTGGAATGAAGAAGCAGAAGCAGAAGCAGAAGCAGAAGCAGAAGCAGAAGCAGAAGCAGAAGAAGAAGCAGAAGAAGCTGGGGATATTGTATCCCGCTTTATACAATCCAAAGGCGTCTCAAAGCAGCTTCCAATCGTCTTCCCTTCTTCTCCCCACAACAGAGACCCTGTGAAGTAGGTGGGGCTCAGCAAGCTCTGACAGAACTGTGACTAGCCCAAGGTCACCCAGCTGGCTGCAGGTGAGGGAGGCGTGGGGAATCAAAACCAGTTCTTCTGATTAGAGAGCACCATTCTTCACGGAGACACCAAGCTGCCCTCCTCTCTCACTTTGTCCAAATGGCCATCCACCGACATGCATATTGTCTGCTGCAGAGACAATGGCCACATATTCCCACACACAGGAGGCCAGATAAGCTGACTGCTTCTGACAGGGGAAGGCTTCTCTCTCTCCTTTTGATCCCTCCTCTCTGTGCGCTTTGTTCTCTTCCTGGAGAGGACCTATAATTCTCGAGCATCCCCAGGTCCCACCTGGAGGCTGGCCTCCCTAGACCCTGGTCTTTCTTGGTGGTCTCCCATCCAAGTTCTACTAACACGTGCAGTTTTTCCTGTCCCTGACTCTGATCACAGAGGGTGGGTGGGTGGGTGGGTGGGTGGCTGGCTGGCTGGCTGGATGGATGGATGGATGGATGGATGGGTGGGTGGGTGGATGGGTGGATGGGTGGGTGGGTGGATGGATGGATGGGTGGCTGGATGGATGGATGGATGGATGGATGGATGGATGGGTGGGTGGGTGGGTGGGTGGATGGATGGATGGATGGGTGGGTGGGTGGGTGGCTGGATAGATGTATGTATGTATGTATGGGTGGATGGGTGGATGGATGGATGGATGGATGGATGGATGGATGGATGGGTGGGTGGGTGGGTGGGTGGATGGATGGATGGATGGATGGATGGATGGGTGGGTGGGTGGGTGGGTGGGTGGCTGGATAGATGTATGTATGTATGGGTGGGTGGATGGGTGGATGGGTGGATGGGTGGATGGGTGGATGGGTGGATGGATGGATGGATGGATGGATGGATGGATGGATGGATGGATGGATGGGTGGGTGGGTGGATGGATGGATGGATGGATGGATGGATGGATGGATGGATGGATGGATGGGTGGGTGGGTGGATGGATGGATGGATGGGTGGGTGGGTGGCTGGCTGGATAGATGTATGTATGTATGTATGTATGTATGTATGTGTGGGTGGGTGGATAGATGGGTGGGTGGGTGGGTGGGTGGATGGGTGGATGGATGGATGGGTGGGTGGGTGGGTGGATGGGTGGCTGGGTGGCTGGATAGATGGATAGATGGATAGATAGAATTTGTAAACATTTCAATTTCTTTCACATTTTGCCAAGACCGTGTGGCTGCTTACAACGAAAACATAGAAGCATAGAACGTAAATTAACTATTATACATCTAAAATGCCAAAACGCAACTTGACATAAAAATGTAAAGCTAACGAAGTGGTAACAAAAGATTAAGGACACACTGTGACTCCCGCCCGTGTTTTTGTCTTGAAAGCAGAGACCTTCCCAGAGGCCCGGAGTGATTCATCCGTTCCAGAATGTGCCCCAAGCCGAAGTCATCCGAGGGCTCTGAAGGTCACAAACACAAAACCGCCGGCTGAACGGTGTCAACTCAGAAATTTAGAAAAGGGACGCCGCAGCGCTAGAGAGAGGGACCCTTTCAAAACAGCGATTTCAAGAGATCGTGGTGACTGTGAGAAGTCAGGGAAGGGCCAGGGCTTTCCGGGTGCTCAGCGCTGGGGTGTGACAACGCACAACGAGCAGTTCTGTGTTTCAACTAGGAAATGTTTCTTTAACATGGGAGGAAAGACACACACACACCTGAAAGACCCCAACGTAAACTGCTCAAGGAAATTATCTTTCTGTTCGTCTGTGTCTCTGTCTCCTGCCTGCCAGTTTGGTGTAGTGGTTAGGAGTGCGGACTTCTAATCTGGCATGCCAGGTTCGGTTCTGCACTCCCCCACATGCAACCAGCTGGGTGACCTTGGGCTCGCCACGGCACTGATAAATCTGTTCTGACCAGGCAGTGATATCAGGGCTCTCTCAGCCTCACCCACCCCACAGGGTGTCTGTTGTGGGGAGAGGAAAGGGAAGGCGACTGTCAGCAGCTTTGAGCCTCCGTCGGGTAGGGAAAAGCGGCATATAAGAACCAACTCTTCTTCTTCTTCTTCAGCAATATCAGGGCTCCCTCAGCCTCACCCACCTCACAGGGTGTCTGTTGTGGGGAGAGGAAAGGGAAGGCGACTGTCAGCAGCTTTGAGCCTCCGTCGGGTAGGGAAAAGCGGCATATAAGAACCAACTCTTCTTCTATCTGTGTCTGTCTGTCTGATTGCTGTCGGTCTCTCTGCCTGCCTGCCTGTCTATCAACATGTTTGCCTATTCACCTATCTCTATACCAGTTTTTCTGCCTGTCAATCACTCTAGCCCAGGCTTTTTCAACCAGGGTTTTCTGAAACCCTGGGATTTCTCAACAGCCATGGAAGCGTTTCCCAAACAGGTGAGAGTTGATTAATTTTGCATATCTTTTTAAAATTTGTTAAAACATATATCGGATTATATGGCCGTATATGGTCATGTTGACCTGCCCTCTCCCAATGGCCAGTGATGGTCCTGAAAGGGAGGGGAGTGGGCCTGGGTGGGTATCTTCCCAGCTCTCCTTCCCACCCATATTCTGCACAATCGGGACACTTCTGGGGTTTAGCAAAGCCTGAAGAAGGTTTCAGGGGTTTCTCAATGGAAGAAAGTTGAGAAAGGCTGCTTGAGACAACGAATCGGCATCCTGTCCTTCTGCTTTAAAAGTAAAGGAAAACAATCAACTAAATAAAAATAAAGTCATGGTAAATCTTTCCCACGGCCCACCCATTGAATGCCGTAATAGAATTTATGGAGAGAGAAAAAGGAATGCCAACTCCAAAAAATTCGGGGAGATTTGGAGAGTGATGTCTGGAAGAAGAAGAAGAAGAAGAAGAAGAAGAAGAAGAAGAAGAAGAAGAAGAAGAAGAAGAAGAAGAAGAAGAAGAAGAAGAAGAAGAAGAAGAAGAAGAAGAAGAAGAAGAAGAAGAAGAAGAAGAAGAGGAGGAGGAGGAGGAGGAGGAGGAGCAGGAGGAGGAGGAAGAAGAGGAAGAGGAAGAGGAAGAGGAAGAGGAAGAGGAAGAAGAGGAAGAATTGGTTCTTATATGCCGCTTTTCCCTACCCTTTCCTCTCCCCACAACAGACACCCTGTGAGGTGGGTGAGGCTGAGAGAGCCCTGAGATTCCTGCTTGGTCAGAACAGTTTTATCAGTGCTGTGGCGAGCCCAAGGTCACCCAGCTGGCTGCATGTGGGGGAGCGGGGAATCGAACCTGGCATGCCAGATTAGAAGTCTGCACTCCTAACCACTACACCAAGATGGCTCTCTAGAAGAAGAGTTAGTTCTTATATGGAGATTCAAGTCCACCCTTCAGAGCAGCCAGTTATCTCTAAGGGAACTGTCCTTGGCCATCCGGGGGGGGGGGTCAACTGTAATGGGGGAGGGCTCCAGGTGCCACCTGAAGGTTGGCACCCTGACCATCTCTACCTTGCTTCAAAACTTTGGAATCATGAAATCTGATCAGAAAGTGAATTTCTTCCAGGCAGGCTGGCCAGAGATTCTGGTTGGGGAGGGGCATCATCTGGGCATGGAATTGGGGTCACTGTGGTGGCCAGTTAGTTGTGAATCTCCTGCATTCTGCAGGGGGTTGGACTAGATGACCCCAGAGGTCCCTTCCAACTCTGATTCTATGAAAAGAAAGTTTCCTTTCTATAAGGAAAACAACAAGGCCTGAATGGCTCCCCAGCGATTCAGAACCATAAAGGAAACTAGCTGTGACAGAAAGCGTCCCGCCCCTGCCAGCTCAGCCACGCATCTTTTGCAAAGGTTTGCACATTAAGTCAAGCACGACTTCCACCTGATCTTTTAGGGCGCTTCTGCAGAGTGGTTATTGAGGACAACTGCAAAGCCTGACTGGCAAAAATCATCACCTGCCAAGGCAAATGTACCCACCAGGCCCATTGTAGGCCCTGCCAGACGCTTGCTCAGTTTTCTCTTGGCTCAGGCAGGCAACAAAACCAGCAGGATCCCCTAGGGACTTTCCAGGTGGCTGTTGCACGGGTGGCTCGTCCATTATGGACCTTCTGGGCGGTTGACTTGACACCAAAAATTTGTGACAACTTCATTCGAGTATTCTGGATCCCCAGCAATTCTAGAGTTCTAGATCAATCCTCGGGCCCCCTTCTCCAAAACAAAAGATAACTGGATTAGACCATGGGTCTATCTACACAATTCCAGCATCCTGTCTCACACCACAGCTAACCAGCCCCTCTGGATGGCCAACAACAGGGCAGGGAAGCCAAGACCATCATTTATTTACTTGCCCAAATTTATTAATTACTCAGATCATAAAAACATAAGAAGAGCCTGTTGGATCAGATAATTCATCAGTATTCTGCCCCACACAGTAGCCAGTTGGTTATTCTGGACAGCCAACTATGGGGCAGAGAGCTTCCTAAGAACATAAGGAGAGCCCTGATGGATCAGACCAGTGGTCCATCTAGTCCAGCATCCTGCCTCACACAGGAGCCAACCAGTCCCTCTGGAGGGCGAACAACAGGGCAGAGAGGCCAAGGCCTTCCCCTGATGTTGCCTCCTGGCTTTGGGATTCAGGGGCTTAGTGCCTCTGCATGTGGAGGTTCCCCTCGGTCACAATTGATAGACGTCCTCCAGGAATCTATCTCCCCCCCCCATCCAGCTGTTTATTCCTGTGGCCATCCCTGCATCCTTTGGCAGCAGATTCCCCGTTTCCATCTCTTCCTGGGCACAGCCCTGTTTCCTCTTGACTGTCCTGCACCTCCTGGTCATCAATTTCATTGAAGGCCTCCACTTTCTTTCTTCCCCTCCAGCAAAGTGTGGGCAGATGGCTCTCCCATCGCTATGGTAACTTGGCTCAAGAGAAGCCAGAAAGCTTCCAGCTTGGCTTTCTAAGCGAAAGGCGATGCGCCTGGCTCAGGAACCGCAGGAGCGTGAGAAATGTTTCATGCACATCCCCTCTTTTTCTCTCTCCCCTGTGGTTATGGCCTGCCCAGGTGGTCTTGGCCTGGGGGCTGCGGCCTGCCTGCTCTCCGTTAGTTTATGTTCATCGTAACAGGGGGACTTGCTGGGCTGCCGTGTTGCTGGGTTCTCCAAGGCTACTTATCAAGTTTAAAATCCTTCTTACTGCAGCTCCGTTCTCCGTGCAAATTGCCGTGTGCTGTGGCGACCCGTGAAGATGTCCTTCTAAAAGGTGCTTGTTTAGCCGGGCTATTTCCAGGCAGAGTACAGAAAATTATAATACTTTGCGTTGATGGCCAGCGCGGTAGAGTGGTTAAGAGCGTCAGGCTCTAATCTGGAGTCCTGCGTTTGATTTCCCACTCCTCCTCCACATGGGCCACCTACACGTATATGTCATGTAAGTATTTTTGTAGGTAACATTTCTTTCTCGTGTTGCCATATGAAGTCAGATCATCTTTGTCATTTGTTTGAACAGCAGTTTCCCTTAACCAGGAAATGTGGGGGGTTGGGGATACTGGTACAAAGTGTCTGTGTTTCCATGCACATGCTGGCAGGGGATCATGGGAACTGTAGTCCATGGACATCTGGAGAGCCACAATCTGGCCACCCCCTGCTCCAAAGCAACCGTTTTCTCCAGGGGAGCTGATCTCAGCTGACTGGGAATCAATTGCAACTGCAGGGGAGGTTGGCAACCCAAATGGCTATGCCCCTGGCACTACGTGTAGAAGGAGACATCTACTGCCACCCCCCTCCCCTTGGGGCTGCCCCCCCCAAAAAAAGAAAAACCACCAGCAGATACAATACCAAGTGGAGAATTTTTATCAGACAGTACTGGTTCATGGTTCTTTCTAAACCTGTGCTCAGGAGAGCGTTCTTCCTAATCCGTAAAACCCAACGACTCCACGGTGTCCTTTTGGGGGCAGCTGCTTTCTCTTTCCCTACAGGGTAATGCTTTTAAGCGGAGCGTAATACAACATGAGACAGGACACGGCAGCCTTTCTGTTCCTTTCCATTAACCTCACAGGCACCCGGCCAGCCAGGAGTCTACATACAGCTTGTCTCCGAAAAGACCCGTTTCCCATTATCCTCAAAGCTGCCCTGGCATCTGGAAGGCAAAGAACTTTGTGATGCAGTTTGAAAGTTGTTCTGCAACCTTGAATGGGGTCAAGCATCCCCCTTAAGCACTGGTTTCAAAGTACGCAGGCCTGCAGGTGCACAGAGGTATGCAGGGCTGGATCTGAGTCCTTCGTTGTGACCATCTCAGACCCAGGTCCTCCTGTGCATCACAGATCCCTGCACCTAGGGTAGCCAACCTCTGGGATTGCCTCCGGGTTCACCAACTCCAGACTGGGAAACTGCTGGAGATTTGAGGATGAATCATGGTGAGGTGATCTCAGTGGAGTATCATTCCATTAAGCCCTCCTTCCAAAGCAGGTATTTTCTCCAGGGGAACACAGTTCTGCAGCCTGGAGTTCAGCTGGAATTCTGGGAGGTCTCCAGGCCTTGCCTGGAGGTTGGCAACCAAGTTAGCAAATGCACATTACGCATGGCCTTGGCTTGGCCCTGAATCCCTCCAGAAAAATAGAGCTACAGAGTAATGGAGTTTTTTGAGTATACAGTTATTAGTTAGCTTTGTGGATGAGGCACAGATCCAGATTCACAGTGCCTTGAGACTTAAATGAGAGATGAACTTTACTGGAAAGATTATTTACAGAACTATATATCATATTCATCTGCTTTAGTCTCCTTACTGAAGTAGAGTACAAAAACTTTTTAAAATAGTTACAAAAGCAGCCCATTGCAAGCCTCTAGGGCTGGGCTGCAAGCAGACTACATGCTACACATCAGCAAATGGAGAAAGCTGAGCCTAATGGCGGCTGTTTGCTTGCTTCTGCAAAAGGGACACACTGTGCTGTTCGTACTGAAGAAACAGAAAGTGGACAGGAGCCCACCTTAAACAACGGGATCCCCAGAGCACATGGCTCAGAATTCCCTGCAACCTCAGCAATGACCACTTGATGCCGCTAGTGAGCACACAGGTGCAGCTCAGCTGCTTAAAAAGCTTAACAACAGCCCTCCAAGGATAACTTCACCAAATTACATGCTGATTGCAATTCCACACATTCACATACATACTCTTCCAATCTGGAGAAGTGAGTGACTCATGGATGCTCCTCCCCTGCCACAAATTTTTTAAGTCTTGGTCTTTTCAGCAGCTACCTTTCCAACATTTAGTTTCTCAAAACACTGAAACAGAAGCTACCTCATGCTAACAAAACATTGATAAAATCTTCTCCCAGAAGCAAGCAAAAACAGGGAGAAGTAACCAAAAACAGGGACGGTGAAATCGAGATAGTTAGAGCTGGCAACTTCCAAGCGTGGTGTTAGATATAAATTAGATTTCTCACCAAAGAACTCCAAGAAATCATTCCTCGAGGGAGGGAGGAACAAGTTTGTACTATTTTGTCCCACTCGATGCAATAGTTTTCTCAGTTGGCAAAATACTTATCGCCAACCTCTTACAGACACGGCTCATGAGCTTTATCTGCACTAAAAATCTTGGTTGAAAAAAAGGAACCGGATGGGGCAGCTTGGGGATGAGAGCACAATCTGATTTTCCAGGCCTATAATTCCCCCTCGGGAGCTGTGGCCTGATTTTATTTTTCACACTGTTTTTTTCCCCTCCTGATCCGTGAAGCCTCTAGTGGTCGGCGAAACCCATGTAAGCACTTTTCTCTCCATTTGGTAGTTCCCCCCGATAAGATCCCTTTACCACAAGGAGCCAAAGAAACCGGGCCAACGAAAAGTGTTGAGATAACACTGTGGAAGGTTTGGGTTCTTTCAAAAAATCTCCCCGTGTTTATTAATGGCTGGACCGAGTGTGATGTTTTTATACCTGTGCAGTGAATTTCTTGAGGTCATGCTGTGAACAGAACCAATGGATCACTTGCTGAACATGTGCTTTAATCTCCGTACCTCCTAAATTATATGCTTTAGGATGGTTAGGGCTGATCCTGCGTTGAGCAGGGGGTTGGACTAGATGGCCTGTATGGCCCCCTTTCAACTCTATGATTCTATGATTCTAAATTAAGGATGAATTTAGACCTGTAGACAGGAGATACCTTGGCCGGAGAACCATGCTGTGAAAGGAACGGAGGGTGGTCTCCCAGATTTCCCCCCAACGATTGGCCACTCAGCAATGGCCTTTCCTGCAGCTTCCTAAGAACAAAAGAGGAGCCCTGCTAGATCGGATCAGTGGTCCATCTAGTCCAGCGTCTGCTCTCACACAGTGGCCAACCAGTTCCTCTGGATGACCAGCAAACAACAGGGCAGTGGGGCTGTGACACTGAGATGCAGTGCCTCGGAATGTGGAGGTTCCCCTCAGTCACCATTATCTACAAGCCTCTGAAAGACAGATCCTCCATGTGGCCATCGCTACATTCTCTGGCAGCAAATTCCACATTTTAACCTCTCACTGTGTAAAGTAGTATCTCCTTTCACCTGTCCTGAACCTACTGCCCATCAGTTTAATTGGATGCCCGAGCATTTTGAGAGAGGGATAAAAAGTTGTCTTTGTCAGCTCTCTCCTCCCCATGCATCATCTTATTGAACTCTTAGTCGTCTCTTTCCTAGACTGAAAAGTCCCAGGTTCTTCCACCTTTCTTCTCCTTCTCCTGCTTTTTGCCTCTGTCTTTGACACCTGAGCTGCTAGGCTTTGACCTCAGAGCCATTTGGCTTCATTTGAGCATTTGGGGGGGATGGTAGAAATGTCTGAATGAGACTCTTGTGGCGCAGAGTGGTAAGGCAGCAGACATGCAGTCTGAAAGCTCTGCCCATGAGGCTGGGAGTTCGATCCCAGCAGCCGGCTCAAGGTTGACTCAGCCTTCCATCCTTCCGAGGTCGGTAAAATGAGTACCCAGCTTCCTGGGGGGTAAACGGTAATGACTGGGGAAGGCACTGGCAAACCACCCCGTATTGAGTCTGCCATGAAAACGCTAGAGGGCGTCACCCCAAGGGTCAGACATGACTCGGTGCTTGCACAGGGGATACCTTTACCTTTACCTTTTAGAAATGGCTGAAAAGCAATTTATGGGTAAGCATTTGGGTAAGCAGATAAATCCACATTCCTCTGGATTCTGTTTCAGCGCACGCAAACTGGGACACCCATCTTCATGTCTCTGGTTTGAGCTTGGAAGAAAAGAAGGATATTATATGACTAAAATAGCCTTACTCTTTTCCCCTACAGGGAATACCACAATTTAATTCCTCCCTGAGTCAAGTATTACCCCATATCTGTTCTAGGCTTATTTCTCAACAACGTCATTTGGTGCTCCCGGAGTTTTGGTAATATGACAGAAGCTAAGATAAACTGTTATCTCCTATTACCAGTATTGTATTGTATTTGACACAAAAACCGAGTTCAATGTATTGTTCATTCCGTTCCATGCGATAGGGGCCAGGGGCTCAAGGGCAGAGTATCTCCTTGACATGCAGGAGGTCTTAGATTCAATCTTATGTCGAGCAAAGGAGGCGGACCGGGATCGGGAGGTGAATTTCTTCCAGGCCAGACTGGCCAGGGATTCGGGTGGGGGGGGGGGCATCACCTGGGCATGGGATTGGGGCCACTGTGGGTGGGCAGGTAGTTGTGAATTCCCTGCATTCTGCAGGGGGTTGGACTAGATGACCCTGGAGGTCACTTCCAACTCTGATTCTAAGGCAGGGGTAGTCAAACTGCGGCCCTCCAGATGTCCATGGACTACAATTCCCAGAAGCCCCTGCCAGCGTTCGCTGGCAGGGGCTTCTGGGAATTGTAGTCCATGGACATCTAGAGGGCCGCAGTTTGACTACCCCTGTTCTAAGGTAAGGAAGCAAAATTGATTTGCTGAAAACTACTGACAAAGCTCATACCTGTGAATGATTCTAGGTCCCAAAGGGAACACTCCAGGGAGAGAATGATCTATCAGTAATCGGAAATAAAGGACTGTCTCCAGTAAACAGCAAGGACGGATGTCCCCGTGAAACCATGGTGATCTCTTTATTTATCCAGCTGTGTCCAGGAGACAAGAGGCAGGTTTGTCTGAGGTCCCCCTGCATCAGCTGACCAGGCCTCGGACCAGGCCTTTTTTGAAAAGATATCGATTCTATTGCAGGCTTCCTGCAAAATTCTAGAATGATCTCCGGCGAGTGACGAGAGGGGAGAAGAGAGGAGCGCTTTTTGCAAACTCAAAGTCACCCACTGCAGCTTAGAAAAGATGGCGAGAATGTGATAATTTATTATAATTAGACATGAGCGAAAGCCAACATGATCCGAACTCCCCGAGGGAAAATAATCTCTTGGAACGGTTTTCTCTGTTGTTTTAATATATAGCTGGAAATCGGGAGAGCAAAAGAGACCTTGTAGAATACATAAATTAACAGTACACAAAATGGTCCCAGGCTCATAATCCCCCCCCCCTCCAGATTTTTAACAAAATTAATCTGCTTATTCCTGTCCCGGGGCATGCTTGGTGGAAAAAAAGTCTCTTGCTGCTAATAAAATGAAAGTAGATTTCTTTTTAACCCCTTTTTGGAAGAAAAAGAAAGGCCTTTTCTGCACGTGATAAATATAGTGAAATGGCTGGCTACATCTTCCATTTTAAAGGTTCGTTCCAGCTGAAGTCCAAACGAGGATTAGGTAGTCCCCCGTTTTGCAAGGCGGCTTCTACAGCAGACCCCTGTAGGACTTCAGTTAGAACTAACCTGTTGAATTGTTGCCTGAATTATTCTTTACATCACACTTGTCATATGGTTGTATTATGGTACACACATGTATTGTTTGATTATTATGATTGTCTTGGTGGTCTTTTATAAATGACTATTTTGCACTTTGGGAAGCATGAGAAGGAGAAGGAGAAGAGAAGGAGAAGGAGAAGGAGAAGGAGAAGGAGAAGGAGAAGGAGAAGGAGAAGGAGAAGGAGAAGGAGAAGGAGGAGAAGAATTGGTTCTTATATGCCGCTTTCCTCTACCTGAAGGAGGCTCAAAGTGGCTTCCGATCGCCTTCCCTTTCCTCTCCCCACAACAGACACCCTGTGAGGGGGGTGAGACTGAGAGAGCCCTGCTATTCCTGCTCCGTCAGAACAGTTTTATCAGTGCCATGGCGAGCCCAAGGTCACCCAGCTGGCTGCATGTGGGGGAGTGGGGAAACAAACCAGGCTCGCCAGATTAGAAGTCCGCACTCCTAACCACTACACCAAGAAGGCTGTTACTCATCCCCCCCCCCCCCCGGAGTCAACAAAACACAGCTAAGTGTCCAGTCATGGAGCTGAACTCTTTCTTTCACGACCCTTTAGATCACGGGTGGCCAAACTGCAGCTCTCCCTGCTGGCAGGGGCTCATGGTCATTGTAGTCCATGGACATCTGGAGAGCCGCATTTTGGCGCCCCTGCTTTGGATCGATTCAGATGTCAGGGTAAGATCCAGAAGACCTGGGTTCAAATGACGCCCCTTGGGTGACCTTGCCCATTGTCATTTTTGAAATAAGCAGACAGGACAACCTGATTGACACTCATAGTATTGATGGAGACGGCCTGGTGAGACATCCGGAACCCAATTTTGTCACCCTCTATGAAAAAGCCAATTAACACCCCCTCCCCGTGAGGTTTAATGCCGTAAATAGTAGCACAATAACTATAATTCTCTTTTTGCACAACACACACGCGCACACACACACACACACACACACACAAACACCAGATCCCTGGGGGAATCTTGGGCCTTATCAAGTATCTAATGTATGCCAAACACAAGAGAGCTGAGCTGAAAGGGGACTTATCTTTAATGAGATAACCATCTCTTCCGATAACTCACACAATGGGCTTGAAACGGAGCGTTCCTTATTTTCTGACGGCTCTTCCCCAAGGGCTCTGCTCTTTTGTTTAGTGTTTTCCGCATGCAAAACAGCGATTTCACAGTGAGAATTTCTAATATCCAACATGGGGTTTGAAAAAGTCAGGAATCTTGTTTGGCCATTCTTCACTCCCCAAGCGATGAGACCCTGTCTACCATGGACGGGGCTGCCCAAATCAATCATTTTGGGCTGCAGATTTGGGGATGGCCATCTCCTCTCCCAACCAGTCTCCCAGTCTCTTCCAGCATGGTTAAGAGCTTCCAATATAGCGAGCTGGGTTTGATTCCCTGCTCCTCCACATGCAGCCAGCTGGGTGACCTTGGGCTGGCCATAGCACTGATAAAGCTGTTCTCACAGAGCAGTCGCTCTCTCTGAGTTCTCTCAGCCTCCCCTCCCTCACAGGGTGTCTGTTGTGAGGAGAGGAAGGGAAGGCCATTGTAAGTCACTTTGAGACTCCTTAATCTTCTTAGAATCATAGAGTTGGAAGGTGATCCTTCCACCAAAAATCTCCAAAATTCCAGAATCCAGCCTGGGCTGGAGGAAATTCACCTACCATCTTCATCTTCATCATCTTCTTCTTCTTCTTCTTGAGGGGCAAGGTTCAGGGGCTGAGCAGAAAGTCCCAGGTTCAACTCCAGCTAAAAAGACCAGGCAGTAGGTGACATGAAAGGCCTGTGGAAGGGCCATGGCTCAGTGGCAGAGAATCCGCTTGGCATGCAGGAAAGTACCAGGTTAATCTCTGGAATCTCAAGTTCCAAAAGATCAGGTAGTTGGTGACACAACTAGACCTCTGACTAATACACTTTAACAGACACTCAGTAGAAGTGACCACGAGTACTGGATGCTCCCAGAAGGACTATATTCTGTCTCCCCTGTGCATTGGGTTCTACTCCTGACAGACCAAATCCTGTCCTCTGCTCCAACAGGCCTTCCCAAGCTCTGTCCCCATCTCCTTAGAATCATAGACTGGGAAGGGACCTCCACGGTCATCTAGCCCAACCCCCTGCACAATGCAGAAAACGCCATCCCTTGCATGCCAAGCCCCACCCCTGGGATCTCAGTGGCAAGGGGGATCGAGCAATGCCACCCAGCGATAACCAATGCATTGACCAAGGTGGGAAGAGAATCCATTGGCCTGCAAGGAAGATGCTGCATTCCAAGCATAAAGTTTTGAATTTAACAGCTGCAATGCTGCAGGAAGGTGATAACCCCAGAGGTAATAACCCCTTCTTCCCGATTCTGATTGATCGAGAAAGAGCCGGTCCTTGAAAACCCACAGGGACCGGGAAACCTCAGCTTGGTAGCCTAAATTGCAAACATGTCTCTTGAATAATTGAATCTTGAAGGAAGCTAGGGGGCCGAGTCATGTGGTCCCCACCTCCATCATGCCAGGTGAGACAAGACCGTGGTGATCCCATCTATGCAGATGCAAACTTATTTCCGGGCACCTCAATAATTTAGAGGCCTTTGACTGTTCCTCTCACAAACACTTCTTTCTAATCCCTGGTGCTCCTTGCTCAGAGGGGGAGTTAATCGGGACGGCGTCGAAGGAGAGCAATCCAGGGGTTCTTGTGTGGTGAACTGCCTGAGAGACGGTGGCAACCGAATTGTTGGTTGAACCTACCTTATCGTCCTTTATAGAATCATAGAGTTGGAAGGGACCTCCTGGGTCATCTAGTCCACCCCCCTGCACTATGCAGGACACTCACAACCCTCTCGCTCACCCACTGTCACCTGCCACCCCCTTGAGCCTTCACAGAATCAGCCTCTCCGTCAGATGGCTCTCCAGCCTCTGTTTTAAAATGTCCAAAGATGGAGAACCCACCACCTCCCGAGGAAGCCTGTTCCACTGAGGAACCGCTCTAACTGTCAGGAACTTCTTCCGGATGTTTAGATGGAATTTCTTTTGAATTAATTTCATCCCATTTGTTCTGACCCGTCCCTCCGGGGCAAGAGAGAACAACTCTGCTCCATCCTCTCTATGGCACCCTTTTAAATACTTGAAGATGGTTCTCAGATCCCCTCTCAGTCGTCTCCTCTCCAGGCTAAACAGACCAAGCTCCCCCAACCTTTCTTCATACGTCTTGGTCTCCAAACCCCTCACCACCTTTGTTGCCCTCCTCAGTTGAGTCCGTTCTTTTATCCACGTCAGTGAAGCCGCTTCATGATAGATTTGGAAATCAAGGAGTGAGAGATCTCCTCTCTCCTTTGAATCCATTAACAATTTAATCCTAACCCAAGGTTTCCCCCCCTCCCCCGTTCCATAGAAACGCTTGAATGTCTTCCTGCCATTGTTTAAAAATATTTCTTTTGGAATTGTTATTGCTAATGTCAGGAAGAGGAATGTTAACTTGGGAAGCGCATTCATTTTAATCGTGGCACTCCAGCAAGCTCTGCTTCCATCTTGAATTACATAAACCCATCCAAGGGACGTTTGTCTCCAAGTCTGTTGCCGGCTTTGGGTCACCGACCGCTCTGCAAAGCTGCCCGTGGCCAAAGCTGCCCGGTTTGTTCAGCTCGTCCGCGGAGTGGACGTTCTAGGCACAGAGACTAGCCCAGAGGTCTCACCCACATGTCTCTGGCAGAGATCCTTCCAGTCATGTCAGCCTCTCCGCTGTCTTCTCAATGAATTCCCTGGCCGTTATCGGTGACCTCTCTCCATTGACCCCTAAGCTAGGCTGTCAAAATGCTTCTGACATTGCATCTTCTGAAAATGGTTTAAGTTGCAGGGGGGGGGAGGGAAAAACGACTTACAGAAAACTTCTATTCTCTCTGCAGCTATAATTTACTCTGGGCAATTTTAAAAGACATTCTTTTTGGCAGTGTTGTTCCTGGACGCTGCAGAGTCGTGATTCTGAAACTATAGTAATTGGTGTAGTGGCTAGGAGTGAGGACTTCTAATCTGGCATGCCGGGTTTGATTCTGCACTCCTCCACATGCAACCAGCTGGGTGACCTTGGGCTAGTCACAGCACTGATAAAACTGTCCTGACCGAGCAGTGATATCTTCTTCTTCTTCTTCGTCTTCTTTAGTAATCTCAGGGCTCTCTCAGCCTCACGCCCCTCACAGGGTGTCTGTTGCGGGGGGAGGAAAGGGAAGGTGATTGTAAGCCACTTTTAGACTCCTTCAGGTAGTAAAAAGCAAGGTATAAGAAAACTGCTCTTCTTTTTCTAACCGGATTTCTTGCATTTTGCATGGGGTTGGACTAGATGACAGTTGGGAGTCCCCCTCTATCTCTACAGTTCTGTTATATATAGATAGATATAAATCTGTGAACAGAAAAGTAGAGATGGAAGGGATCCCAAAGGTCATCTAGATTAGAATGGATGGATGGATGGATGGATGGATGGATGGATGGATGGATGGATGGATGGATGGATGGATGGATGGATGGATGGATGGATGGATGCATGAATATGTGTGGAAATGCACAAGTATATATTTTCAGATTATTTAAATTAGCGTACCAATGTTTATTTTCTAGGTCACAGGGAAGTCCGAAGACAATTTCAGTGCTAGAAATGAGAATGGGCAAATAGGGCCTTGTTTTACTTCAGAAAAGAATGTGGTTAAGAACTTGCTCACAATCCAGCTCCAGACTAAAGGCTGCCATCACCGAAGCAAATTTCAGCAGACAGCTGGTGAGGTACTCATCTGCTCCACAAGGCAGGGAGAAATCGCATCCCCATCCCTGAAGGATTCCTAGCAAAGGTACTGGAGGCCTATCTCCGGCCTGCACAGGTCTGCAAAGGGGTGGGCTTCTCCTCACCACTGCATCGTCCAAAAGGATAAAAGAAATACACAGTATAAACACCGACTCTTATCCTGCTTTCTGGAGCTGGTTCTAATTCGTCCAGGCCTCCCCCAGGGCGTTCCTGCCAGGGAAGATTAAGCCATCCTTTCCTTGAATAACTTTGAAATTCTTTTGCTGTCGAAGACCAGGGAGCCTGCCATCCTGAGAACTCTTTGTGCTGGAGGCCTTTAATTAGAAAATGAGACGAAGGAGCATAAATCAACATATTGTGGTCCCCGTCTCTCCCCCCCCCCCCAGTCCAGGGAGGGCTGACCTTGATATTGTTTTGTGCCACTGGAAATCTCTTTCTCCATCAGTCTTTTGCATGAGCGTGTCAAATTCTTCTGCCCACCCCCCACCCTGACGTTGCTTCAGCCTCCTTTCTCCGTTGTCTTCCTAGAGTCTTCCAGCCTCTAAGGGTATGTCCCTCCAAGAGGCTTGGGAGAAGTCTGTCCAGCCTCGACCAGGGACTTTTCGATCTTGGCCCCTATCTGGTGGAGGAAGAAGAAGAAGAAGAAGAAGAAGAAGAAGAAGAAGAAGAAGAAGAAGAAGAACAAGAAGAAGAACAAGAACAAGAACAAGAACAAGAACAAGAACAAGAACAAGAACAAGAACAAGAACAAGAACAAGAACAAGAACAAGAACAAGAACGAGTATCAAAGTGGCTTCCCTTTCTGCTACATCAAGCTGGTTCTTACTCAGTTCCACAGGGCCTATAAAATGGAGCCACCAGCCGTTGGAGGGGAGCTGGATTTTGTACCCCCTCTTTCTAATACCCAAAGGAGCCTCAAAGCAGCTGACAATCGCCTACCCTTCCTCTCCCTGCAACAGATGCCCTGTGAGGTGGGTGGGGCTGAGAGAACTCTGAGAGAACTGGGGTGGCCCAAGTCACCTAGAGTCCCCATGATGTCATGGTTGAGAGCAGTGGCCTCTAATCTGGAGAGCTAAGTGAAATGGCACCCAGACGTCCAGCAGCAACATCCCTCTCAGTATCCATTGCTTAGAGACCAAGAAACATATTCTCTGCTCATGCATTTGCTTTCTCTCTTTTGGCTAGTCACTGTTGGAAAAACAACAAATCCCTCAGTTTTGAAAGGACCTGTCAGGAAAGCTGTTCTCTGCCTTTCCCGAGCTCATAAATTGTTGACCAGGTTGAGAAACGCTCTTAATCCTGTTCTAATCTATTCGAGCAAAGAAAATCGGCGAGAACAACAGCAGGCGAGATATTTCGGCAGCACAAAGCTCTGGGTGGTGCGGAAGGAGCTGCTCGATGAAGCCGGCATTAAAATTCATAGCGTCGGTGGGGTAGGGAGAGCAGCCGAGTGGCTCTACGGTGACGGGCCGAGGGAATCGGTGACATATTCCTGGCAACTTTGAACCCTCCTCAGAACTCTCTCCTGGCTCCGAGGGAATGGCATCGCTGTCAGTCATTCTGACACGGTGCCACCAAGAGCAGGGAGCTCTCAGCGGCGAAATTCCACGCAGCTGTGGGATGGGGAATAATGGTGTGCCATCAAGTCACAACCGAAGTATAAATCAAGTATAGAGGCACTGGGACACCAAGGTGCAAGCACTATATCCAAAATAGACTTCTGTAGAGTCTTGAATCTTCTGTTATTTGTTTATTCTGTATAGTAGCGATCCCCAACCTGTGGGCCGCGGACCACATGTGGTCCATTGACTAATTGGAGGTGGGCCGCGAAGGATGCCTCCTCCCCCCCCCCCAGCCCTTTACTTCATCCCCACCAGCCCTTTACAACAGGGGTAGTCAACCTGTGGTCCTCCAGATGTTCATGGACTACAATTCCCATGAGCCCCTGCCAGCATTTTCTGGCAGGGGCTCATGGGAATTGTAGTCCATGAACATCTGGAGGACCACAGGTTGACTACCTCTGCTTTACAACACACTTCGGGTGTCATTGTCTCCCATCTCTCCCAGATGGGACTATCTCGTTGCAGAGAAACAAGCTCAGGGTTCCCATTGATTTGTCATTGTCATGAGTTAAAATTTCCATGAAAATAAAATGTTCCTTATGTTCATTGTCGTGGTGTGCCTGTATCTTATTTTGAAGGGATGTTTAAACATTACCATAGCGATCAGAGAGTGTTAGGGCAGTGGTTGAGAGTAGAGGAGTAAACTACCCCCCCCCCACCAGGCCTCAGTAAAATTGTCAAGCCTTGAGTGGTCCCCGGTGATAAAAAGGTTGGGGGCCACTGCTTTATAGTACAAAGCAGTCCCAATGTGTTTCCCCCACTGGCTTTGTCAAGGGACATTAAATTATTAGTGTTTCAGACAAACTTCATATAAGTATATACATGTCTCTTAGGCAGAGTATAAGGTCGTTATAACCGGAGCTATTCCTAGCTTATGGCGTTTGTCTGAAACAAAGCCAGTGGGCGAAACGCGTTGGGACTGCTTTGTGCTATAAAGAATAAACAAATAACAGAAGATTCAAGACTCTACAGAAGTCTATTTTGGATATTGTGCTTGCCACCTTGGTATCCCAGTGCCTCTATACTTGATTTGTATTTGATCCTTCACTGAGTCCTACTGCTCTTAATTTATCATTTTTACAACCGAATTATAGCAACTCCAGAACCTTGGGGAGGGGGAGGGGTTAGGACAATAAAAGAGCAGAGGCAGTTGGCCATTGCCTGCCTCTGCATAGCAACTCCTTGGAATTCCCTGGTGGTTTTCCATCCAAATACTAAGTCAAAAGAAAATCCAACTAAACATCCGGAAGAAGTCCCTGACAGTCAGAGTGGTTCCTCAGTGGAACAGGCTTCCTTGGGAGGTGGTGGGTTCTCTTTCTTTGGAATTTTTAAAACAGAGGCGAGATAGTCTTCTGACAGAAATGCTGATTTCGTGAACTTAGGCAGATTGTGAGTGGGTGGGCAGGAAGGGATGTGTCCATGTTTGTCTCTTGTGGCCCTTCCTTGCATAGCCAGGGAATAGCTGATCACAGCTGTAGGGCGGTAGGTTAATTTCCTCCAGGCCAGGCTGGATTTAGAGATATTTGGAGATATTCGGAGATATTTGGTGGGGGGGGGGAATCACTTGGGCATGGTCACTGTGGGTGGGCAGGTAGTTGTAAGAGTCCTGCATTGTTCCAAGGGTTGGGCTAGATGACCCTGGTGGTCCCTTCCTACTCTATGATTCTATGATTGACTGCCACCCTTTCATGGTTTCACGATACCCTGGTTGAGAAAGCCTGCTATATATCGAGGACAGAATTGCATATTCAGAGTAGCAGTGGCTTTCTAGGGCACAATTCCCATGAGCCCCTGCCAGCCCCTGAACATGGGAATTTTAGTCCACAGATATCTGGAGAGCCACGTTTGGCCACCGTCAGATGCCAAGGATCGAACCTGGGACCTTGTGCATGCCAAGCAGAGGCAAGTCCCCTGAGCCATGGACCCTCCAAAGCTCGGCATCCTCAGTTGCTTGCCCCTTTTCTCTCTTTCATTAATGCGGCCCTCCAGATGTCCATGGACTACAATTCCCATGAACCCCTGCCAGCGAACGCTGACAGATTTCGCCGTTGACTGCTGCCCTCTAGTGGACACATGCCTAACTTGGGCCTTTTTCCCAAATAAAGACATTTTCTTCCAAAGATGAAAGGGGGGGGGGGTTTGTACCCCGTTTTGTATTACCTGAAGTGTCCCAAAGCGGCTTACAATCACCTACCCTTCCTCTCCTCACAATAGACCCTCCCTTTGAGGTAGGTGGGGCTGAGAGAGCTCTGAAAGAACTGGGACTGGCCCAAAATCACCCAGCCGGCCTCATGTTTCTAAAAGTGGCTGACAATTGTCTTCCCTTCCTCTCCCACAACCGACACCCTGGAGGATAAGAGAGCCCTGAGAGAACAGTAACTGGCCCAGTAACTGGCCCATCCAGCAGGCCTCCTGTGTCTCAAAGTGGCTTACAATTGCCTTCTCTTTCCTCTCCACACAACAGAAACCTGTGAGGGAGGTGGGGCTGAGAGAGCTCTGAGAGAACTGGGACTGGCCCAAGGCCACCCAGCAGGCTGCATGTGGAGTCAAGGCCACTGTTGCAGATTAGAAGCCGCCACCCTTAACCCCTACACCAAGCTGTTTTGTTTTACCTTTCCTCCTTGTTCAAGGCCACTTCCAAATCACATATATATATATTTAGAACCCTGAAGAATAAAATGAACCCTGAACTGATTCCCTTCCCTGTAAACATTGTTACAGAAATCAGTCTCCATCCAGTGTTCAGCTGAGACTTTCCTCCCTTCGCCTTACCTACCTCGCAGGGTGGTTGTGAGGATGAACTGGGAAAAGCTGGAAATCTGTGCAGGGTACCCTGAATTCTTTGAAGCGAGTGGGATCAGGTGACAAGAAGCCTGGTGGTCTGCTGTCAGGGCTCTGAGACGGTTAGGGCCACAAATGCAAAACCTGCTTCTCCCCCTCACACCCCTAGGGTTGCCAATCTCCAGGCAGTGGCTGGAGCTCTCCTGGGATTATGACAGATGTCCAAGTGACAGGGATTGGTTCACCTGGAGAAAATGGCCTCTTTGGAAGCAGGAAGCTGTGGCATTATACGCCATTGAAGCCCCTCCCCTCTCCAAACCCCACCTTTCTCAGGCTCCACCCCCAAAATCTCCAGGCCTTTCCCAGCCCAGAGCTTGGACCCCTAACCACCCCCAATGATGTTAAGCAAATAGCCAGTGTGGTGCTCAGATTCAGGGGGGACTCCAGGTGAAATCCCTGTGCAAGTCAGCAGGTGACCTTTGGGGCATTTACTTTTTCTCTGTGTGACCTACCTCGCAGGATTGTTGTGAAAATAAAACGGAGGAGCGGGAGAGCCAAATACGGGGCTCTGAGTTCCTTGGCGCAAAGGACAGGATAAAAAGGCAGAATGGCATCTCCAGTGTGGGGTAGCTGGCGGAGGGTGTGAAGGGGGGTGGGAATGGACCTTGTTAATTGTATTTTATCATAATTTGAGTATTGTGATTTATTTATTGACTGTCCTATTGTTGTAAATTGCCCCAGGCCATAAAGGGAAGGGCAGTATAGAATATTATTATTATTATTATTATTATTATTATTATTATTATTATTATTATTATTATTATTATTATTATTATTATTTAAAATGCACTGGCCAGACGGACAGGTGGTACAACGGCCCCTCCTGGCACGTCAACCAGGAAAGGAAAGTCACTCTGCCTTCCTCTGATTTACATCCGGGTGTCTTTTCATTTCATCTGTTCACAACTAGGAAAACGCCTGCTACTAATCGCTAACCTTAACATTTTTAGCCCCCTTATGTGAGCCCCTTAATTGAGCCCAAAGGTCTGGTGATCTCTGTTATTCCAGCCAGGCATTATTTAACGGTGACAAACATCTTCCTTCTGCAGCATCCATTCGTGGGCTCTCTTCATGATGCCCTTGACTAATTCCCGGCTGATTTCCTCTCTCCTATTTGCGCTCTGATATTCCCATTTCATTGCCGGAGGAAGTGCGCCTGCGCACGAAAGCTCACCCCCTACAATAAAACTTGGCCGGTCTTCGAGGCGCCTTTGCTTTGCCGGGATCATCCTGCGCTGCCTACATTTCCCAGAATGCTCCGAGGCAGCAGCCGGACGTGCGGACTCCCGGCGTGCCCGGGAGAAACTACATTTCCCGGCGTGCAATAGGCCTCTCGGGCGGAAGTTGCTGTCGGGTCCCTCGGTTCCCTGTTATTCGCCTCCATGGGGCTTCTGCGGGAGATGCTGCGGTTTGGGGGGTCGGGAGCCAGGGTCCTCGTGCGGAGCAGCGACCGGTTCGCCACCTCCCGAAAAGGTATTGGACCTCCAGGCCGGAGTCTCGTTCACACGTTACTTTTTCACGTGTCGTCGTTCTGGGCGTGTAGCGCGGGCGCGGGCTCGGAAACACGCGTGGCACGGCGCCGTGTTAAACGCTTCCAAAGGATCCGCGCCGACGTCCTCTGCTCTAGTAGCCAACCCGGGTTTGTTGCTGGGGCACGTGTGAACCTCCCTGGATCCTGCGAGCCAAAGGCGAAGGGAAGCAGCCAGGCTCTCACGCTTCTCCGCTGGAGACGGGGGCTGGGTGTGCATGCTGGTAACACGCGGGTTTCAGTTGCCAAAAACCGGGCGCCAGCATTTTGGGGGAATGCATTCCTTGAAAGCCCTTCTCCACCCGCTAAGGAGCTGTGCAATAAAGTGGCCTGCGCTGTCCCTTTTTTTTAAATGCATATGCTTACTGTAGTGCTACCTACTTAGTCGCCAAAAGCCAGGAGCACCTTCCCGGCTAACAAAATCTGCGGCAGGAAATGAGCTGGTGGGAGTCCCGGCTCACTTCTTTGGGTACAGCTCGAATGCGAGGCCATCGGTCCTTCTGTCACAAGGGTGATGGGTTTCCATTAAAGGTAAAGGTATCCCCTGTGCAAGACCGGGTCATGTCTGACCCTTGGGGTGACGCCCTCCAGCGTTTTCATGGCAGACTCAATACGGGGTGGTTTGCCAGTGCCTTCCCCAGTCATTACCGTTTTACCCCCCAGCAAGCTGGGTCCTCATTTTACCGACCTCGGAAGGATGGAAGGCTGAGTCAACCTTGAGCCGGCTGCTGGGATCGAACTCCCAGCCTCAAGGGCAGAGCTTCAGACTGCATGTCTGCTGCCTTACCACTCTGCGCCACAAGAGGCCCATTGGATTTCCATTCTGTATGGCTAAATGTGGAAATAGATCAAGATGGGTAGCCCTGTCTGTCCCTGCCCGGAGAACAGAGCTAGGGTCCAGGAGCACCTTAAAGAGTAATAAAATTTGCGGCAGGGGAGGAGCTTTCTGGAGTCCCCGCTCACTTCCTCAGAAACAGCTGGAGTGGGAGTCCACCGGTCCTTATATCACAAGGTCAATGGATTTCCGTCCTGTGGTGCCTTCCACAGAGATAGATTGAGATGGGTGGCTGTGTTAGTCTGTTCAATGACACCTTAAAGCAGCCTTTTAAAAACTTTTTACTGCTGTGGAGGAGCCCCTGAAATATCCATGACAGCTTAAAGATCTTGAGATATCACGGTCCTGATGTACCTTGTGTTGGTCGGGCCGCACCTGGAGCCCTGCGCGTGTTTCTGGAGGCCTCACTTCTAAAAGGAGGTAGCAGAATGGAGAGTGTGCAGGGGAGAGTGACAGAGTAGGTCAGCAGGTGTGAGCAACGAGTCTGGGGACCACGCCCTCCGAGGAATTGGGAATGTTCATGGAATCATAGAATAACAGAGTTGGAAGGGACCTCCTGGGTCATCCAGTCCAGCCCCCTGCACTATGCAGGACACTCACATCCCAATCGCTCATCCACTGTCACCTGCCACCCCCTTGAACCTTCGCAGAATCAACCTGGATAAGAGGAAGCTGAGGGGGGACATGATGGCTCTATTAGAGAATTTGGAAGGCTGCCCCTTAGAGGAGGGCAGGGGGCTGTTCTCATTGGCCGCCGGCCTTGCAATAATTGGATTACATTATGAATGGAAAAGTACTGGCTGGATATTAGGGGGTAAATTAGTGTAAGAGTAGTTCAGCCGTGGAATGGCCTGCCTAAGGAGGTGGGGAGCTCCCCATCACTGGCAGTCTTCAAGCCTCGGCTTGACAGATGCTTCTCATGGATGCTTAGTTTAGGCTGATCCTGCATGGAGCAGGGGGGTGGACTGGAAAGCCTCTAGGTCCACTTTGAACTCTATGATGTTGTGTTGCACCTCCGTCCAGGGGTCTCTGGAACGCCCTGCCACCTCTCTTGTTTCAGGCTCCGCGGCCACGGCCCCCATGAGCTCCTACGACGTCCGGAGAGTCGAGATAACCCCGCTGGAGCAGCGGAAGCTGACTTTTGACACCCACAGCATGGTGCGGGATCTGGAAGCTCACGGTAAGGCCAAAGGGACCCGTGATCAGTGGGATCGAATCCTCGCTATGGGGAGAGAATTAGAGGCCTCGGCTCATATTCAGAGTCTTGCCTGTTCTGTTGTTTCCAGGCAGAGTGGCTTGTTTGGGAGAAAAAGCCAGGCAGGATTTTTCTCAGATTTTTGTTTACTAGCAGAATACTTGCATGGCGCGTTGAGTGGTAAAGGCTTGTGTGGCAGAGATGCCTGCCAACTGTAGCATCTCTCTGTCTCTCACCTTTTTTGTTTAAGAAGAAAAATCACTCCCGAAGAGGCTGTGTGAAAACTGAGCCTGAACCGGCGCAAAATTCCAGCTTTGGCTTGGGCTGATGTAGTCAAGGAATTTGTGGCAGTATCTGCTAAAGTAGGATGATAATATTCTCTCTCTCTCTCTCTCTCTCTCTCTCTCTCTCTCTCTCTCTCTCTCTCTCTCTCTCTTTCTCTCAGCTGGTTTTGAGGATGAGAAAATAGGAAAGGGGGGGGAATGAATGAGAACAGCAGAGGGGGAGAGCATATATCCAACTAATGTCAGGATCAGTGCCTGCTCTCTGCCATGATTTGTCTGTGAACAAGGGTCGCTCCATTTTGCCTGTACTCCAATGTTCTTTTCCTGGATTTCCCTGTCACCCAAGCCTGTGCTCTGTTCCCATGTTATCATGCTTTGTAGTGTCCGTTCCGAATTGTTTATGCTTTGATCCCTGCCTGCTTGCTCTGCACATTGTAACAGCAACAGTGTAACCGAAACCCTGGGGTGCCTGTGAGCGGCTTTATCTTGTCGCTGGCGCCGGCCAGCCCAAGGACGCACGAATTGTAGCACCTCTGGCAGGAAGCCAGGGATGGCACCTGGAGGAGAGGATACCCCTCCCCTGGGAACATTCAAGTTTTGGGCGGGACAATTGTATTGAAAAGGACTTGCAGTTCTATTGTTGGGCAGATTTGACTTCTCAAGTTAGTGATTAAAGTTAACTTCCACTAAAGCTTTCTTTCATAGAAGTTTTGTTGTGAGTTCTTTTTGCGCTGGACATTAGGAAGGAATGCGCACAGCAAAGGAGTAAAGGGAATCGGTGCTGGGGGTTAGCGTTAAAAAAAGCTGCCTCTGGATGGATTATGATGTCGCTCAGGCCTCCTGAGTCTTTTTGAGCCTGCCAGCCCTTTGGTAGTGCTGGCCTGGGGCAGCGGACACAACCACAAAACAGCTGCCACGGTAGGTGGAGACGATCACAAAATCAGCCCCTGCGGGAACATACAATGGCAGGGATTGAGGTTCGCTGTAACTCTGAATGGTCATTTGTTGACATTTCGGGCAGAAGCTCTCTTGAACAGGATGCTTGGGAATTGACGCAGCTGGTCAGGATCCCGGCTGGGCAAGAGCCCCACCTACTCCCTAGAAGCACTTGGTGGGCACCACAAAAGCCTTGGATGGGTGCCCTGGTGCCCATGGGCACAGCGTTAGACCCCTGTTGCAACGCCATTGTTCCTTGCCCCGTTTCTTGCTCGTAACATTGTGCCTTCCTCTTCCTCCGCCAGGCTTCACGAAAGAGCAGGCCCAAACCATCGTATCAGCGTTAATGGCCCTGTCTGGCGTCAGTTTAGATACCGTCTACAAGGACATGGTCACTCAAGCCCAGCAGGTAAGCGGTCGCCCCCTTCTCTCTTTCCTCAAATTGGAATCTTATCCTAGAGCGCACGAGAGGGGACAGGGTGGCTGTCTTTATGTATACGAAAGGCTGTCACTTGGAGGAGGGCATGGAGAGGTTCCTGTTGGCAGCAGAGGAAAGGGCCCACAGTAATGGGTTTAAACTATGTGTAGAATGGACCTCTTGTGGCTCAGAGTGGTAAGGCAGCAGACATGCTGTCTGAACCTCTGCCCATGAGGCTGGGAGTTCGATCCCAGCAGCCGGCTCAAGGTGGACTCAGCCTTCCATCCTTCCGAGGTCGGTAAAATGAGGACCCAGCTTGCTGGGGGGTAAATGGTAATGACTGGGGAAGGCACTGGCAAACCACCCCGTATTGAGTCTGCCATGAAAACGCTGGAGGGCGTCACCCAAAGGGTCAGACATGACTCGGTGCTTGCACAGGGGATACCTTTACCTTTTTAGAATGGGTCCAGCTCAGTATCAGGAAAAAAACATTTGTTAGTTTTGTGCTGAAAGAGTCACCATGTTGTTTTGGGCAGGGAAGGGAACGTCTGGGTGTTTTTCACTCCTCCGTTACATTTTCAGCTCTGGGATGTTTCAAAAGTCGATGTTTTTTCTACTTAGGAGATCACGTTGCAGCAGATCATGGCCCATTTGGACTCCATCCGGAAAGACATGGTCATCCTCGAGAAGAGCGAATTTGCAAATCTGAGAGCCGAAAACGAGGTATTTGCCCCCCTCTGGATTTCATGCCCCGAGGCCGTGCGTCTCTGAGGGACCGCCTTTCCCAGGATGTTCCCCTGAAGAGTATTATGCATTGCTGGTGATCCTTGCCTTGACCAGAGGCAAGCCCTGACGGAACGGTCAGAATTCCCCAGGGCCTGTAAAACGGTACTCTTCCACCGGGTTTCCAGAGTGGGTGGGAGTTAAATTTTTAATGTATATTTTTACATTTTAAACGTGTTAAACATTTATCGGGTAATATGACCGTCTATGGTCCCATTGATCTGCTCCCCCTCCCAAAATGGCTGAGGATGGGCCTGGAGAGGGTGGGAAGGGGAAGGGACCCAGGTGGGCGTGTCCACAGCTCTGCTTCCCAACCATATTCTGCACGATCACGCCACTTCTGGGGTTTCTCAAAGCCTGAAGAATGTTTCTGGGGTTTCTCAAGAGTAAAAAAGTCGAGAAAGGCTGGCCTGGAGATTCCCAGTTGGTACATCCTGTGTGATTTTCTTGCTTAAGACCTTTGCTGACTCTGGGTTTCCCTCCCCTCTCTTTTGGGTACCTAGAAAATGAAAATCGAGTTGGATCAAGTGAAACAGCAACTCATGGTGAGTCGACAAGAAACCTTCTGGCCATTTGTCCAGGATTCAGGCATAAGCTAAGAAACCACAGATAGCTAGTGAGGCAAACAAGTCTTCGCTTCTTGGATTGGTCCCTCCGGCCTGAACCTGCCTCTGCTGGCTTTTTCGCTCTAACTCTAATGTAGTTTCAAATCCGTGTTCACGGCACAAGAAGCAACATGGCGTAATAGCTAAGAGCCAGTGTGGTTAAGAGAGAACTGCGTTGAATTGTCCACTCCTCCTCTCCACCTTGGCCTAGTCACAGTTCTCTGAGAGCTGTTCTCGCAAAGCAGGCTGAGAGCCCTGATATTACCGCTCAGTCAGAACAGCTTTATCAGGACTGTGATGAGCCCAAGGCCACCCACTGGCTGCATGTGGGGGATGAGCAGGGAATCAAACCTGGATCCTCCAATTCAGAAGTTGCTGCTCTTAACCACTACACCAAGTCAGCTCTCTCCATGCCATGCATCATAGAATCCTAGAGTTGGAAGGGACCTCCTGGGTCATCTAGTCCAACCCCCTGTACTAGGCAGGACACTCACAACCCTCTCGCTCATCCACTGTCACCTGCCACCCCCTTGAGCCTTCGCAGAATCAGCCTCTCCGTCAGATGGCTCTCCAGCCTCTGTTTAAAAATTTCCAAAGATGGAAAACCCACCACCTCCCGAGGAAGCCTGTTCCACTGAGAAACCACTTCAACTGTCAGGAACTTTTTCTGGATGTTGAGACGGAATTTCTTTTGAATTAATTTCATCCCATTGGTTCTGGTTCATCATTTCAAAAACTTGTCATTCCCCCCTCCCCGCCCCCACCGTTATCTCTTTTCTAAAATTTCCATCTTGACGTAAAACCCTGCTCCTGCAGGAGGCTACGAGTTCGAGTCACGACCCTTCTTCTTAAAGGACCTGGAGTAACAGGTGCTTTGAAATAATTTTCCTCACCTGGGATCCCAGGGACCTGCTGCCAATCAGGGCAGGAGGCACACCAGGGTTCATACATGAGGCTGTTTCATGATGATCCTTGCATCTTCAATGCTTTCTTCTTATTTCTTTTGACAATTCTTTTCCGAAGAACGAAACCAGCAGGATACGAGCCGATAACAAACTGGACATAAACCTGGAAAGAAGCAGAGTGACAGACATGGTAAAGAGCTGCTTGCGAATTCACCCTCCCACCCACCCCGGGTTCACTTTTCCTACACCTTATAACTTTTTGACTTTCCCCCCCACCCCACCCTGCAGTTCACAGATCAGGAGAAAAAGCTCATGGAAGCTACAACGGAGTTCCATAAAAAAGTAAGTCTTCGAAGCGGGGGGGGGGGGGGGGACCGGATGTGGGAGCCAATAGGAAGCGAGATTGGTAATCTCCCTGTCCAACGTGGAGATCTGGTCGAGGCGGTTCACGAAACAAAAAGAAAACATGGGAAAGCATATTCAGCATCCCCAAGCCCCTTCATAAGACAGAGTCAAAAACAGCTTTAAAAGATGGAACTCCCTGAGTTGAACTATGGCTTTAAAAAGAAGTTTGAGGCCTAGTGCCTTTGGACAATAAGGTTGATGCCAAAGGGGGGGGGGGAGGGGTTTCCAAAGGTGAAGTGCCACCTCTGAAAAGTCCCTGTCTCTGAATGACAGGTGGAAAACACATGAGAAAACCACCCTAGATTGTACCTTCCTTATGGTCCTTGATAGTTTGAAGCATTGCCAGTCTGCAATTCTGCACTCACTGGCAGTCTTCAAGCAAAAGTTGGATACACACTTTTTGTGGATGCTTTAGGATGCTTAGGGCTGATCCTGCGTTGAGCAGGGGGTTGGACTGGATGGCCTGTATGGCCCCTTCCAACTCTTTGATTCTATGATTCTAATTAAATTATGAAGAAATGCATTAGGATAGGAATATTATCTGGAGTCCATGCAGTAAAGTTTTTGTTGGGGTCCACGGAGGAGGCCTACACGAGCAAAATGCAGGATTTACCGGTTCCTCGTTTGGATTTTGGAATTTTCCCTCGCAGCCTCACCGCTTGTTAACATCTTTGCATTATTTCTGCGTGCTGTTTGTGCTCTCAAAGCATTGGATGAAAGCGTTTCTTCACATGGTACCAATTCTTGTGTCGTCTTCGCACAGTGGGTTTTGTTCTTTTGTCTAACTCTCGTACCCTGTGGACCCCATTTTGTATTTTTTGGAAACCTCATGCGAGGACAGAAGGAATAAGGTTCCCCCGGACTTTTGGGGACTTGCAGATACCTTAGGGATTCTGACAGGGCGCAGTGACACCCACACACGAACACATACACACACACACACAATGGCTGCCGAAAGAGGCAGCACCAGCCACAAAACTGCCGCCTCAGCTTTACTCCACTCACACGGAAGATGTTGGTGCTGTGGTCAGCAGCAGCTGGCGAAGCAGCATTTTAAAAAATCTGCACAGCCCATGAAATCTCCTCTAGCCATTCAGAAGCCCCACTGTGCCAAAACCCTTCCTGGCCCCGCCCACTCCTTTAAAATACGTATTGGGTGTCCAGAAAAGCCTCTCTTTGAAAAAAGAAATTAAGTGGTGTCCGTTAACCTTTATTCTTGACAAATCTTTGAAAAAAGAAATTAAGTGGTGTCCGTTAACCTTTATTCTTGACAAATTCTTGTATGGGTTTTTTTTTTCTTTTCAGGATTCGAGCACCAACAAAGCCGTGACGGAAGTCAGCAATAAAATCGACACCGAAATCGCGGCCTTGAAAACCCTGATGGAATCAAACAAGCTCGAAACGATACGTTATTTGGCAGGTAGGCGGCCGGACGTTCAGTAGACTTTTCCGGAGTTCTTGAATGTAACTGTTTCCCTAAAGTAGCGGTCCCCAACCTTTCTCGGGTCAGGGACCGCCTCCGGAATGAGGGGAGAGCCGACGGCCCGGGTGCTGCGAAAACGCACACACACAGTTGCCGCGCATGCGTGTTTTCGCCACCAGGTGGCGCTAACGCACATGCGCCGTAACTGCACGTGCACGTTTTTGCCACTAGGGGGCGCTGAAGCGCATGCGCAGCAACTGCGTCACAGCGGTGCCGGCGGCTGCGTCTGCCTCTTCCCTTCCTTCTTGCTGCCGGCAGCCGTGGCTGCTGGCGGCCCGGTACCATGGCCTTTGCGGCCCGCCACCGGGCCGCAGACCGGGGGTTGATGACCCCTGCCCTAAAGGACCCCTTGTAGAACTGCTGACAGGGCTCGTTTTCGGCCTACCTGATTGCTGTGGTCCCGTGGGTGCCGGTCTCTGCCTCTAGGGAGGAGGGGCGGCAGGGGGTAGAGACCTGCCCTAACATTTGCTCCAGACTGCTAATAAAATGCAGCTTGGTGCCCAGTTTGATTATTTGATACCCCACCAGTGAAAGCCAGCATGATGTAGGGGTTCAGAGCAGCAGCTTCTAATCTGGCCCACCGAGTTTGATTCCTCGCTCCTCCACATGCCGACAGCTTGGGTGACCTTGGGCCAGTCACAGCGCTGATGGTGCTGTTCTCACAGAGCAGTCCTGTCAGGGCTCTCTCAGCCCCACCTGCCTCACAGGGTGTGTCTGTTGTGGGGAGATGAAGGGAAGGTGAATTTAAGCCACTTTGAGACTCCTTCGGGTAGGGAAAAGTGGCATATAAGAACCAACTCTTCTTCTTCTTCTTCAGTAATCTCAGGGCTCTCTCAGCCTTAACTCCCTCACTGGGTGTCTGTTGTGGGGAGAGGAAAGAGAAGGGGATTGGAAGCCGCTTTGAGACTCCTTCGGGTAGAGAAAAACGGCATATAAGAACCAACTCTTCTTCTTCTTCAGTAATCTCAGGGCTCTCTCAGCCTCCCCTCGCTCACAGGAGAGGAGAGGAAGGTGTGGGGAGAGGAAAGGAAGGCAATTGTAAGCCACTGAGACTCCTTCGGGCAGTGTAAAGCAGGGCATAAAAACTTATTTCTTCCCAGAGCCAGCATGGTATAGTGGTTAAGAGAGCTGGGTTCGATTCCCCACTCCTCCACACGCAGCCAGCTGGGTGACCTTGGGCCAGGCACAGTCCTGTTAGAACAGTTCTGTCTGAGCTCTCTCAGCCCCACCTCCCTCACAGGGTGCCTGTTGTGGAGAGGGGAAGGAAAGGCAATTGTAAGCCATTTTGAGACTCCTTCGGGTAGAGGAAAGCAGAGTACAAAACCAACTCTCCTTCAAAGGGGATCCACAGCTGTGCAGTTTAAAATGAACCCCGCAACACTCATTCAGGCGTAACCATGATGCTGTGCGTCCTTGTACTGTTAGGGCGGTTTTGGCACATCTACCAGTTATCTGATCTCCCTTGGCTCTCCGTCCTTTCCTGGCTGGATGGATGTTTTGGGGGAAATCTCCCAAAGTCGATAAGTGGGAGTGTGGAGTCTGCTGGGAGATGTTTCAGGGCCCTCCTCGATGATGCGCTGAATATTTCCGCCAAGTTTCCAAAGAACCTGCTTATTCCACAAGTAGCTTAAACCTTCTGTCCTTCTGTCCCCTTCGTCTGCAGCCTCCGTCTTCGCCTGCCTTGCAATCGCCTTGGGCTTTTATCGATTCTGGAAATAAAAGGAACCAGTTACCGCAAGAGACGTCTCGAGGCCTTCTCAGTCTCCCTTCTGCGGCTCTCGGATTTACCCTCTGGGAAATGCTTTCGGGGTCTTTTGTGCTGCGGTAGGATTTTCTGCCGGCCCCTGTTGCAAACAGGATGTGGTTGGACAGCCTGGCTAACTAACCGTACCCATCCTTTTTGCTGGGGTGTTGTGCAACAACACAAGCGCCCTCCATGGGTAGAAGTTTTCGGCTGTAGTCCCATATGCCGGGTGCCTCTCTGGATTCATTTGACTCTTTCTCCTCCGCAGCGTTGTGGAGTGGTTAAAGAGCAGCGAACTTAACCTGGGAACTAATTGGAATTCCCCACTTCTCCTCCACATGCAGCCAGCTGGGTGAGCTTCGGCTAGAGCAGTTCTCTTCGGTCAGAGCAGTTCTCTTAGAGCTCTCTACAGATCTCGTAGGGCTCGCTCAGCCCCCCACCCCCAACGTGGGGGTACCTTTTGTGGAGAGAGGAAGGGAAAGGTTTGTAAGACACTTTGGGACTCCTTCAGGCAGTGAAAAGCAGGGCATAAGAAAAACCAGCTCTTCTTTCCTGGCTCACGTTGAACCCCGAATGTAACTTTTATGCCCTCTTCTGAGTGGTTCAGCTGGAGGTCTGATCCAGTTCAGCCCCTCCCCTTGAGAGTCATGGATGATCATGATGTAAGCATAAAACACTATGAGAGACCGTGATTTCTCCGGGTTGTGGTGGAAAATGTCCAGAGAAGAAGAGGAGCTGGGTTGTTGTTGTTTTTTTTTTTTGTCCCGTGCTTTTTACTACCAAAAGAGTCTCAGAGCGGCTTCCAATTGCCTTCCCTTCCTCTCCCCACAACAAATGCCCAGTGAGGTAGGTGGGACTGAGAGAACTCTGAGAAAACTGACTGTTAAGCAGAGCATCTGCTTGAAATGTTGAAGAATTACTCTCAGGGTCCTGTCTAACCATGCTCCCTGACCTTTTGTGTGTGGTTCCTCCTCCTAAGGCACCTGCCTTGTGGCTGTGCCCCACCACCTTGGGTCAGGATTCCGAAATGTCCCACAGGCTTTAAAAGGTTGGGAACACCTGTGATTACAGCATGTTTCTCTGTTCCTTTCCAAGCCTTAAAGACCTGACCTGGATAGGCCAAGCACGACTGATCCTTTTAAATCTTGGAAGCTAAGCAAGGCCGACCCTCACTTGTAATCTGGATGGGAGACCACCAAGGATTTGGGTGGCAGTTCCTCAAAGGAACACAAAGGGTCATAATGTGGAGGGAGACAATGGCCAACCACCTCCAAACATTACCAGGAAAAAAAAAATTCACAGTCAGAGTAGTTCAGCAGTGGAATAGGCTGCCTAAGGAGGTGGTGAGCTCCCCCTCACTGGCAGTCTTCAAGCAAAGGTTGGATACACACTTTTTTTGAATGCTTTAGGATGCTTAGGGCTGATCCTGCGTTGAGCAGGGGGTGGGACTAGATGGCCTGTATGGTCCCTTCCAACTCTATGATTCTATGATCCCTTGCCTGCCTGCCTGCCAATCCTCCAATCTCCTGGCTACGCTACAAACACATCATACAATAAATAAACCATACCAGGCCTTAAAAGCCAGGGGGGAGCCATTTTAACTGGGGAAATGGTGCAAGTGGTGTGCTTATTTCCCCCCAAACGCCCCTGACTTGGTCAGCACATGACCCCGATCTGTATTTGGACCCCTATATCGCTTTCACAAAATGTCCTTGCAAAAACCCACCGATCAGGAAACAGGGAAACTTCCAAGCTGCCGGTCCCAGGTTTGAGGATGGGAATGGCTCAGACGTATTGAAATGATTTGGGCTGATCTTGCGTAGAGCAGGGGGTTGGACTAGATGGCCTGCATGGCCCCTTCCAACTCTATGATTCTATTATTGAAATTGTCCTGAAGCGGTGCTGTAATTCAGGGGTGGCCAAACTGTGGCTCTCCAGATGTCCATGGACTACAATTCCCATGAGCTCCCTGACAGTGCAGTCCGATGAGTCCCCTGACAGTGCCGCAGTTTGACTATCCCTGCTGTAATTTGTCCTTTGGGGCTTCCCCTCCACACACCACCATTTCTCCATCTATTGTTTCAAGTCTAGGTGACCTTTTCTAAGCCAGCCGTCCACCTCCCTGCTGACCTTCTCCGAGCTCTTTCTGTAACCTTCCGTACACCTTCCCTGGGAACAGACCTTCTGCAATAGGTCTCCTCTCCTAATGCTTTACAAAATGAATGTTGGAGGGGGAGGGCCATCTTGCATTGCATTTGGTTGGATACACACTTTTCTTGGATGCTTTAGATTGCTTTGGGCTGTTCCTGCGTTGAGCAGGGGGTTGGACTAGATGGCCTGTGTGGCCCCTTCCAACTCTATGATTCTATGATTTGGAGAAGGGAACAGCCCACCTGTCTTAGGAGCTCTTTAGCAGATGCTGTTCTCCTCCTTGGGCAGCAGAGATGCTCTCTGCTGCCTGGGAAGCGGGGGTGGGGAGGGGGAACTGTGCACCAAAACAATCCCAAAACTTTTTGGATTCAGCTGAAATCGATTCAGACAAACCCACAAAGGCGAAGGGGGTATTTGGGCAATTTGGATCCGGCTCAAATAATTTCTGGCTGAATCTGAAAAGGGGTGATTTTCCCCCTCTGCGAATCCCTACCCTGAACCTCTCCTTGTACAGACAATTTCACGGATTCTGATCCCTCAGCCATCCTAGTTGCCCTTCTCTGAACACGTTCCAACTCGTGAGCATCCTTCTGGAACTGGACCCAATATTCCAAGTGAGGTCTAACCACAATGGGGAACAGAACGGTACTAGAACTTCTCTTGCTCTGGATCAGTGGTTCTCAACCTGGGGGGTTGGGACCCCTTTGGGGGTCCAACGACCCTTTCACAGGGGTTGCAGCAGGCAAGCAGCTTGGCCAGGGGTCACCGCCACTGTTGCCCCTGGCTGACACGCACCCCGGCCAGCCCAGATTTGACAAGAAGCACTCTGCTCTTGTCCCCGCCTGCGTTGCCTCCCCAAATCATGGGTTTTCTTCGCTTCTCCCCCACCTTTCTCTCCAAGAGGGACCCAAAGTGGCCCACATCCCTTTACTGATGTTTCCAAATCAATATTGTCTGAGAGAGGGGGCCTGCACATGAAAGCTGAATAAATCTTAAAGGTGCCCCTGGACTCAATTTTTTGTTCTTCCAAATCATTGGTTTTCATTACTCGGTTCATACCCTGCCCTTCTCTCCAAGAGGGGTCCCAAAGTGGTCCTTCTTCCATTTCATCCCCACAACAGCCTTGTCTGATGGATAAATTGAAGGACTGCAATCTGGCTGATGGATAAATTGAAGGATTGGAGGACTGCAACCTGGATTTTCAGATAGTTAGGTGGATAGGGAATTGGTTAGAGAACCGCACTCAAAGAGTTGTTGTCAATGGTGTTTCATCAGACTGGAGAGAGGTGAGTAGCGGGGTACCTCAGGGCTCGGTGCTCGGCCCGGTACTTTTTAACATATTTATTAATGATCTAGATGAGGGGGTGGAGGGACTACTCATCAAGTTTGCAGATGACACCAAATTGGGAGGACTGGCAAATACTCCGGAAGATAGAGACAGAGTTCAACGAGATCTGAACACAATGGAAAAATGGGCAAATGAGAACAAGATGCAATTTAATAAAGATAAGTGTAAAGTTCTGCATCTGGGTCAGAAAAATGAAAAGCATGCCTACTGGATGGGGGATACGCTTCTAGGTAACACTGTGTGTGAACGAGACCTTGGAGTACTTGAGGATTGTAAACTAAACATGAGCAGGCAGTGTGATGCAGCGGTAAAAAAGGCGAATGCCATTTTGGGCTGTATCAACAGGGGCATCACATCAAAATCACAAGACGTCATAGTCCCATTGTATACAGCACTGGTCAGACCACACCTGGAGTACTGTGTGCAGTTCTGGAGGCCTCACTTCAAGAAGGACGTGGATAAAATTGAAAGGGTACAGAGGAGAGCGACGAGGATGATCTGGGGCCAAGGGACCAAGCCCTATGAAGATAGGTTGAGGGACTTGGGAATGTTCAGCCTGGAGAAAAGGAGGTTGAGAGGGGACATGATAGCCCTCTTTAAGTATTTGAAAGGTTGTCACTTGGAGGAGGGCAGGAGGCTGTTTCTGCTGGCTGCAGAGGAGAGGACACGCAGTAATGGGTTTAAACTACAAGTACAACGATATAGGCTAGATATCAGGAAAAAGTTTTTCACAGTCAGAGTGGTTCAGCAGTGGAATAGGCTGCCTAAGGAGGTGGGGAGCTCCCCCTCACTGGCCGTCTTCAAGCAAAGGTTGGATACACACTTTTCTTGGATGCTTTAGGATGCTCTGGGCTGATCCTGCGTTGAGCAGGGGGTTGGACTAGATGGCCTCTATGGCCCCTTCCAACTCTATGATTCTATGACAAAATGCTGGGCTAGATGGACCCTCACTGGTCTGATCTAGCAGGGCTCTTCTGATGTCATTAACAACAGAAGCAATTTTAGCAGAGGGGACATCTTCTGGTTCCCC
Organism: Paroedura picta; assembly: GCF_049243985.1. NCBI lineage: Eukaryota > Metazoa > Chordata > Lepidosauria > Squamata > Gekkonidae > Paroedura > Paroedura picta. The sequence continues at coordinate 8,167,844 of NC_135374.1, read as the reverse complement.
ATTTAAAAAGTTGTTTGGGAGTGAAGCTTCTCAGAAGTTATCAGACCTGGGGCCCTGCTGTCTAGAGCTAGAATTGCACCCACTTGTTAGAAATCCATCTTCTGCACAGCAGGAAAGTGGAGGTTTATAAATGTGATTTGGAGCAGGGGGCATTTGATAGCTTTAAAAACTGATTCCCATGAAGCATCACCTTCTCAACGTGGAAGGTGGTTCTCTTGAGAGACTATAGGAGCGTCCAGACTTCAGACGTTGCTGTCTAAAAAGGACGGCCCTGGTGAATCCAAAAGAATCATAGAGTTGGAAGGGACCTCCTGGGTCATGTAGTCCAACCCCCTGCATTATGCAGGACACCCACAACCCTCTTGCTCATCCACTGTCACCTGCCACCCACTTGAACCTTCACAGAATCAGCCTCTCTGTCAGGTGGCTCTCCAGCCTCTGTTTAAAAATCTCCAAAGATGGAGAACTCACCACCTCCCGAGGAAGCCTGTTCCATTGAGAAACCGCTCCAACTATCAGGAACTTCTTCTAGAGGTTGAGATGGAATTTAGAATCATAGAGTCGGAAGGGACCTCCTGGGTCATCCAGTCCAAACCCCTGCACTACGCAGGACATTCACAACCCTCTCACTCATCCACTGTCACCTGCCACCCCCTTGAACCCTCACAGAATCAGCCTCTCTGTCAGATGGCTCTCCAGCCTCAGCTTAAAAATCTTCAAATATGGAGAACCCACCACCTCCCGAGGAAGCCTGTTCCACTGGGAAACCGCTCTAAAGTGTCAGAGATAACATAGTTTATGTGGCTTTCTAAAGGGATTAGACAAATTCACAAAAGGTGACCTTTGTGCCTTTCTTAAGTTGTTACACACAGGAAGCTGCATTATCCTTGGTCCAACAAGGTCAGTATTGTCTACCTGGTCCAGCAACCCCTCTCCACGGTCTCAGGCAGTGGTCCTCCACATCACCTGCTGCCTGGTTCTTTTAACTGAACACGCCGGGATTCAAACCTGGGACCTTCTGCACGCACAGCAGAGGCTCTTCCCCTGAGTTGCAGCCTATCCCCATCTATGGCTAAACAGAATCTCTGTGGCAGAGGCAGCACACCTGCGGACACAGACACAAGAACCCAACAGGTGGCTCACGGTCACGTTTAACTTCTTGCCCCCTTTCCATCTCTGTAGTGGAGCTGGTAAGAGGCAACATCATGCAGCCCCTGGGCCAGCGGATTGGAAGTGAACCCCCAAAGTCGAATGTTGTAAAATTCTACTCAAGAAGAGCATTTTGTAGCAAGCGGCGCCAGAGATATTCCTCTCAACAACAGAGGTTTAGATCAATCTGAACTTCTACAGAAGTTGCAGAGAGATGGGTTAGAAGAGCCCTGCTGGGTCAGACCAGGGAGGGTCCATCAGAGCAGGGGGATCCTGCATTGAGCAGGGGGTTGGACTAGATGGCCATTATGGCCCCTTCCAACTCTAGGATTCTAATATTCATCTAGCCCAGCATCCTGTCTCACCCATTAGCCAACCAGTTCCTCTGGAGGGCCAACAACAAGGCAGAGAAGCTTCCCTCTAATGTTGCCTTTTGGCCCTGGGATTCAGAGTTTCATGCTCCATTCCGCACATCTTTATACACACTCACAGAACAGGAGACTGCATGATTTTGTGCAAGAATTTTCTAAGAACTTTTTTTCTTCTTTGCCAAAAAGATCGCTGCTGGGCCCCGGGGACCACTGAGCCAGGCTCAGCATAGAGACCTCACGCGGAAGAGGTTCTGAGCCAAACTAGATATGCAAAGGCATTTGCTTTCTTTCCCCAACAGGAACATGACCTGGCGCTTAAAAAAAAAGAACATCCCTGTAACCTGCATGCACATTTTAAGATGCCCTCCCCCCATTTCTTCTTGATGGTCCATGCGTATGGGGGGTGGAATACTAGTGTTCCTTTCTGCTACAGCTCTCCTATGAGTTTTTGGAGGCGTTTTATAAAGGAAATAGCTACCAAAGGCTGTCATTTTGTGGGGGGCAGTGGTGGCATTACCCTGTCCCCTTTGGTCACTTGGCTGCTCAGAGCGGCCCACGTCTTTTCTTCGAAGGACAGCAGAGCAGCTTGAAGTATTCAGGTCTCACCAGCTGGGACAGCAGCTTGCTCGAAGGTGGAGGTCCCCAACATGGCGCCCGCTGACACTTCCCTGCCATCTGCCAAGGTCTTTTTAGAAAGTGGGCAGAGCCAAATTGGGCTATTGCCCAGCAGGGCTTCTGATTGGCCACTGGAGATCTGATTGGCTGTGCAGATTTTTTTTTTAATGTTGCTTTGGCAGCAGCTGCCACCACAGTGACTGAAGAAAAGGCTGCGCGTGTATGAGAAACTATTTTCAAACAATAAGGTCATTCTGAAGGCATCCTGATGGATTAGGCTACACAACACATTAGGCCCCTCTCACCAAGAGTTCGGTCCGGGTTTCAAATCCACCTTCTGCATGGAATCGGGCGTGGTCCGGGGCGGTCCCAGGCTTGACACAACTTGCTCCCAGATGCCCCGCAGTGAGGGAACACGGAGGAACCCACGTTTCCTTTTTGCTTCCGGTTACAACAGGGTGTATGTCAGGGCTGGGCTATGTGTATGTGAAGAAACCCGGGCTCTCCCCAGTCAGGCATTCCCAGCCATTGCTCCTACCCCCCTACCTCTAAGCGTCACTTCCGTCAGCCTCCCCCGTAACCTCCGCTGCCCTTTTTTCTTTTTTTAAAGTGTGCGAGACTTTTCTTTTGTTACGGACTTTATTTGTGAGCATCTAGGAAATGCTGCAAATTTTGGGTACGTTTTGCAAGCTGCCCCAGGAACTTTGCTTCGAAAGACATGTGCACACTTAACAATTAAAATATCAAACCGTTTGCGAATCTCTGACACATCTTAATTGGTGACGTGTGCCATTCCTTCCTTCCTTGCTATGCCGGCAAGTGGCTTGATCTTCTGTTCCTTTAAGGTTTTCCCGGGTGTTTGGACTTTGGGCAGCTGAAGCCCCGTGTCTGGCACTGTTCATGGTGCAGGGAGAGGGCAGGGCTCCCTTTTCCCACCGGAAGAATTTTGGGAGCCACTGCATTTTCATCTGAAGGCCTTTCCTCTTGAAATCATCTTTGCGACCTGACGAACCAGCGGAAGACCATGGCTTTCCGTTCCTTCCTCCCTAGAACCTTCTCACGAAAATACCCCCGGGGCTGTAGAGGGATTTCTTCTTCCCTTTCTTTTTCTCCCGGCCTGAATCAGAGGTCGCTTCACTGGCCTGCAGAAGAAGAGGAAGAGGAGGAAGAAGAGGAAGAAAAAGAGGAAGAAAAAGGAGGAGGAGGAGGAGAAGGAGAAGGAGGAGAAGATGAAGGAGGAGGAGGAGAAGAAGAAGGGGAAGGAGAAGAAGAATTGACTCTTATATAAAGGGAAGACTTTCAACCCCTGTGCCACCTTGTCAAAATCCAAATGGACCAAGAGCCAGCATGGCACAGCAGTGAGGGTGTCAGATTGATCGGGGAGATCCAGGTTCAAAATCCCTACTGTGCTTTGATGAAATTGAGATGAAGGAGATGATTAAAGCCTTCTAACTGATCATACAGTTGCTGGAAATTCACTTGAATTTCATATGGGAGACCAAGATCAGATCTCTCTTTTTGTAAAAAATAAAATAAAATAAATGTTGTTATGTAAACTTTAACCGACAGTGGAACATAGGGGAAATGGGTTATAGAGGAGCCTTTCAAATATGCTAAGAAATTATGTTTTGACTAGAATAAAAGGACACTTTAACATTTATTTCTGATAGCTTGGTACAAGTGGGAACCAAGAGCAGAGGGCTGTTTAGAGAACAGGCTTTGTTTAGTATAAGCTTGAAGGATTGTTGTGAGCCCAGGTCCTGTTAGTGAGGACTCCTTGGAGGTAGAGCCTTGCCAGGAGCTCCCAACTTCACCCAGGCCACAGCTAGATGAGAGCTTAGCCTAGCCAGAAGTTCCACAGGCAGAGAGCTCTGACCAGCAGAAGGGAATGGAGCTGCAGATTAATTGGTTCAAACTCCAAAGTTGTTGCAGAAGCTCCTCATTCCTCTGCCCCAGCCTTCAGCTGCAGCTCCCTGTCTTGCTAGCCCACCTGGCTTACCTGAGCCAGTTAAACAGCAGCAAGAGAGCTCTAGTCTAAAAGGTATATCACCAGGTTAGCAAGATGTTTGCTGCCTGCAGAAGCCTGTAAATTGGTGAGACGGTGAGGATGGAGAGGCTGCTGACAAACCTACATTAATATGGGGCTAGAAGACCTGGGTCGAGGATGCAGCTTTGCAGCTACCCGTGACCTGCTTCTTCTGTCGATGCCCTTGGACTGTCTGAATGAACCCCTGACTCACTGTACTGCCTGACCTTGCATTCCATCTGTCCCTTTGGCATTCTCTTTTGGATACTCCCTGCCTACCTGTCAACTTGTCTGTGCTTCCTTCCAGCAGAGAGCTGAAGCCTGAGCCCAAACACAAGGCAGCTGACCTGATGAAGAATGAAATCAGGGCTCCAGGGCAGACAAAGGGCCATTATTCAGCCCTGGAAGCAGAGCTGAACTTGTGGGTTATCTCAAATTTCGCAATCTCACATTGTAATCTCCCCTCGAAGCAACTTGGAAGACTGCCACTCTTCGGCCAGCAGTGGAGTGACCCGGAATATTAAAATGCTCTCCTGCTGGTTTTTGAGCATTGGGGGGTTTTAATGTTGGATCGATGTCCGTCTGTCCTTTTGCGTGGGGACCGCTGTTCTTACTTGTATCTGACAAAGAGACCTTTGACTCTCAAGAGCTCCTACCCTGAAACGCTGGTTGGTCTCTGAGATGCCGCCGGCCTCAAGTCCAGCTGTTCTACCGCAGGCCGACCCGGCTGCTTTCTGAAACGATAGCCACGCCCTTGGTGTTGGTAACAAGCCAGCGCCTTTTCCCCCACGTTCCAAGAAAAAGTGGGCAAGGCGCGATGCTCACCACGGAGCCGGCGGTCTTGGCAACATGGGGATTGTCCTCCTGCTCTTTGACCAGCAGCTCCTTGAGTTTCATGATCTCTTCCCGGGACTCGTCCAGCTGGGCCTCCAGCTTCTCCCGCTGGATCCGTTCATATTCCAGCTGGTTCTGAAGCTCCCCGACCTTCCTGTTGGAGGCAAAGTGAGGTTTTGGCTTGTGACTTAACTTCCTTTAATGAAACCTCCAGAGCAGTTTGGTCTACGTATTCGAGCCCTGCTCTAGCCGACAATGGGAGAGGTCTGGGCAGGGTAAAGCTGGGAGCGGTGGCATCACTTCTGGGTGACACTCTAGGAATTCCCCCAGTCTTGATGGTCTTTATCATAGATATGGGGGCAAAAGCCTAGAGCTTCACTACCTATAGACGAAGATGGTTTCTTTTTTAAATGCACTGCTTTTCACCATCCAAAGGAGCCACAAAACAGCTTACCGACTTTCTCGCCCCGCAACAGTCACCCTGTGAGGTAGGCGGGGTTGAGAGAGCTCAGACAGAACTGCTCTGCGAGGACAGCCCTAAGAGAACTGTGACTAGCCCAAGGCCACCCAGCTGGCTGCATAGGGAGGAGTTGGGGAATCAACCTCGGTTCTCGACATGAGAGTCTGCAGCTCTTAGTCACCACAACATGGTTTTTGTTTGCTTGTTTTCTTGCTGGTAAAATCGGCGTGGGCAGGGAAATGAAGGTGAGGCAAGAGATGAGCCACTCCTACTGGGCCAACGGCAGCCTCACTAAGTGTGAACAAGAATGAGATGGCAGCCTGCGAGGAGTGGGGGAGCAGGATGGGCTGCCTCAAACCATATTTCGATGCCCTCCCCTATTTTAAAGTTGGGGGGCAAACCCAAGCACTTCAGGATCCCGATCTGGCTGCTTTCTAAGGAAGATTCTGCTTCGCCTGGAGCATCCAAAAGGGCCCTTGCTTGGGCACTTGTATAATTAAATCTATCCTGTCTACCAACCTCTGACCGTTGAGTGGAGCTTTGAAGGCCAAAGACTGTGCATAAGCTCAGCCAGGGCCCAAGACAGCCAGCAGAGGTCAGCAAAGCAATAAAGATTAAAGGCTGTGAATGCCCTGAGTTGTGACTCCAACAGGACTGCACAAAGCAGGAGGGATTCCCACACACAGACACAATCTGCAAAGAATCAGGGTCTCTTTGTGTCAGAGATCTCTTGCATGCAAATCCAGCCAGCCTGCCTCTCTAAGGAAAGGAAAGCCAAAGGAAAGGGAGTCTTCCTTTGTTTCTCTGTCCCAGCAAGCCTTGGGAGCTTTGGACCAGCAGCCACCATCTCCGGCCGGCTTCTGCACCTGTCCTTGGTACGGTTTGCTCGTCCAATTGCCCTAGTTATTCCCAAAGCCCATAATGTTTCACGGGATCCTCCGGCCGCGGGAAAGTTCTTACTGTTCGAGTTCTTTCTCGACTTTCTTCTTCTCCCTGTCTTCTGGGGTTATTCCTCCGAGCAGCTTGAAGTTGCTGGTGGCTATTTCGAGGAGCCTCTTCAGCTCTTGGATCTTCTGGTACGCCCTTTCTGGGAGGGAAAATTATATTTTACATTTGCATTCTGTCCTTCCCCGCCTTCCTGTTTTCGGGCCAGCTGCTGGGACCCGCCTCCAAAACTCCAGAGATTCGCTTGAAGTCTTATTTTCAACTATGAGCCTTTATTGGGGGATCCCAAAAATGGGACCCATAGGCCCCAAAGCCCCGGTAGACTCCTTTCCTGGTGCCCCGCCCCCATGTGTTTTGGGAAAGTAGGCTGGGCCACGTGTTGGCAATCCAATTGGCTGTGCGGATAGTTTAAAATTATTTCAACAGCAGCTGCCCCCACAGCACAAAGAGCTCGCCTGTTTTAGAAGCTAAACTGAAATAAAGATGTTGAAAAGTTACTATTAGAGTTCTGAAAACCTCCCTCCCTGACATTTTGTGGTTGCCTGGCCCCTTGTGGCAGCCCTTTTGTCACCAGCTCCATCTCCTAGCCACTTTGTGCTTTGCCCCCTCTACCCTGTCGAAGAATTCCAAAGGTGCCTGCTGGCTCAAAAGGTTTGGGGACCTGTGCCCTATATTGTTGTCCCTCAACTGGCACCTGCACGTGGATAAACATGTTTTGTTGCCCTAGCGGGTCAGACCAGAACCGATGGGTTAAAATCAATTCAACAGGATTTTCGGCTAAACATCCGGAAGAAGTTCCTGACAGTTAGAGCGGTTCCTCAGTGGAACAGGCTTCCTCAGGAGGTGGTGGGTTATCCATCTTGGGAGGTTTTTTAAGCAGAGGCTGGATAGCCATTTGTTAGACGGGCTGATTCTGTGAACTTCGGCAGATGGTGGGCGGGTGGGCAGGAAGGGATGTGCCGGTGTTTGTCTCTTGTGGCCCTTCCTTGCATACCCAGCAAATTGCCGATTGCCACTTTGGGATCAAGAAGCGAATTTCTTCCAGGTCAGACTGGCCAGGAATTCTGGGGGGTTTTGGGGGGACGGCATCATCTGTGCATGGAACTGGGGTCACTGTGGATGGGCAGGTAGTTGTGAATTTCCTGCACTGAGCAGGGGGTTGGACTAGATGGCCCTGGAGAATCCCTTCCAGCTCTATGATTCAAGCAAGATAGTGTTATCCATAGATCTCCACCTTGTCAGAATCCGTGGTCCCTAGCTCTTCCCCAGATCTTAGGAACACATTGCCAATATCTGCTTGGGGGCCAAGCTCCTGCCGTGCTCATTTGGTACTGTCAGTCTGTATACCATCATCTGCCAGCAGGGAGCAAGTCTGGGAAAGTTAACTGATTGTATCTTCTTCTTTTTTTGCTTTGTGTCGTCTAATTGCCAATTTTCCCTTGAGAGGAGGGAGCTGTGGGTGAGGGGAGCCTTGAGCCAGCCTTGCACGAATGAAGTCATGCACACCCAAGGCAGAATACTGGTTTGCGTGCTTTTCCTGGAAACGGGGGAAATCTGCCTGCCGTCAGTCAGGGGTGGGGTTCTGGGGATATGTTGATCAATGTATTGCCTATCAAATCAGTTTCAGCAAGAATATTCGTGAGCTTCGTATCGCTACCTCGACAAACTAGTTTTGCAGCTCATGTCAGATGTGTTCATGGAGAAAGTCAACAGGGACCTGACACGTATGCAGGTCAGGGATGCACAGAGAGTTCATCCTGCATCCAGCCAAAGAGTTATGATCGAGGCTGCCTGCAGTGAAGGGCGTCTCCCGGTGAGACAACCCATGCGAAAGCAATCACACCCTCTAATCAAGGGTTCTTTCAGTGACTTCACGCACCCAGCCCATGATGAACAACCGCTGTTTCCAGGACAATAATTTGGCCTTTCTTTCCAGCTACAGGCATCCCTAGTGTTAAGGATTTATTCAACAACTAATCAAGTCTTTTTTCTGGAAGATAATCTCATCTCCTTCCCAATTGCATCCCCATTAGGGTAACAGGAGTACTTTAAGTTTCAAGTTGAAGTAATCTGAATACTTTGGGGATTCTAGCAAGAAAAGAGTCCCTGGTAGAGTGAGTAGGGCCCATTCTGCACATGTTGGATAATGCACGTTCAATGCACTTTGGAAGTAGATTATCCTGTTCTGCACAGGAAAATCCAGCTGCAAAAGCACATTGAGAGTGCATTATCTTATATGTGCGGAATAGGCCTTGATTTCCCCCCGAGAACAGGGGTCCCCAACATGGTACCCATGGGCACACAGTAATGCACACGGACACCTTTTATGATATTAGCCAAGTAGTATTAGAAAGTAGGGCTTTTGCCCAACAAGGCTTCTGATTGGCTGTGCTGATATTTAAAACTGCTGCTTTTGGCAGGAAAAGCACGCAGTTATCTGTCCACAGGCGGGACTCCGAGTGGCACAATCAACCCCATTTACTACCATTTCCTCCCAAACGTGTGGAGGCCACCAACGCACCGCGAGCAGCTGTTTTGCTCCTCTCGTCCAGGATCACGTCGCCCTTGAAGTCCGTGCTGCCTTCCACGGCGTGTCTTTCGAAGAACCGCCTCTCTTTATCGTCGAGTTCTTCGTCGGAGTCGTTTCCCATTCTGCTACGCAAAAATTCCACAGCAGCCAGCCGGGCGAACCTGTGCAGTTCAGACGTCTGTTAGTGTGTCGATGGGCTACCCAGGCAAATCCCCCCTCCCCAATGGGGATGCTTCAGATCAAGGAAATGGCACAGGTGAAGGGGGTCGCCCGTTCTCCCCGATTCTGGGCCAAATCCAGATCGGGAAATGAGTTCCCATGCAGAGGATGTGTTTGAAATCAAGTCAGAGGAAAACAGGCACATTATTGATCCAACATGTAGTTTGGATCTCATAGAATCCTAGAGTTGGAAGGGGCCATACAGGCCATCTAGTCCAACCCCCTGCTCAACGCAGGATCAGCCCAAAGCATCCTAAAGCATCCAAGAAAAGTGTGTATCCAACCTTTGCTTGAAGGCTGCCAGTGAGGGGGAGCTCACCACCTCCTTAGGCAGCCTATTCCACTGCTGAACTACTCTGACTGTGAACATGTTTTTCCTGATATCTAGCCTATATCGTTGTGCTTGTAGCTTAAACCCATTACTGCGTGTCCTCTCCTCTGCAGCCAACAGAAACAGCATCCTGCCCTCCTCCAAGTGACAACCTTTCAAATACTTAAAGAGGGCTATCATGTCCCCTCTCAACCTCCTTTTCTCCAGGCTGGACATTCCCAAGTCCCTCAACCCATCTTCATAGGGCTTGGTCCCTTGGCCCCAGATCATCCTCGTCGCTCTCCTCTGTACCCTTTCAATTTTATCTACGTCCTTCTTGAAGTGAGGCCTCCAGAACTGCACACAGGACTCCAGGTGTGGTCTGACCAGTGCCGTATACAATGGGACTATGACATCTTGTAATATCTCAAGATATGCAGTGACAGAATCTTCAACAAGCCCTGCTGGATCTGACAGTCAAATTGGTCCAACATCCTGTTATAAAGTTCTTGTCTCTTGTGGTCCTTTCTTGCAGGGAAATACCAAGTGTCACTTTGGAGTCTCAAAGTGAATAGACTGGCCAGGGGGTTCTGATTTGAGCAGTGGGGGGGGGGATCATCTGGGCATGGAATTGGGGTCACTGTGGGTGGACAGGTAGTTGTGAGTTTCCTGTATTCTCCAGGGGGTTGGACTAGATGACCCTTGAGGTCCCTTCCAACTCTGATTCTATCACCTGAGAATTCCCAGGAATTATAGCTCGTTTCCAAGCTGAAAAGATCCCTGGAGAGAATGGCTGCTTTGGAGGGTGGACTTCATAGAAGAAGAAGAAAAGTTGGTTTTTATAACCCGCTTTTTATTACCCAGAGGAGTTTCAAAGCGACTTGCTGTTGCCTTCCCTTCTACTCCCCACAACAGACAGAAAATGGCTGCTTTGGGGGGTGGACTCCATAGCATTTTGTTCCACTGAGGACTCTCCCTGCCCCAAGTCCCACCCACTCCCAGCTGCACCCCCCAAAACTCCAAATATCTCCCAACCCAGGCTGGCAACCCTATGCCCATGATAGCCAACCAGTTGCCCCCAGAAGGATGAAAAGTGGAGCATCCAGAAGGTTTTTTTATGTGCAAACTGCCTCTGAACATGGAGGCTCCATTTAGCTATCATGGCTAAAGGCCATCAGTGGACCATGAATTAGTCTAATTCTCTTGTTCTTTCTCCACTCCACACCTATGTTTAGGAACTCTATGTGGATTGGGCCCTCAGTAGCATGAGTTGTCCACATATATAACAATTAATCTAGAAAAGTTTGTCCCCACTGGAAAAGAACTCAGCATCATATCTGTACACATTGTACTGAGCACAGTCACAAAATGGCTGCCACAAGAGGTAGAACCTGCCACAAAATGGCTGCCATGGCTTGCCTTCAGTAACCGTACACCATGAAGATCATTGTACAGTGGTGGCAACTGCTGCCAGAATAATGTTTTAAAAATCTGCGCAGCCAACAAAACCTCTAGTGGTCAAATCCACTAGCTGGCCTCACCCACTTTCTAAAAATACTTGGTGAGCCGGGTTCGAGTCCCCGCTCCTCCACATGTAGCCAGCTGGGTGACCTTGGGCTAGTCACAGCCATGATAAAGCTGTTCTGACCAAGCAGTTTCTCTCAGAACTCTTTCAGCCCTGCCTACCTCACAGGGTCTCTGTTGTGCAGAGAGGAAGGGAACTTTGAGATTTCCTCGAGTATTGAAAACCAGGGCATAAAAACCAACTCTTCCTCTTCTTCACAGACGCCATGTTGGAAGAGCCTAGTGTAGCCCATTACCTCTTGGCAACGTCTTTTGGTGTTTCTCCGACATCATTGGTGATGTTACAGTTCGCTTCTCTATCGATCAGCCACTGTATCAGGTTCAAATTCCCTTGCCCGGCAGCTGAGGAGGGGGAAAATACGCCATGAAAAATTAGCTTCTTTCTTTCTAGAACTTAACTCATGACCCTTTCAATATGATTAAGCAGCATTACCCCACTTGTGTGTCTTATGCAATTATATACCTCGAAACGGATCAGAATGTATTCAATTTATATGGATTGACCATATTAGGCTCTCTAGCACAGTGATGCCTGGTCTACTGTGTAACCTCCAGGGGCTGGCTGGAGATCTCCTGGAATTACAACTGATCTTCAGGCAACAGAGATCAGTTTACCTGCTTTGGAACTATAGCATTATATCCCACTGAAGTCCCTCCCTTCCCCAAATCTTGCCCTCTGCTGAGGGAAGTGGAGACGGTAGTCAGGGGTGGTGGACAGAAGGTGATTGGCTGGCTGCTGGACAGACAGGGAAGCCGGTTGGAGGAGGAGAAGGCACTCAGGGGCGGGACAGCGACCCTGAGTGGGTGTTAAGCGCTGAGTGGCACTTAAGCCATGAGACCAGCTCCTCCTCCAAGGCCTTACCAGAAATATATTATATGGAACAGATGGAACAGATAAAGCATCTTTTACTGTCAAATGGGCATCTATACTGACTAAATGCTCCCTTGTCCTTATGCTCCTCATAATAGAACAATCTTCTATGGTGATTAAAAGACTAGATACTGAAGTTATTAACATTCAGGATACGTTGAAAGGTGATTTACCGACAGATGCTTATGACAGAAAGATTTTCGAGACGGAAGCAGAATTAAAGAAACTTAAAGAAACCCTTGTGGCGCAGAGTGGTAAGGCAGCGATATGCTGTCTGAATCTGTCTGCCCATGAGGTTGGGAGTTCAATCCCAGCAGCCGGCTCAAGGTTGACTCAGCCTTCCATCCTTCCGAGGTCGGTAAAATGAGTACCCAGCTTGCTGCTGGGGGGTAAACGGTGATGACTGGGGAAGGCACTGGCAAACCACCCCGTATTGAGTCTGCCATGAAAACGCTGGAGGGCGTCACCCCAAGGGTCAGACATGACTCGGTGCTTGCACAGGGGATACCTTTACCTTTACCTTTAAAGAAACCCTTCAAGAATACAAAAACAAAAAGCTTAATGGGGATTTGGGTGATTATAATCCTGATAACATTTACCCATGGCTCCAAGTAAAAAAAAACAAAAACAAAAATCTCGAACAAAATCAGTGCACTGGGATTTAAAGATATGCTTCAGTACTGAGGGAAAATCTTACAGCTCTCCTGATGAGGCCTCTGTTCCAATTAAATCTATATTATCCAGACCACCTAAGACTAAGAAACTTGAGGAATTTCAGCAGGGTTTTCAAAAACACAGGCAGAGAAACCTTTAAAAGTAATTTTCAATTTATCTAAAAGGGGGCTATCAGATCATACTGGCCCTTTATAAAAAACAGAATAATTACTTTGTAATATTTTTAGTTGAGGAAGTAATTGCAATAGCCTTTCTTCCATGTCATTTTCCCTGTGGATCTTGGAAGTCATTAACTTAAAACGGATGTTTATTATATCCCTCTTATGATTTGCCACTGAAGAAAATTCGTTTGGAAACGCTTAATAACCAGTCAGAGTTCTGGCATATTTGATTTTTGGGACAAATGATGAATTTACTTATTGGCTTTACTAGTGTTGCCCATTGAGGTTTCGAGCATTTCCCAACCCTAGAAACCGCTCTGACTTTAGAGCAGAGGTCCCCAACCTTTTTAAGCCTGCAGGCATCTTTGGCATTCTGAAAGAGTAGCTGGGCACAGCCACGCACAAAAATTGGCTAGTCACAAAATGGCTGCCACAAGAGGTGCAGGAAACCACAAAATGGCTGCCGCAAGAGGTGCGGGAAGCTTTAAAATGGCTGCCACTAGAGGTGCGGGAAATTACAAAATGGCTGCCACAAGAAGTGCAAGAAGCCACAAAATGGCTGCGGCAAAAGGTGCAGAAAACCACAAAATGGCTGCCACAACAGGTGCGGGAAGCCACAAAATGGCTGCCACAAAAGGTGCAAAAAACCACAAAATGGCTGCTGCAAGAGGTGCAGGGAGTCATAAAATGGCTGCCGCAGCTAACCTTCAACCACACAGTGATTAATTGGTTTGTGTGATGTGGTGGCATGATAGTAGATCAGGATAACAAAGCCCCAAGTGTGTAGTGTGTAGCTTTCCAGAAATAGGGATCAGAGCGAGGGAAGTGTTAACCTTCACCTCCCAATTAATAAAAAAATTAAACTGGTCCTAATTGTTTTTCAGTACCGTATCTGTATTATTAAATATATATCTTCGCAGTGCCTTCCAGCCCAAAATTAAAGCTTAATTAAAAGGAGACACCTAACGGAGTGGGTTTAAGAATAACAGATGAAGACTATATTTTGCTGCTCATTGTAAGTCTATACTATTATGTAAGTGTGGGGTCTTAGATTTCCTATGCAAGCTGAATCTGTATTATTCAATATATCTCCGCAGTGACTCCCAGTCTAAACTTAAAGCATAACTAAAAGGAGGCATCTAATCGAGGAGGTGTAAATGTAACCAACGAAGACTTTATTTTACTATTTTTTGTATTAACAACTTACACTTATATAACTTATACTCATATAACAACTTATATATTTTTCTTCTGTACAATTAAGTAGGCCTCTTTTCCTAAATGTGGCGGAATAGTGGATGGCTCTAAGATTGTGTTAAGTATAAATTGTTTTATAGGTGTTATGGGACACCAAAAATGACCGTTAAAATTGTTAAAAACTATGCTAACAAATGTTGGAAAGATGGTAACAAAGTAGGCTTCTCTATCTAAATGTGGTGGAAAAGTGAAAAAGTTTATAAGCTTTGGGCAAAAGTTCACACCGTTGTGTAGCTATGTGGGGTCTTATATTTCCAAATGAAGAGAAGAGGCCTTTCAAGAACAATGGGGCCCTTATCTGAATTACCTAAGAAAATAAGTTAAAAGGGGATTGAAACGGGGAATTAAGTGTATTAAATGAAGAGCATAATCTATTTTTTTCTGTATCAATAATGTAGATTACCTGTATTGTACTATCTTTACTCTTGGAAAATAAAACAAAAAGTTTGATTTAAAAAAAAAAGGGGGCCAAGCACCTACACAGTCTTCTCTGATTGTGGTCACCCACAATCTGCCTAAGTTCACAAAATCAGCATTTCTGTGAGGTGGCCATCGAGCCTCTGCTTAAAACCTTCCAAAGGAGAACTCACCACCTCCCAAGGAAGCCTGTTCTACTAACTGTCAGGAAATTCTATGTGATGTTTAGCTGGAAATTCTTTTAAATCAATTTCATCCCATTCTTCAGAGGGGCTGGACTAGATGACCCTTGAGGGCCATTCCAACCCTATGATTCCATATTGCCAATCTTTGGGGCACCTACAACAAAACACAGGAGCAACAGTGATGGGAACGGGAAGGTCGCCCTGACCTTTGTGCAAGAGAGTTGATCCCTTGTCATCCCGCTCGTTGATATTGATGACGCGGTTTTCCAGCAAGGATCGAATGGTGTCAAAATCCCCTCTGAAGGCGGCATCGTGACCCGGGAACCTTAAATCTAAGTAGGGAAGGAAACAGAAACAGATAGGGTTACCAGCTGCAGAAAAATGGGAGGCTTTGGTGGGTGGAGCCTGCAAGAGTTTGGCGAGGGGAAGGACTTCGATGGGGCATAGGGCCATACAGTTGACGTTCTAAGTGGCCATTTTCTCCGGGGGAACAGAATCACAGAATGACAAAATCACAGAATCATACAGTTGGAAGGGGCCATAGAGGCCATCTAGTCCAACCCCCTGCTCAACGCAGGATCAGCCCTAAGCATCCTAAAGCATCCAAGAAAAGTGTGTATCCAGCCTTTGCTTGAAGACTTCCAGTGAGGGGGAGCTCACCACCTCCTTAGGCAGCCTATTCCACTGCTGAACTACTCTGACTGTGAATTTTTTTTCCTGATATCTAGCCTATATAGTTGTACTTGTAGTTTGTAGAACTGACTTCTGTTGCCTGGAGATGAGCCTGGAGCCCAGCATCCCTAGAAACAGATATAGTAAACCGAGAGCACTGCAGAATGGAAACTGAAGCCCTCTTCTGGGGCAGAAAGCAGGGTCCTAGTCCCAGGGAGTCAAATTTTGGCAGGGGGCAGTGCGTTTGATGTATTGGAAAGGGAAACTCAACCGGTACAGCTTTACCTCTATGTGACAGTGCTCTAAGGGCAACGTACCTGGTACGCCCGTTCTCTGTTTTATCTTCACAACAACCTTGTAAAGGAGGTTAATTTAAGTAGGCTAATGTAGAGCAGGCATTTGAACCTGGGTCTTTCCCAGATGCTAGCCTCCAGGTGGGGGGATCCTCTAGAATTACAATTCGTTTCTGGACTACAGAGATCAGTTCCCCTCTGTAGAGGGGAACCAGTTTGGTGTAGTGGTTAGGAGTGCGGACTTCTAATCTGGCATGCCAGGTTCGATTCTGCGCTCCCCCACATGCAACCAGCTGGGTGACCTTGGGCTCGCCACGGCGCTGATAAAATTGTTCTGACCGGGCAGTGATATCAGCGCTCTCTCAGCCTCACCCACCCCACAGGGTGTCTGTTGTGTGGAGAGGAATGGGAAGGCGACTGTAAGCCGCTTTGAGCCTCCTTCGGGTAGGGAAAAGCGGCATATAAGAACCAACTCTTCTTCTTCTTCTTCTTCTTCTATGGGATGGGATGCTTTGGAGCAGGGGTAGTCAAACTGTGGCCCTCCAGATGTCCATGGACTACAATTTCCAGGCGCCCCTGCCAGCATTCCCCAAATCTCCAGGAGTCTCCCAACCTGGATCTGGCACCCCTCCCCAATCCCTTTCCAGTCTCCAGGTGGGGGGGGGACCCTGGCCACCCTACTGGTTCTCATGTGAAGGTCCACATCCCCTTGTCCCCGACAACTAACTTTCCTGTGTCTTCGGTTTATCTTTCTCTTTTAGTAGGCCATCGATATACACCACGACGTCTGTTTTGTAGAACCTTTCCGCCAGGTCCCTGGGGGTCTCCCCGTGGTCGTTTCGGGCTTTCAAGGAGTGGGATAAAGTAGGCATTTTGTTCACGAGGAACTTAAAGCAGGGCAGGTGCCCTTCCATTGCCGCCAGGTGGACTGCAAAGTAAGAAGGGAAGTTCGGGCAGTGTTAAAACCAACTAAACGATCCTTAGCCCCAACCAAGACAGCACTGAGAGTCAGGCGATATTTCAGTATTTCGCCTGGACACTCTGGAGGCTGCATTGGCTCCCCACCCCCACCCCCACCCCGCACCCCTTCCAGTTTAATAGTCTTTAATAGTCTTTTAACGGGGGGTTTAATGGGGGATTTTAGGACTACTGTTACCCGCTACAAGCCTGTAGGGAGTGGTGGAAAATAAATCAAATAATAATAATAATAATAATAATAATAATAATAATAATAATAATAATAATAATAATAATAATAATAATAATAATAATAATAATATAAAAGAACATTAAGTCCAAACCTTGTGCCAGCAGTACTCTTTACCAAATTAGAAAACAAACAATGCCATTGGCTGCGTCTCTACATCACTTCCGGAAAAAACTCGGAAGTGGCGTAGGGTAGCTCTAGGAGTCACCGGAAATGCTATGCTTTTACCATAGTGTTTCTGGCAATCCCTAGAGTTACCCCAGGCCCCAGAATTAATGTAGGGATCCAGATGGTTTCATGTCCCTTCCCCCAACCCTCCAAGCAGTTGCTCGACCTGGCAACTGTATCCTTATCTGTAGATCTTCATATGCATAGTTTGGTGTTGGGCTTGATTCTGGTGTCGTTGGTGTCAAGCTCAACCTTTATCCCTTTGCCCTCTGAGGGTATGTGAATAAGCACACATGCCGTGTACAGAGGGGAACATCAGACAGGATTTTGTGGATCTATAACCCAATGGTGGAGCTTGATTCAAGCTCAAGGAACCCTGCTCTTTATAGAAGGAAGCACCAGTATTGGGGGAATAGATCTGTGGGACCCAACCCTAGACATGTCACCCCTGACCATAATTTGCCATAACATACATAATCTAAGTAATTGTCCCTGGATGGCCCAGGCTAGCTCAGTCTCATCAGGTTTTGAAAGCTGAGCAAGTTTGCTCCAGTTAGTTCTTAGATGGGAGACCAAAGGAGCCCAGGGTGGCTACACAGAGCCAAGCAATGGCAAACCACCTCTGTGTGTCTTTTGCTCTGACCTGGATGGCCCAGGCGATCCAGAGCTAACCAGATCATGGAAGCTAAGTAAGGACAACCCTGGTTAATACTTGGATGGGAAGCCACCAAGGAAGTTCAGAGTGTAGCAGACAATAGCAAATCCACCTCTGTATGCCTCCGGTTCCGACCAGGAAGGCCCAAACCCGCCCAATTTTATTGATCCTGGAAGCTAAGAAAGGACAAGCCTGGTTAGTACCTGGATGGGAGACCACCAAGAAAGTCCAGGATGTTGCTAGGCAGAGGCAGGCAATGGCAAGCCACCTCTGAACATCTCTTGCCTTAAAACCCCCACCAGGGGTCGCCATAATTCAGTTGTGACTTCACAGTGCATTCCACCACCCAAGTGTTACTCCCCATCCAACTCTGTGACGGAGGGCCCCTACGGTACCCGGGAAATTTCCGTTGTTATCCGCATCGTCTAGGGTGGCTCCCCAGCGAAGCAGAAGCTGCAGGCACCCGAGGCGGCCGTGGAAGGCGGCGTTGTGAATGGGCTTCCAGCTGTTCTTATCGGAAACGTTTACTTCCTAGGTTTCATGGAGAAAAGGAGAGGAGAGGAAGTATTTAAACAGGGGGCTTGGAGATAGTGTTGAAAAGTAGCTGGATTGCAGCCAGGATCTAGGCCCGGGGTGGCCAAGTTGTGGCACTGCAGATGCCCGTGGATTACAATTACCGTGAGCTCAAGAGCAAAGGGGGGGGGGAAGCAACAAAACAGCAAAAAAAACCAAACACAAACAGCGAAATTTATAATCCAAAACACCAATGAATAACACAAACAGTAAACAAAAAAATTTAAATATGACACAAAGCAACAATCAAAACTTTAAAAGCTTGAGGGGGAACATCTGGATCTTAAAAGGATCAAATGGGAAACAGCTGGATTTTGCTTCTGCGGAAAGATTCTCTGTAAGACGTCTTCACTGATCTGTAGAAAGCCAAAGGTCGGCTTGACTTCCTGAGGCAGAGAGTTCCACAGCCTGGGGAGACTACTCAACATCTGGGCAGAAGACTTTTTTTTTTTTTGCTGTCAAGTCACATTTGACTCATGATCAAACCCCCTCACCACCACCTCCCGTAAGCTCTTCGAGGCAAGAGAAGTTCAGCGGTGGTTCACCATTGCCTGCCTCAGAGTAGGAAAGCTGGTATTTCTTGGATGACTCCCATCCAAATACTAGTAGGATTGCCAGCTCTGGGTTGGGGAAAACCTGGACACTTTAGGGCAGGGGTAGTCAAACTGCGGCCCTCCAGATGTCCATGGACTACAATTCCCATGAGCCCCCTGCCAGCATTCGCTGGCAAGGGGCTCTTGGGAATTGTAGTCCATGGACATCTGGAGGGCCGCAGTTTGACTACCCCAGCTTTAGGGGGTGGGGCCTACAGAGGGCGGGATCTGGGGAGGGGAGGGGCGTCATTCGGGTCCAATGTTATACAGACCACCTTCTAAGTGGCCATTTTCTCCAGAGGCACTAATTTCTGTTGCCTGGAGATGAGCTGTAATTATGGGGGGTCCCCAAGTCCCACCTGCAGGCTGGCTTCCCTAAATACTACCCACCAGGGTCATCCCTGCTCAGATTCTGAGATCTGACAAATCGGGCTAGTCTGAGCAATCCAGGTCAGGTCAGAAGTTTGGTGTAGTTTGGTGTAGTGGTTAGGAGTGCGGACTTCTAATCTGGCAAGCCAGGTTCGATTCTGCACTCCCCCACATGCAGCCAGCTGGGTGACCTTGGGCTCACCACAGCACTGATAAAACTGTTCTGACCGAGCAGTGATATTAGGGCTCTCTCAGCCTCACCCACCTCACAGGGTGTCTGTTGTGGGGAGAGGGAAGGGAAGGTGACTGTAAGCCGCTTTGAGCCTCCTTTGGGTAGAAAAAAGCAGCATCTAAGAACCAACTCTTCTTCTATTACCGACATGAAAACCCTAGAAATCTCAAACTGTATGCAGTTAGAGTGGAAAGACACTGAGTCCCTTGCAAGAGAGCTTAGGAAGTAGGGTTGCCAGTTCTGGGTTGGGAAATACCTGGAGACTTTGGGGGTGGAGCCAGGACTGGGTGGGATTTCGGGAGGGGAGAGACCTCAGTGGAGGAGAATGCTATGAAGCCCACCCTCCCAAGCAGCTATTTTTTCCCCAAGGGAACAGATCTTTGTTGCTTGACGATGAGCTATAATTCCGGGGGATGCTTCAGGCTCCCCCCCCCGGAGGTTGGCAGCCCTATTAGGAGGCAGAATTCCTCTTACCGCCCCACTCCGGAGGATGGTCTGCAAGGTGTACGAGTGTCCGTGGGTCGCTGCCAGATGTGCCGGAGTGCAGCCTTGGTCATCCTGAGCTCCTAGATCAACGTTATCAACGAGAAGGGCCTGTTAAGCCAGACAACAACAGAAAAACTAGGCTTAGAATTAAGGCCTGTAATATATAGTCATGCTCTAGTCTAGTGATTTCCAGCTTGGTGCCCATTTGCTTCTTTGGCCAGATATTTCTTCCCCAAAGCAAAGACTTCAGTCCTGGATTTCCTGGATTTCCTGCCCCTCGTTGTAGGCCAGGCCAGGAAACATGAAGAGGATAGAATCATAGCACAATAGAGTTGGAAGGGACCTCCTAGGTCATCTAGTCCAATCCCCTGCACCATGCAGGACACTCACAACCCTCTCGTACATCCCGTCACCTCCTTGAACCTTCATAAAATCAGCCTCCCTGATGGTGCCGGCAACCACTTCCGGGGGAAACCCGGAAGTGATGGCAGGTAGCTGTAGGAATAACTGGAAACTCTGTGGTGAAACCATAGATGTATGACAGCCGATCCCCAGACAGGAACTGGAGGTCTCCTGGGATTCCCACTGATCACCAGGTGACGCTGATCCATTCACCAGGAGAAAATGGCCAATTGAAAAGGTGACCTACGCAGGTGGCTCTATGCAGGCCTGCCTTTGGCTTTGACCTGGAAACTACAACTGGTCCAAAACGTGGTGGCCAAAGTCCTCACAGCAACACCATGGAGGTCCCACATCCGGCCCATTCTCCATTAACTACAGCGGTTGCCAGTTGAATTCCAGATCAGGCTAAAGATTCTGGTAATTACCTTCAAGGCCATATGTGGTCAGGGCCCAGTATACCTGGGGGACCACCTCCCTGCTCTATGCTCCGCTGCCACCAACCAGCTAATGGTCCCTGGCCCGAAAAAGTCTACCTGGCCTCAACCAGAGCCAGAGCCTTCTCTGTCCCGGCCCCCACCTGGTGGAACATGCTCCCAGAGGAGATCAGGGCCCTGACGGAGCTAAAACAATTCTGCAGGACCTGAAAAAGGGAGCTCTTCCGCCAGGCATTTGGTTGAGACCAGGCACAACCAACAACATCTGCAGAGCCCCTGCCCAACCCCCCCCCCCCAAAAAAAACCATCAAGACATTCTGCTCCTGGACTTGTTTGTATTATTACTGTCTAATGTTGTACTGTTACCCTGTTATTATCAGTTAGTAATATTAATGTTATAATTTATATGTACGGTTTCATATATAGTTCTCAGTTCCATGTAAAACACCCTGAGCCTTCAGGGAGGGCGGTATATGAATGAATGAATGAATGAATGAATGAATGAATGAATGAATGAATGAATCATAGAATCATAGAGTTGGAAGGGGCCATACAGGCCATCTAGTCCAACCCCCTGCTCAACGCAGGATCAGCCCTAAGAATGAATGAATGAATTAATGAATGAATTAATAAATGAACAAGCAAAGAAACAAACAGCAACCTTTACAGCATTATGCCCCATTGAAATCCCTCCCTCACAAACCCTGCCCTTCTCAGGCTACACCCCCAACTCAGAGCTGATTTGACAAGAACTGTTAAGCCAACCGGGGAGCTTGGCTGCCCTGTGAGGCTTCAGAAAGAACCTAGGGGGCATCACCGTGCCTGCGGGGGAACCCCACTCTGAAGCAGCTGCCCCCCCCCCCAAGCAAAGCTCTAGCGGAGGGTGCTTTACCTGCATGCACGCATCCTGACCGCGGATGGCAGTGAGATGAGCCACGGTCCATCCCCTCACCGTCACGTCCGTCTTGTCTGCTCCGTGCCACAGCAGCCACTGCAGACACTGTCCGGAAAGAAGACGCTTACGGCAGGAATCCTGTGGGGCCTACCCCACTAAGGCCCTTTTCCACAACAGGACAGTTCCATCCATCAGTCTTTCCAGGTTCCCATCCTTATTCCCAGCAACAAGTTTAATTCTGGGTATAGGCTTTAGTGAGCATGCATAAAATTAATTATATCCAATAATTAAACTTAATTAAAGAGAGAGAGAGTCCTAACTGCCTAACTGACTGTTGTGGAACGAATCAGGGAGGAAATGTGCTCAAAGGAAGTCTCCAACTGAGCCAATCAGGACCCAGGAGGAAATTATTTGAAAATATTAGGACGTCCCTAATCTAAATATGTCCACTTCGTATCTCCTGATGTACCTTCTTTTAGGATATTCTTCATATGCTGTTGAGTCATGTGCATGTTCCACCATAAAGAACCTGCACACTCTAATCAGCTGTTTACTCAGTGATACCCTGGTTCCACCCCTGTTACCTCCAGGCTCCCCGAATGTGCAGCCCAGTGCAAGGGAGTAAACTTGTGGATTGGGTCCACCTCATTGATGCTGGCTCCAGAATTTATCAGGTCCTCAAGCTGTCGGACATTCCCAGCTTTTACTGCCTTGTGGATGCTGTGGAATCGCTGCTTGTTCTTGATACCTGCAGGAGAAAGGAGGGCAGACTCTTCAAAGGGACAACTCTGCCACCCAAGGGGACCCACGCCGTCATAATCAAGGCTCACCCATTTACTTGTGGCTAGTAAATCTCCAGGAACTCCTGGAGATTTGGGGGGTAGAGAGTGGGGAGGACAGGGCTTGGGGACGTAGGGGTGCACATCCCCAGATGAGACCAGGGTGTACTCCGCATGGGGATTTTTACTCATTCCCAAATCAATTAAATCCCTGCCGTCTATCCTGAATTTGATTTCCACTTTGATTTTGGATGCTTTACATTTTCCCTCTGCAACATGCATGATTTATTTGTGGTGACCCTACCTTTTCCCCGCGATATCTAGAAATGAAAATAAACCTTGATATTTGAAAAATCGCCATCAGTAAGTGTATAGGTTTCTCTTTTTTGCAATTTAACTTACTGCTCCATGCCTCATAGCAAAGCAGTCTTCTCTGATTGGCCAGGGTGTCAGTTCAAAGACTTCCTGGTTCCTGGTTGCAAGGCTTCCTTCCCTGTTTAAAAGTGACTGCACTCCAGAAGCCCTAACGTCTCTCAGCAGAGAATCCTCCCCACTCCTCATTCAAGAAAAGAGACTCCTGCTGCGCTTGGCTCCCTTCCCTGCTCTGAGCTTCCCCAATCACGTGCAGAACACTTTCTGTTTCAATTGGGTGGGGGGATAGAAGAAGACCCGAGTTCAAATCGATATAATGCAAACAGCATTAGATTGTCAGGTTAGGGGTAAAAATACTGATTATTCTCTGGGATAATAGGGTTACCAGCTCTGGGTTGGTAAAAATCAGGAGATGGGGGGGGGGTGTTTGGAAAGGGAGGGTCCTCACTGACATTTAAAGCCACACCCTCCAAAGCAGCCATTTTGTCCAGTAGAACTGATGCCTAATCTGGAGATGGGTTGTGATTCTGGGAGATCTCCAGGCCTCACCTGGAAGTTGGGAACTCTAGAGAACAAAGCTTTGGTGAGTCTCCAGCAAGCCAGGGGTGGATGTCTGGAATATGGGACAGCAACTTCCAAAGTTTTATGAACCATTTTGATGAAATTAGTCAGTCTAGAGAGATGCCAGCTTTGAGAATCCTTTGGGTAGTGAAAGCAGGGTATAAAATCCAACTCTTCTTCAAACTCCTGGGGGCGAAGCCTAAGGAAGACGGGTACAGCAGGGAGCTCAGCTTATATAATGCCATACAGTCCAACCTTCAAAGCAGCTATGAGCTCTAACAGCTAGATCAGCTGTAATTTTGGGAGCCCTCCAGGCCTCACCTGGAGGCTGGCAACCAAACACAGGAGGTAAAAGGAGCGTATCACATCCAGGACTTATTCAATGCCTGATTGGGTAGCAATTCAAATTAAGTTCCAGCACAGCACTGGCTCATCTATATAATTAATTTCAAATTTTATCTATTTATTTCTAAAAATATTCCCCCACACACACACACTCTCTCTCATAAGAAAGTACTCTGCATATGCTTAGAGGCATTCAACTCGAAGTCATGGCAGGGTCTTAACAGAACGGGGGCATCCTGATCTCCCCTCTGTATTTTTCTTATATTACCAAAAGTAATCGCAAGTTTGCAGAAATGGCAAAAACGACTCCCGACCAAGTCTACAGCAACGGCGAAAAGAATTCCACTGAAAAGCAGATCCCTTTCAAATATTTGTCAAGCAAAATGTTGAAGATAAACGTGTCCCTACAGATCGATTGTGTTTTACAAGACAATAAAATTCACTGTAATGAGGGGCGTTAGGGAGAAATATTTCCTATTTCTTATATTTTGAAACATTCAATTACAACAGGGATAGTCAAACTGCGGCCCTCCAGATGTCCATGGACTACAATTCCCAGGAGCCCCTGCCAGCAAATGCTGGCAGGGGCTCCTGGGAATTGTAGTCCATGGACATCTGGAGGGCCGCAGTTTGTCTACCCCTGAATTACAACATGCACTCATTTCCCCCTCCCCATGTCTTCTTTTTCATCTCTTCGTTTTCCCAAAATTAAATATATATATTTCTATAAAAGCGGGGAACTCTATCTAGGGAAGGCAAAGGAATCTTGCTTAGGAAGGAAGACACAAATTAAGCCAGTCTATGGGGCTGTATCAGCTACCCACAAACCCCACACCAAAGGACCCCACATCTGTAGGAAGAGACCAAGGCAGGCCTCACCAGTCGGGGTGCAGGCAGCGGGCATGACGCTTGGCCCTTTTCTTCTTCGTCCTCCTCCTTCTCCTCCTCCTCTTGGGTCCTTCCTAGCTCCTGCCGAAGGGTTGCTATGGAAACCAGGTACACTTCCTCCTGCTCGTCTTCCTCCTCTCCCCATTCCTTCCTGGCTGCTGCAGGAGAGTTGCTATGGAAACCGTGTACACTTCCTGTGCTGCTCTTTTCCAGAACTGGAGGAGGGAGGGGAAGGGGAGAGCTGGAATTTGATGCCTGCAAACTCAAATGGCAACAAATGCAGCTTGGACCGAGAAAAGTGACAGGGCACTGCATTGGCTCTTCTCTTCCCCCACCCATCCCGAAATCAAGGATGCCCTGGCACCTGTGGGAAGCATGGCACCAGTCCCCCAACAGAAGCTGTGTAATTCCCTGCAGGGGTTGCCAGCTAGAGGTTAGGAAATTCCTGGAGATTTGGGGGCTGGAGTCAGGGGAGGGTGGGGTTTGCAGAAGGAACCCCCGCAGCGTTAGGGTTATGCCATGGAGTCCACTCTCCAAAACAGCTGTCCTCTCCTCAAATGTCTCAACCCAGGAAATAAACTTGCAGGATCAGAAATGGTTCCTAGGCAGGGGTAGTCAAACTGCAACCCTCCAGGTGTCCATGGACTACAATTCCCAGGAGCCTCTGCCAGCATTCGCTGGCAGGGGCTCCTGGGAATTGTAGTCCATGGACATCTGGAGGGCCGCAGTTTGACTACCCCTGCTCCAAAACATCCTCTTCTCAGCACCTCGCTCGGGGAGGCTTCCTTGAGGTAGTCAGTCCATCTCTAGTTGCTTCTTCCTCTTCTCCTGCTGCCTTCAACTTCTCCAAGCGTTTCCCAGTAATACCTCGTCGTTTCAGAATGTGACCAAGGCTGTCCAGCCTTTCTCCACTTTACCATTGAGGAAACCCCTGAAATATTCGTCAGGCTTCGAGAAACCCCAGAAGTGGAGCGATCATGCAGAAGATGGGAGCTGTGGACATGCCCACCCGGGACCCCTCCCCTTCCCACCCTCTCCAAGCCCATCATTGGCTGTTTTGAGTGAAGGGGGCAGGTCAGCATAACCATATATAGTTGTAGATTCAAAGAAGTAGCCATGTTGGTCTCAAGTAGTACTATAAAAGCAGAGTCCAGTTGCGGCTTTAAGACCAACAAAGATTTTTTCAAGGCATGAGCTTTCGAGTGCAAGCAGTCTTCCTCAGACTAATCTAACTTAACAGAATTAACTTTTGCTTTATATTCCCACGGTCATGACGGTAGTTCATAGTCTGACGAAGAGTGCTTGCACTCGAAAGCTCACGCCTTGGAACAATCTTTGTTGGTCTTAAAGGTGCCACTGGACGCAGAAAGAGCTACACTGAAATCTCTTGCAGATTCACTGTCAAAATAAGGCACTGCACCATAAAAACCCATGCAGAAAAATCTGAAAATATCCTACAGGTAGCGTAAATCTGGTTTCGAGGGTAGGCATTTCTCCACCATATAGAATGGAACCAACTTCAGGAAGCCTGCAAGTCACTGAATCCAAATACCCCACCCCAAGCAAGCTGGGGGTAACGACTCCATATTCATTCCCAAATCCACGGTTCGGGCCCCCATGCGACGCGTCCCCAAAACGGCCCCCGAAATAACGAGATTCAGACACAGGAGAGATGCTTCACTTCTAGTTTATTACATGAAATAAATATTAACATCTCATGGTAATCCCTCGACCACCTAGACCTGAGCTATAAACCAACAAAAAACGTTAAATCACGTTGCAGAATCTTAACATGTTTTTTTTTTCCTTCTGTAAAACTGAAAGGAAATTCCTTCAGCCCAACTATGCGTCCGGCTAGACGGGTGGGGGGAAAAGTAGTCGTTAAGAAAACTAGATTGAGAATACAGCTCCCGGCGTCGCCTGGGGCTTTTCACTGCGCGTGTTTGGCACGGATCGCTTGGTTAGATATGCCTCCTAGCTTTCTTTTTAAGAATCTGGTTATGGATGCAGGTTATGAAAACACCAGTCCCCAGTCTGCAGGGACTTTTCTTCTGGAAGGCCAAAGCAACTTCCCAGCGGAAATTTTTTTTAAAGTCCGTCTTGCTGCTGGCTCTGAGAATTTATTGACGAGGCCTGTGTTCGGTTCCATTCAAAACACTCCCCAAACAAATGCTTCCTTTTTTATTGAATGGTGTGCATAAACGTTACACTCCATGGATAGCAAAAATATTTTATTTATAATTTACATTTCCACAAATGAGAAAAAAAAAAAGAGGGAAAAGAAAAATCTTGTACAATTTCTTCTTACATATACAGTCTATTCCTGTTTAAATCGGTACACCATCTACAGAACTTCCACACAATAGACACCTGACACTGTGCAGGCAATAAGAAATTTCAAATACAAAAATGTATTTATTAACCAAATACGCAGCTGGGGCCCTGCCCCAGGAGAACACTTTATTCATATAAAAATGCCTTTGACTTCTAGAGTCAGCTAGAACACAGTAGCTCTTCTCTGCAATTTCTAAAAAAAAAAAAATAATCAAATTTTGTTTAAACCGACTCAACCTTCTCCGGTTCCGTTTTTATTTCGGCAGGTGCGATTGTGCCCCCTTCCATACACTCCTCAAGCTTCTCCTCCGGCTCTTCCTTGACTTTGGGACTGTTACACGAGTCCGGAACCTCTTGCTTGACAATATTCAACATAATATTTAGTGGATTTTCCACTGGCGTCTTGCTAGGAGAGGGCGTCGAATCGAACGAGGACGTCTGGAAGCAAAAAAAGGATTATCATATTTGGAGTTTTTCATCCCAAGCCGAACATCTTACTGGCAGCTTTCGCAGCGTGACTGAAGTTGGAGGCAAGCGTCAAGCATTTGGTATGTAAGGCAGGACTCCTGCCTCTCAGGTTGGCATGCTGTTCTTTCCACAACCAGAAGTACTGTTCATAGCCTAGGCTTGTGCTCAAGCCAGACCCTGTACACCTGACAAGACACTGCTGGGACTGACTCCATCTTGGAAACCCACTCCCATCTCTTCTGCTTGTCCTTCACTACAGGTTAGAAATCACAGATACCGCCTGACTCACCGTATTGGTCTCCTCCTTCTCCCCGAGTCCACTGTATTGGTGATTCAGTGGCCTGGCTAAAACCCATTTGCCCAGTCTCACACCTATGACTCATGCTTGGCCCCTCTGCCAGGGGGAAATCTCTTCCCCAACCTCAGCAGTTAGACCTATTGAGACAGGATGGTTCTCTTTCTTAGAGCCATTCTTTTCTCTGAGCCTACCAACATTCTTCTCTGGACCTGGCCAGGGCATAGCTCAACATCCTGCTCCATGGAAAATTCCATCAGTGTTCACCTGGGTTACATCATGTAGCCCCTTTCCCAAAAACATATATAAGCAGTGGCGTCACAAAGCCACCTCATGTCTTTTGATTCGGGTCCATTCAGAACACCCTGCACGCTGGCCGTGTTGCTGCCTTCTCTGCCTCCCTACTCATCGAGACCGGTAATTATACTGAAGCCTCTTTTCCCACTCTGTTTTCCCCTATCCGCCTGATTGCTAGTGTTCCAGATACATTTTTGCCTATTTTGTTATTTTCCTTCTGGTAAAGATTGTTACTATTTTACTATAAATACTTGTGTCTGCCTTGAGTTCTTAAGGGTGTGATCACCTCATCAACATTGGCAAATGATCCATTTTGCTACATTACCACCTCTCACTAAGCAAATTCCCCAAAGCTGAATAGATATGTGTGTAAGTGTGTTTCTGGTAACACATTAACATGATACGTACACCACCAGGGATGGTCCAAACCATGCTGGCTGAACTATTTTTTGTCATGTTGTCATTCTGCCAATCCCAGCTTTCATATATATATATATATTTGTATTCTATGGAATCTCAAACTTAAAAAAAAAATCCATTGTGAAAACGCTCATGACTTGTAGCAGTCGACAGAGTAGTATATCTTGAAGAGGTGGTTCATACCTCCTCAGACAAATATTAGGAGGAGAACAAAGACAGTTTCTCCCTCTTCTTATGCAAACTACATGGCTTGCTGTTTTATTTTAGCCTGTAGCAACTTCAGCACTTGTGGATCTGATCCACCCAATTAACTTTGAGTGCCAACTGAGGAATGCAACAAGTTATGTGCTTTGGACCACGGGCAAGAAAGGTAAACTTACGTTTTGATAATCTTCGTAACACGATGGGTGGTAGATCTGCGGAAAGGAACGCAAACCAAACTTAGAAATTGCTTTGAAATATTCTCCTGCCCTCATAAATATGCAAACGTCAGTTCCACAGAATCCCAACTATCGCTTGAAACTTTGGCGTGGCCCACGTTTGACTTCCCTTGAACTTCAAGCGAGTTCTCTCTTGGCTGCTATTCCCAATTTCGATGGGCAAGGCCTACCAGAAAGCCTGCGGCAACTTGGATTTTTATTTCTTTAAAACGTTTATTAGCTGCCTTACTTCCTTGCGGAACTCAAGGTGGCTTACAATATAAAACCATTGCTGAAAAACGGCAAAAACAATCTGACTAAAGCAACCGTTATAAAACCGCATAAAAGGACACACTTTAAAGACTCCAATTAGGATAAGAACTAAAACTGGTTAAATACGCTCCTAAATAAAACTGCCCAATCATGATGGACCGTGACAGAGCCAGGTGCGCTTCCCTGACAGGACCATCTAACCTGATGCCCCTTGCGGGGCTCTTTGCTCTGCAAGTTTGAACAAGCTGGCGATGCCTCTGTGCAGTTTGTCTGGCCTCAACCAGGGCCTTTTCGGCCCCCACCTGGTGGAATGAGCTCTCAGAAGAGCCGAGGGTCCTAACGGAGCTGACCCAGTTCTGCAGGGCCTGCAAGACGGAGCTCTTTTGCCAGGGCGTTTGGCTGAGGCTAGGACAAGGAAGATCTACAGGACCCCTCCCCAAGCACCCGGGCCAAATGAGAGCTATGGAGGTTTCAGGGATTGGTGGGTGGAAGGGTTGGAGACGGGGATTTATAATGCTTTTATCATATTTGATTTTATGGCTGTAAACTGCCACAAGTCGGCTCGTCTGGGAGTGGCGGTGAATATATTGAACTAATAATAAAATAAAGTTGCTCTATAATTCAGGGGAGGGGGGAAGCCACTGAAAAGGCCGTCCCTTGTGTCCCCACTAAAGGAACCAAATTATTTGATTGGTGGGACAGTCAGGAGGGCCTTTCCCTGTGGTCTTAACTCCCAGGCAGGAAGATATGGGAGAAGACAGCCCTTGAGTTGCTCTGGTCCCAAGCTGTGTAAGGGCTTGAAAGAAGAACACAAAAACCCTGAATGGGGCTCAGGAGCAGGTCAGTAGCCAGTGGGGTCACTGTACTTTCAGGGGCATAAACAGTTGGCCACCAAAAAGAAGAAGGATTGGTTCTTAGGTGCCATTTTTCTCTACTTGAAGGAGTCTCAAAACAGCTTCCAATCATCTTCCCATTCCTCCCCCCACAACAGACACCCTGTGAGGTAGGTGAGGCTGAGAGAGCCCTGATATCACTACTTGGTCATAACAGCTTGATCAGTGCTGTGACTAGCCCAAGGTCACCCAGCTGGCTGAATATGGAGGAGCGGGGAATGAAACCTGGCTCGCCAGATTAGAAGTTGGCACTCCTAACCCCTACGCAAGGTTTCTCTCCTCAATCAAACACCCAGGATAGAATGAATACGATGATTGCTGAAATAGGGGTTTGAATAGCCCTCCCTCCACCCCACTGGGATCAAAGCCCCTTTCCACGTTACCTTTTCATCTACTCTAATGGCATTTTTCAGGTGCCACTCTTCTTCTTCCTCATCCCAATATTGCTCAAATTGCTCCTGGCAAATTTCACAGCTCTGGAAAGACAACAACACGAAGGCATGGAGTTAATGCGACGTTCGACATCCACAGCATACTGTGCCTGCTTTCTGATCGTTAAAAGCCTCGTTTTGCGAGCGCAAGGAAAACCAGGCCAATACACTCTACAATTAAAGGAGGCGAGTTAATTACGGGAGGAGGTGGAGTTCACAGCCGCACCCAAAATGACTAGACGCAGCTTCTAACATCTGTAGCATGGAAAGCTCAAAGCATGAGACGGTAGTTTTAAAAACTATATTACGATCACTGCCCCGTATTTTGACTGCTTCCCCGCCCCTCCTCCTGCTCGGAGCTCGGAGAGACGATACACAGCAGTTCGCCTCTCCCTGTCCCTTTATCCTCACAACAACCGGGCTAGGTAGGTTAGGTTGAGAGAGTAACTGGGCCGGGATTGCTCCATGTGCTTCACAGAAAAGTGGAGATTACCGAAATCCTGTGTGCAATCACTCTTCAATTTTAAAAGGCCTCACACACCAGAATGATTGCCAATGTACAGGGCATGCAGACTGTACCCTGTTAACGTGCAATACAAGTTGGTTTGTACTAAACAGCACCCTGTGACTGTGCTCTTAATTACAGCACAAGCAACATTCCTGAATATGTTTCATTTCTCACTGAAGAGACACCCAAGGTCACGCAGCAGGCCTCATGTGCCTCAAAGCAGTTTACAATCGCCTTCCCTGCCTTTTTCTACAACAGGCTCCTTGTGGGGCTGAGAGAGCTCTGCGAGAACCGTGACTGGCCCAAGGTCACCCAGCAGACATGGAAGAGCATGGAATCAAATCCAGTTCTCCAGATTAGTGTCCCACAGTTCATAACTACTACACCACACAGACAGAGGTTCAATGTTTAGCCGCCAGAACTTCGCTTTTACTTATAATTTCAGTTATTCAAGAGACAAAATACCATGATCAAGCTAGTCTTTGTATCAGCTGAGACAGGGTGGAAATATCACTCCTCCCCCCGCCCACCCATAATATCATTCAGATATAAGCCGAAAACACACAGGCGACTGCACAGCTGTTCTTCCAAAACAAATCACCAAGCCTTATTTACCTCATCGACTCCAGCAGGGCCTGCAGGGACGCTCTGAAACTCTTTCTCTTTAGCAGCTTCTTGGGTTTTTAACACCACTTCCTCGTGCACTTTTTCAAAGAACTGGCTTTTGGCCCGCTCCTCTAAGTCGGCGATTTCTTCAAACTCTATCCAGTCCTACAGGAAAACGACGGCAAAGTAGTTGTCAAACACTGAGCTCCAGTTTGGTTCTGTTCGGCATTTGACGTAGCATGAGATATCGCAAGACCTCCCTGGCATTAGTTTTCAACAAAGAGGGTGAGGGGTTTGGAGACCAAGACGTAGGAGGAAAGGTTGGGGGAGCTTGGTCTGTTTAGTCTGGAGAGGAGGCGGCTGAGAGGGGATCTGATAACCATCTTCAAGTATTTAAAAGGCTGCCATGTAGAGGATGGAGCAGAGTTGTTCTCTCTTGCCCCGGAGGGACAGACCAAAACGAATGGGATGAAATTAATTCAAAAGAAATTCCTTCTCAACATCCGGAAGAAGTTCCTGACAGTCAGAGCGGTTCCTCAGTGGAACAGGCTTCCTCGGGAGGTGGTGGGTTCTCCATCTTTGGAAATTTCTAAACAGAGGCTGGAGAGCCATCTGACGGAGAGGCTGATTCTGTGAAGGCTCAAGGGGGTAGCAGGTGACAGTGGAAGAGCGAGAGGGATGTGAGTGTCCTGCCTAGTGCAGGGGGGTTGGACTAGATAACCCAGGAGACCCCTTCCAATTCTATGATTCTATTATTCTAATTTAAAAGGGACATGGCTAATGCTTTTCTGGCCAAAGGATGAACGCTGGTTTGCTGCTGCTTCCAATAAAAAGTGTACTTCACTAACCCAGCGTGGTGTTAAATGAACCTCAACCTGAAGGCAGGGACATCCAAAGAGGGGACATCCCGCATTGAGTATTTCCCTCTGGCAGAAAACCAGCAGGAAGATAAAATAAGTACGCATAAGTTTTCAGCCTATGTGCCAAAACTCAATTTCCCTTTCCATGCAACTGGGGACAAAAGGAGTGCACAGTGGTATTTACAA
This sequence comes from Paroedura picta, assembly GCF_049243985.1. NCBI lineage: Eukaryota > Metazoa > Chordata > Lepidosauria > Squamata > Gekkonidae > Paroedura > Paroedura picta. The sequence continues at coordinate 8,135,321 of NC_135374.1, read as the reverse complement.
ATATGGAAGGAGCGGTGACTCTGTGGAAGAGCGGCTGCTCGGTGCGCAGAACGTCCCATACTCAATCCTTGCCACCTCTGCTAAAAAGACCTGTCAGCAAGCGATGGGAAAGGCCTCAGCCTGACCCATACGAGCTGCTGCCAACCTGAGCAGCCAGAACCGACTTTGACGGACCAAGAGTGTGATCCAGTACAACAGGAATAGTCAACCTGTGGTCCTCCAGATGTTCATGGACTACAATTCCCATGAGCCCCTGCCAGCAACCGCTGGCAGGGGCTCATGGGAATTGTAGTCCATGAACATCTGGAGGACCACAGGTTGACTACCCCTGCAGTGCAAGGCACCTTCAGGTGCTCAATGCTATATAGACGGGAAATACGGGAACAGCCACGCTGTTGATAGCAAGTGGCTCATGGTAGCTGCAGGCATGTGAGGAGCAGAGGTTATTTGCCACTGCTTTCCTCTGCGTGACAACCCCCAAGTCTTCCCTTCTAAGTAATAACTGTAGCCATCCCTTGCTTAGTACCCAACCCCTGATGAGCTCAGGCCAAACTGGGCTAATCAGGGCTGCCAATAGCATTTACTTGTGCTTTTATGCCTCATTGCATTCATAAGGTTCCTAAGCTTACATATTTATGCTGTGGCTCTTAAGCACAGCAACAGGAATTCTTGAAATGGCTGAGATAAGGAGCAGGAGGGAAGCTTCCCAAATGCCATGTCTAGCTGTGACCATCAGAGGGCAGTATTGGGTTAGCACAGTATTGACTGGACAATCCAGTTCCCAAACTAGGGAAGAATTTAGCTCAGAAAACTTTCAAAGAGGTAGGCATCAGCAATAATCCAAGAAAGAGGATGGGGGGGGGGGGATTCCTAGTGATCCGAAGGCATTTCTGTAGTACAGTGGTGGCCAAACTGGGGCTCGCTAGATGTCCATGAACTACAATTCCCATGAGCCCTTGCCAGCATGCACACAGGGGCTCATGGGAATTGTAGTTCATAGACATCCAAAGAGCCACGGTTTGGCCACCCGTGCTGCAGTTGTCCGTAGCACAAAACTCCCTTTCTGAAGAAATCTGATAAGCTTTCACAGGATATTCAGCAGAATTCAACTTGGAAGGTCTACAGAAGTTTTTGCTTGTAGTCCAAACTACCTTCACGCTGCCCAGCTCACACGGGCAGAGCTAACTCTTACCGTTAAGCTGTAGTACCATCTCCTGTGAGTGACTTTCCGGCTGACGTCTTTCTCTGTGCGGTTCTGCCGGTAGTGCCAGTCCAAGTGGTCTGCGTACACGTCCGTCTGTGACGTTGTGAACCTCATCCCGCAAGAGTAGCACTGGATGCCGGTGTACAGCCGGTTGATGACACTATCGTGACGCCTGCAAGCAAGTTAGAAACTTCTTAGCAGCCGGTTGGAGTAGCTACTTTTAGGGGAAAGCATGTGTTTGCGTGTGGGGGGATGGGGATGACTATAGGCATTGCCTACAAACTTATACACATCTAGATCGGAGTCCATTTCAACGCCACCATTAGTTAACCCATAATTCAATAAAGTACACTTGATCTTGGCCAAAAGGCCGAGAAGCAATATAAAATAACCTACTTTAAATATCACAGCAGCATTTAAAGCACAAAACATGAAAAGCATCTGGCTTTGCATTCATTTGTACTTATTAAGTGGTGCTTCCTGACCTTTCACCTCTGATCCAAGACAATGAAATTGCCCACTTGTTAATAGGAGTGAGCATCCAACTAATTCAAGCCAAAAAAAAAAGGAATTTTCCAGGTATTTTCAGCCAGATATATTGACATTTTGAAATGGCCAAGCTATCCCTGGATAGCTGGTTGAAGGGTATTTAAAGGGTTACATGGAGAAGGTTTCTAAAGGGATTCCATGCCCTTTAAACACCTTTGGACTTCAGCAGAGGAGTCACGCCATGGCTTGTAAAAAGATGTTTAAAGTTTCAAGAGACTACATTCTCTTTAAATGCCTTCTTGCCCCTCTGCTAGAAACAATGGAGGATGGGAGCACCTTTGGGAGGGGGAGGTGTCCATAGAATTGGACCCCGTGGTCTAATCTTTTTCAAATGGAGAGTTACCACCAGCCATACAGCGAATGTGGCACCTGTACCTCAAAAACCAGCCCCCCAATCAATTCTCCATTGTACCGTATGGGGCCATAGTGGTTCACATAGGGTGTAAGGGAGTAAACCAACAGAACAAAACTCCCAGCTATTTACTGGATTCAAACAGCATACCTATACTGTGATTTGGGAACCTCGGAAATAATATTTTGGAGGCCTAATATACATGAACCCCAAGAATACTGGGGTGGTTTCTTTTTTTTTGTACACCCCTACTTGTTTATATGTTGTGACGCGCTTCGGAAAACAGGCCTTAACTGAGACACCTACTGTTTCAGTTCTTCTATGACGAAATTAGTGAGGTCTGGGACATCTTGATCTTCGTTCTGGTCTTGGTCCTCTTCCTCCTCCTCCTCTGGAGCTGGCTGGCTGGAAACTTCACTGGCTTCTAAAGAAATTGGAGATGGTGCTAGTGTTAAGAAGGAATGTGTGCTTGTACAACTGTGATACCATCAAACATATATCTAGGATACGATACTACAACTATGACCTAGTAATTTTTGATAGAAGAGTCAGGATTACTTTTTTTTTTAAAAAAAGAAAGACTTTGCTCACCACACCTAGGCATTTAAAAAATTCCTTTAAAAAGCTCTATTTCAAGTATTTTATTTTCTTCCCCATGGGGAGCTGAAGCAGCTTAGAAAAATTTCCCTTTCTCAATTTTTTCCCTCTCAACAGCACTGCAAGGCAGGCTCAGCTTAGAGCCTGCAACTGGCCCAGGTCACCCAGTGAGTTTTCATGGCAGACTGGGAACTGGAACCTGGGTTCCCCGTATCGTAAATTTAACTATTCCAGCGTGCTGCTGGTGTTGAACAAGTAAGCTATTAAAAGTACTGCCAGTTCTGTTGCACCTGCAATGTGCGCTGAAATACACAAAAGATTGGTTCCACAATGTCCCCTTCTGTGGAAGGAAGGAAAGAAGTTGGTCTTTACTGCAAAATTTAAGAGTTTCTTCAAAACATACAGGACACTGTATCAGACACCCTTAACTTTATGGAGGGTTTGGCACAAATAAAACAAGGATGAAAATTATACTTACGGGATGAAGCCGATTCGGTTTTCAAAACTTTGAGGATTCCTGTTGAAAGCAGCTTTGAGTACAATTCATTCACGTCAAGCTGGCCAAGGTGGTTATCGGCGTAGGAGAGGGGCGCATTCCCTAGAAAGTGAGGAGCACGGTCATTGCACACTCAGTACATTCTCCCACAAAGTGCAACACAACATCCTTTCAGAACAATCATCGGGGACCTTCAACTTTCCACCACCTCCCCCCAGCATTTCACTCCTTTCCGTCCCTTTTCAATCTCACTGTATCGGTTCTCCGCAAGACTTCACTGCATCGCAAATGGCAAAACGGGCCCCTGATTTCAACAGAAAAGCAGCAGACAACAGACTCGGTCCGTACAAGCTGAACTTGCATTTCCTCAGCAGCAGTTCCTCGGGATATTCAATAACCCAGTTCAGAATTCATGGCATTTCAAAAACTGTCTGTGATGTCACATGCAGGTCTATGGCTCTACTCTATGGCCTTGAGTAGCTCTTTCACCGCCAAATGGCAAGTTCTAATTTCCTTGGAGGGATATTTTAAAATGCAGCTTCCTATCGGGTTAGTCCATTTTTTGGCCCGCGCCCCGATGCCCTGCCGGTCCGCAACCTCAGAAAGGTTGGGGACCACTGCCGTATACAATGGGACTATGACATCTTGTGATTTTGATGTGAAACAGAACAGGTATTTTAGGCGCTCACCTGGCTGACTTTGGACAAAGGTCCCAGGATTCTGAATATGAACCGGTATGAGTGGCTGCCCTTGACTGAAAGGTACAGGCTGAGTAGCTCCTACTGACATAACAGGAACCTGTCATGGAAAAAGAACACACTGTCAAGCCCAGCCGTTCAGCTATCGTCCTGCTTAATTCCAAATCAATGACCGGAGTTTATTTGGCATACGGCCACACATGCGGCAGGAGAGAACCTATTCAGAGAAGTGCGGCTCTGGATCAATAACCCCCCCACAGTAAATATTAAAGGCAAGCTGGAACAAACTGCTTTGTGGAATAAACCAGTCTGGGGTCCCCACCGTTTATGAGCCTGTGGGCAACTTTGGAATACTGACTCAGTATGGTGGGGTGCAGGCTCAAAATGGCTCCCAGAGGAGGTGGAACTAGCCACAGAATGGCTGCTGCTGCAGCTTGCCTTCAATCACAAAGGGAAGCTTCCTTGTGCAAGGGTGGAAGGCCCAGCCACAGAAACATTGTGTGTGTGTGGGGGGGAGGGTACACTTTCTAAAAACACTTCGCAAGCACTAAAAAAGGTGTTGGCGGACAGTATGTCGGGGATCCCAAACTGTCTCATCTACAAATGCTAAATACCAAACTGAACTCTAATTTGTTCTCAAGAACCTGTATGTAAGAAGAAGAAGAGTTGGTTCTTATATGCTGCTTTTCTCTACACGAAGGAGTCTCAAAGCGGCTTACAATCACCTTCCCTTTCCTCTCCCCACAACAGACGCCCTGTGAGGGAGGGCAGGTTGAGAGAGCCCTGAGATTACAGAAGAAGAAGAAGAGTTGGTTCTTATATGCCGCTTTTCTCTACCTGAAAGAGTCTCAAAGTAGCTTCCAATCGCCTTCCCCTCTCCCCACAACAGACACCCTGTGAGGTGGGTGAGGCTGAGCGAGCCCTGATATTATTGAAGAAGAGATGGTCCTTATATGCCACTTTTCTCTACCTGAAGGGGTCTCAGAGCAGTTTCCAATTGCTTTCCCTTTCCTCTCCCCACAACAGGCACCTTGTGAGGGAAGTGAGCCTTAGAGAGCCCTGATATTACTGCTTGGTCAGAAGAGCTTTCTCAGTGCTGTGGGGAGCCCAAGGTCAACCAGCTGGCTCCATGTTGGGGGAGCATGGAATCAAACCCGGCTTGCCCGATTAGAAGTCTGCACTCTTAACCACTGCACCAAACTGGCTCATTGAAAACATGGGCACCATTAACTGAATTTGCCTGTTACACCGAGTGAAATAATTACTAAAGCTGCGTTCAGCTTCTCATGAAAGGACTATATCAGTTTAGCTGATTCTACCATGGTTTCATATTGAAAGGAAACACAATTAAACAAAGAGCGTATTTGGATGCGCAAGATACATGCTCAGCTTGGTTAACAAGTCTTGCTTTGGACATGAAAATTAGTCACTGGGTTGGATCCCTCAGGAGGTTTTGTACGCCAGGAACGGATCCAAACCTCTGCCGAGTTTTTCCTTGGAACAAGAATAAATCTAATTGTTATCACAGCATCCTTCCGATTCCTTAAAGTTCTTTGATTTCGTTTATAGAATCATAGAACCATAGAGGGGCCATACAGGCCATTTAGCCCAACCCCTCCTCAACGCTGGATCAGCCCAAAGCTGATCTAAAATCTAGTGCTAAATTTTTTAAAAATCTAGTGCTAATTTTTTAAAATGTTTTTACATGTAAAAAGACTTCACTGAATAGAAAAAGATCCGAACGCTATTCAAACAAATCGAAAATCGATGCAGCTCTTACCTGTTGAATATTTCCTGCCATATTACTGAAGTTTCCGTACTGAGGTCCCTGAAGATTCTTGTCGTCATAATAATGTCCGGGTGCCCTCGGAAAGGTCTGTGCTGTGGAGACAGGCGGCCCGTTGAAGTTTGGTCCTTGGGGAGAATCGAACATCTGCTCTGCTCTCTGGAACGGCATTCCTTGGGAGGGCCCACTGTAAGGCTGGTTGGCAGGGTCGTTGTAGGGGCCCCCTTGTCCATAAGGCGGCGTTTCAAGTCTCGAAGCAGGGTGATTCGCTACGTTTTCCATTCGCGGGATATCAAATCGCCCCGCCTGCTGATGCTGAGCATCTTCGAACCTTGGAGGTATTGGCGTATCGAATCTTGGCTGGCCGGGTGGGCCGTCGAACCGGGGTGGCGTCTGCTGGGCTGGCCCCATTTCAAACCGCGGACCAGGCTGGCCGTGCAATCCGTCCAGTCTTTGCAAAAGTGATGGCTGGCCGTCGAATCTTGACTGGCAGCCATCGAACCTGGGCCCAGCTTGGTTGAGAGGCCCTTCAAACCTAAGTCCGCTTCCGCCTCCTGCTAGCCCCTCGAATCTAGGGCCGATCCCTGGCTGTCCATGTGGCCCGTCAAACCTAGGCCCCTCAAATCTCAGACCACCTGCTGGCTGACCAGGTGGACCTAGAGGCTGACCGTGTGGTGCTTCGAACCGTAAATTACCTCCTGGCTGACCATGGGGCCCTACTGGCTGTATATGTGGCCCTTCAAATCGTAGCCCAGCCCCAGGTTGACCATGAAGCCCCATAGGCTGACTGTGGGGTCCATCAAATCTCATTCCAGCTCCTGGGGGACCATGAGGTCTGACAGAATGGTCAAGAGGCCCTTCAAATCTCATTCCACTTGAAGGCTGGCCGTGTGGCCCCTCAAACCTCATCCCACCTGAAGGCTGTCCATGAGGGCCTTCAAACCTCATCCCACCCGACACCTGATCAAGAGGCCCTTCAAACCTCATGCCAGAGGACGGTTGGCCATGCGGTCCCTCAAATCTCATCCCAGCAGATGGCTGGCCATGAGGTCCTTCAAATCTCATCCCACCTGGCGGCTGACCATGAGGCCCTTCAAACCTCATGCCGCCCATCGCTTGACTTGTGGGTGCCTCAAACCTCAAATTTCCTCCTGGTTGTCCCATAGGACTGTCAAAATGTATCGCAGACCCTGCACCCACTTGCCCAGAAGGTCCTTCAAACCTCAGGGGACCACCACCCATCTGCCCCGGTGGCCCATCAAACAGGAGAGAACTCTTTCCTCCAGACTGTCCTGGGGGCCCACCAAACTGAGATGTAGGCTGCCCTAGGGCCCCCTCAAACCTTAAATTACTCTGTGCTGGTGGCCCTTCAATTCTAGCATTTGTATTAGCAGGCCCTTCAAAATGACTTGCTTGTCCGTCCCCGACTGTCCTTGCGCTGGGATGCCTGGGAGAGCCTTCGAAATGAGCTCTCTCTTCTATCAACGAACCAAATCTTGGCTTTCCGTCAATGACCCCGAAACGTGACCCTGAACTCTCCGTAAACTGCTTCTCTGGATCTTCATACCTTGCTCTCTTGTAATGATCACCGAATGGAGACCTCTGCTCTTCTCGAGCACCTTCAAAAGAAAAGCACTGTTATAGGCTAAGAAAGCAACCGTTGTCAACCCATTAAAATCGTACCTTTCACATTAAGAAGCAGCACGTTACTAAGTACAAGTCACAGGGGGACAATGAGCAACACCCATTGGCTGATTCTTCTATATTATGGACTTCTAGAGTTCCAGAGGTGTCTGGTTGGCCACTATAGAAAATGGGATATCAGAACCAATGCATTTTTGGTACAATCTTCAGGGCTGTGGTTTCTGATCAAACCAGCAACCTCCTCTGCTTTTGAGAAGCAAGCGGTTGCCTACTCAACGTAACTCTATAATCTATGGAGTCTCTCCTGTATGAGTTTACCACCCCTCCCAAACCCCTTGTACCTTTGGAAGAGGTGGGCTCGTCATGCCTTCTCCGGCCATCATGTATTGAACTATCCGAATATGGTCTACTGCCCCCCACGGGGGAATGCCGCCCATCATGTATTGAACTATCCGAATATGGCCTGCTGCCCCCCACGGGGGAATGCCGCCTCGGCCGGTCGCCAAACTGTTTGCTTTTGGCTTGCTCGCATTCTATTCCGGAAAGAAAGGCATCGCTCAAACGATAGTCTAAAATCTCATCAGGATCCAACATGTTGAGCCTCGGGAACGAATGCTGCACCTGCGTCCTTTTCAGCTTAGCTTTATGTTCGTGATAGATCAAGTCGGCGTCAGACAGCAGGGGCTTCTTCTTCAAAAGGCCCTTTTCGGCCGAGGGACTGTCCCACACGTTGCAGCGAAGTTTTCCTTCTTGGTACTGGAAGAGCTGGCGGATCTGGTGGACCAAACTAAGGAACTCGTCTTGCGTTATTTCCCCAGACGACATGCGCTCATTCGCCTGTGGGGGAGAAAAACAAAAGAATGGTAACATCCAGCAAGCTTTTTATGCACGTGTATCTGTATCTATTTTTTTTTCATATAAAGTTAAGGAAAGAAACTGCGGTACCTTCTTAAGCAAGTCTCTCTTGTTTGCCACGGTCAGTTCTTTGGGAATCTGCAGGTTGGCATCTACGCTTAGTCTATGTTGCTGCTTTGGTGTGCGTGGAGAGGGAACTCCTTTGCTGCTTGCCCAGCTCTCCCTGTGCCTTGGATGAGCCGATTTACAAGCTCCTGGATGATCTTCTGCAGGTTGAGGACTGGCAATCAACAAAGGAAACAAGGTTATCCTCGAGAGAACGTTCTCCGTCCCGACAATGCAAATAAAACCAAGCATTTCGCCTTCGTCTGACAAAGGGGATAGGTTGGATCCAACCAGCTGCTACTATTATCAGTTGGATTTATTGCCTGCCACTTTCAGCAAAGCTGGCTCATGGCGGGTTACAAGATAAAATAAATAAATACAATCCCCTAAAAATCCCCCCAAAACACAGCAGTTAATAAAATACAATCTAACAAGAACACGACGGCAGACCAACCCACCTACCCCCCGCTGAGGACCAAGGGGGAACGGCTGGCCACCACAGATAGAACATGGTGGAATACCTCCCCTCCTTTGAGGGGGCCCCACAGATCTTCTTTGCCCTGGCCTCAACCACAGACGTGGTGGAAGAGCTCCGTTTTGCAGGCCCTGCAAAAAGCCGGAAGCTCCTGCAGGGCCCGCAGCTCCTCCACAAAATTGAATACCCTCCCCTCTTTAGAACAGCCTCTCCCTCAATATGGCTGTTCTCCGTGCAGGCTCACTGATTCCCCGAAGAGGCTCTCTGTGCAATTCCAGGAGGCCCTCTACTTTTCCACCCGTGGGAAAGCTGGTTGGATCCAACCCGCTCTTTCTTCGGACACCACAGCAAAGCCAGAGCAGTCGTAAACATCAACTCACTTTTTATTTTCCTCCCATCCAGACTTCCACCTTTTGCTTGACTTGGAACCAGGCCAATTTTCCATGTTTTCTTTGGGTTCCGAACTTGCTCTCGAAGAGTGCTGGGTCATCCCTTCCGGCGGCCGGTCTTCGTGTATTTTCTTTGGCCTCCTCGAATCCCTCGTTTCCTGCTTGAGGCTCCTCTTGGTAGAGCCTCGTTCATCCCGGGAGCCTTGCCCGAACTCGTCCGAGTGGGACGGCTTGGGCCCCAATGGCCGGAGTTTCCCCGTTTTTGGTCCCGAAGGAGAAAGGCTTCTCAGCCTCCGTTTGGGTGACCGCCTATCTCTTCGCTTCGGGGAATGGGAAGACGGCGACCGGGACCGAGGAGAACGTGACCTTTTCCGAGTGCCTGACCTTCCCTGTTTTCCACCCGTCTTTTCCGACTCTTCCAAGTTGGCGTCTTGCTTCTGGACGATGCCATTGATGATTTTACTTCTACTGCCAATGGATCTATGTTCTTCTTTGTCTTTCCTCTCTACGCTTCTTCTCTTCTCTTTTGTATCATCATCCTTGCCATCAGGCTTGTCCAGGAGATGTTTTTTCAACCGTGGATCTCTTTTGCTCATCTCGGACACTCTCGTGTTCTCGCTCTCTTGGGTTCTTGAGTCTTTTGCGTGAGGAAGCTTGTTTAGCAAGGGAGATGGGAACTTGGATTTAGATTTCGCGTCCAATGGATCAAACTCCTTCTTTGGTATTTTGTCCCCTTGCTTTAGCTTTTCTTGCTTGGAGGCGTTATGTTTTTCAGCCTGTGGAGATTTGTTTGACCGGTCCAGCTGATTTGCTGGAGACATGACAAAATCCTTCCTGTGACTCGGGTCTTTAGAATGAGGAGGATGTTGGCTCATCCTATTGAGACGAGGATCCCTGTTGGCCATTTTGACGTCGTGAAGGGGAGACAGGCGGGTTTTCTCAGGCGGCAGGCAAGCTTGACGGAGAGGTTTGACTGGCATGTGAGGCGGCTGAGGAACATGCTGCTTCAGAGGCGGCTGGACTGGAGCCATACTGGGCGTGCTTTGCTGAACGTTAAGAGAAACTGCCTGGAACATTGAAGGAAGAACACACAGGAGTTACAACAGAAGCATTCCAAAAGTCAGTGTTCTTGCAGTAATATTTTAAAAAATGTGAATTGCACACACATACACACACACATACAAAGTCTTGTTTAGTAACTCATTAGCATATGGGCAATTTTCTCAGGCTGTAACGCCAAGTTTTACAAAACAGATGAATCTAAGTCAACTTCTGGATGGATCTCATTGTTCTTTTAGAATCCTTCTGCAAGGTTCACGCCTGTGACTCTCTAAAATGCTATTTCTACCGCCAAGTCCTAAGAGATGAATTATGTTTTTCCAAAAGCGTTTTGTTCACTACATTTTTCTATCTATTGGCGCAGCAAATAATCCAAATGCATTACAGTGGACTTTGCAAGCCAGATATTTTTTGGGGGGGAGTGGGGGGGAATAACTAATAACTGGGATAAAAGCTACTCAACGTGGCAGATTGCAAGAGTCATTACATACAGCGCAAAGTGACACACAAATGCACTCCATTCTGGAGGACGGTAAAACCAAGAACATACAAACATAAGACGAAGTCTAATCCCAATTCACAAATTAATTACAATTTGCATGCCATGCCCATCGTATCTGCTGTCAAGCCTGAAGGAAACAGGACATAATGGCCAGCAGTGGGCCGCAGTAAATAACTCGGCTTGGGTGGAAACTAGATTCACCGACAGTCTACATGGAAGAGCCGACTGGCGGCTTATCAAAGTCCAACCATTTCACCATGCTGCGGGTTATCCCGACGCACAATCCCATTTGCAGGGGAAACTATACTGACTGCAGTACTGTCTGACCAGCTCAAAGATCAACAGAAACAAATGGACCATTACAGGACTTCCAGGGATGTTGGGATGGATTCAACAGAGCCTTTCCACTAACTTTTGGCAGCTTTCCCTGGCAAGAGGAACCTTCCATTGATATACCGAGAAAAGCACCAGCGAGCAGAGGAGACCCACGGGATCAAAACACTCGGTTCGACTGGGAGCAAGGATCTGGCCTGACCAACCGTCCAGTCGGTCCTACTTACCAGTTGTGCTTTGGTCTGCTCTAACTCCAGTTCCAATTTTTTCTGCTGCAGCTCTAACAACTGTTTTTGCTTGGCCAGGAGCTGTTGTCTTATTAGCTGCTCTTGCGTCAAATTCTTTTGTATCTCAGGAACAATCGGAGCAGAGGGGATAACTGGTGGGCAGACGGTAGAGCTAGGCGTAGGAGGCTCCTCGGGCTACCAAGAGAACGGCAAAGAATAGGACTCTTAGGTACGAGAAGCAACACATTTTAATTCAAACCTACGCTGTTTTACTTGCCAATTTAAAATGTTTCAAATTGTTAAATTCATCCAATTTAGAAGAGAGCTTGCAGACACTTATTCTCGACTCTGGGCTTCCCCCTCATTTATGATGCTATGACAGCAAACATTTGAGAGCTTCATACCTGTTGGCCTTTTGTGCTGCATTCCTAGGGGTCAGGCATACTATGAGAGAACCAGAGTTTAAAGAATCACGTAACCATTACGGCAACTTACCGATTTATTTAAAAACTTAGGATTCACGTGGATGCTAGAAGTATTCACATTAGGGGGAAGCGGCTTTATTGGCCAAGCAGGATCTACTGAATTCACCCGGACGTCGAGGGCGTAGAGTTTCTTCAGAGGGAAAATTTCATCCCACGTAGAACGCAACTTAAATAAACTTTTCCTAGTATTTTCATCCACCTAAGAACAACAGAACAATTCTATGGCTTGTCAAGTTAATAGAAAACAGTCATTATGTTTCTTAGTACAAGTTCCTAGATGCCATGTCCTACAACGGCACTCCCGCTCACCATACATGTACTTAAGCCTCACAGAAGTCAACAGAACTTTGCCTACTCAAGTGACCAAGGTTGTGTATGTCTTGTGATGTTTAAACAGAACCATAAAAACACTAAAGCCTCCTATTTGGATCATCCACTGTTGCCTGATTCTGTAAATTTATATCCAGCTTCGTGATCTCAGACCCTTCAAGCTAACTCACAAAGAACTATTAAATTCACAGTATTGATGTTACATCATCCCTGTATAGATAATAGAGGCGATCCAGAGACTGCTAAATGTGGGACACACAGGTGCCATAGCACCAACTGGCAGCCCATGCATCTTTACAAACCTTTCTCTAAAAGATCAGGTGAAGGCAGTCTTAGGACTGCTCTGGATTCAAGTTCTTTTGTCTCTGCTAACTACAGAGCCAGTCATTCAGGTAGGGCAGGAAAATACAGCCCATTAAGATTGTGGATTCCATTGCAGTCATTCTCCTCAAACGGCATTTAGGGCAAGCTGCCGAAACCCAGAGGAAAGGCAGACTTAAATGTTCTAAGATTTTTTAAAAAATAAGTGGAGGTGATTTGATGGCTTTGATATTTGAGTGAAATCACAGCCCAAATGGACTCAGAAATGGACATTCTCTCCAGGCAAGAAGAGTTGGTTTTTATATGCTGCTTTTCTCTCCAAGGAGTCTCAAAGCGGCTTACAATCACCTTCCTTTTGCTCTCCCCACAACAGACAACCTGTGAGGTTGGTGAGGCCGAGCGCACCCAGATATTACTGCTCTGAGAGAACAGCACTATCAGGACTGTGATTACCCCAAGGTCACCCAGCTGGCTGCCTGTGGAGGAGTGGGGAACCAAACCCGGATCACCAGATTAGAAGCCGCCGCTCTTAACCACCACACCAAGCAGGCAAATTTGCTGCCCACAAAAACTACTCAGACATCTATTGGTTAGTCCCGTGGTGCCAGAAATATCAAGTACGGCCAATGGTTCTGATTTAAAGAGAGGCATGCAGAGTCAAGAGCACCAAAATGAACAGGCTGTGAGATAATCAAATCCTAGTCCAGTAGCACCTTTAAGACCAACAAGGATTTATTCAGGGCGTGAGCTTTTGAGTGCAAGCACTCTTCGTCAGACTCGAAAGCTCACGCCCTGAATAAATCCTTGCTGGTTTTAAAGGTGCTACTGGACTCTGATTTTATTGAGGCTGTGAGATGTCAGAGACCACTATGGGCTTCCACAGCATTGAAGAATCAGGTTAAGTAGCCAATGCTTACACACTGCAATTCACGTACATGAGACTCAACTAACCAAATTACCAAATCAATCAAAAGGAACAGGGCTAGGAGACTACACAAATGTTCATTTAAAAAGTTCTCTGAAAGGCTAAAAAAAAAGTCACCAAAGAAAGAAGCCCCGGAGTGTTCGACCAGTTACATTATTTTTCTTTGGGCTGTCACAAGCGCTCACATCCAAGCAGCAGCATGCCCAAATTCAACTGCAACCTCAAAAATGGCAAGAGCTCATTCAGTTCTTTGGGGCAGGCCTTCTTTCAAGGCATGCTTTTTTACATCATGCCGCTCCGACTACCAGTTGAACGTGAGCGTATGACGCCCTGACACGGCAGGATGTCCGGTATCCCTTACATTCTCGTGCCCAAGAAAACCCAAGACTGATTGTCAAGTATTTATTTACACGGTACCATTTGGGAAAACATTTCGGAAAGCGCATCTAGGTAGGGAGAGAGAGAGATATATACCTTTTCAAACACATTTACAAAGGTTGCAACTAGGTTTTTAGTAAAGGCAGAAAGATACTCTCTTCCAACGTTCTTGACAATGGAGTCCATTAGGTACATAACAGGAAGTTTCTCATTAGAAGGAGCCTGCAGTAATAAGAAGAAAACTGAGACATTTAGTTATACGACATTTCAATCACTTCTCTTCCCCCCCCTCCCAAAAGGTGTTATTACCATCTCCCCCAAATCTCCAGACCTTTACATCGCACCCGTTAAGTACTAAGTGAGGAGGCATATGATTAACTTTGAATGGCTGATTAGTTAAACACCGTTTCAGCTACTTTGGGCTGATTGTGTAGCCTTTAAAGCGGAGACTCTGATATTTTTTTTGCCATGGCAATCAGAACTGGACCGTGACTTGACTTCTACTGCTGGGTGTAGGCAACACGGTTCTTTGAACCTCTGTAACTACGGCACACTTTGAACGATCCCATACGAGTCTCTACTGGTACCTTTAGAAGATGGGACGTGAATCAATACGTTAAATCCCACTAAATCTCGTGCCTTTATCAAAGGGGGAGGAGATGGCAGAGGACAGAGATAGCTGGCACCAGTCCTTGAGTGAGCCACATTTGGAATACAGTCCCCTCGCTGCAATCCAAACCAATGGTACGCAGGCATCACCCACCCCACAGGCTAGTTGAAGGAATCCCACTCGTTTTTCAAAGTTGTGTTTAAGGTACACAACGGGAACAAAAAAAAAGGAAGGGTGTACTCCACAGTGGCATTATGGTGTTGAACATCCAGGATCAACTGGAATCAAAGAGTGACAGGGAAGACAGTCGTCAGAGCCTGGGAACTCCTCAATGTCCAAGGAGCAAGTTGGAACCTTTTTGCACACACTGGAGAGGGGGAGCCCAAGGTTGTGCAGCGCATGGCATGTCGTGGAGACTGAACTTCCCAAGAAAACGGAAGCCTTCTTAGTTCCGGCCAAAATGAACGCTTACATCTCATCCATGTCACGAAGGGGCGGAAAGTTTTCAAAAAACCACCAGCGTGTACAGGTTTGTTGGGAAGGACCATTGTGTATTCACTGTCCTTTCACAGAGAAGGAACAAAATTCCTGTTTTCCACCCAGCCATCCTAAAACTCAAGTTAGGACGCATGCAGCTTTACATAGGGCAGCCAGCAGGGTCTGCAAACCGTCACCAAAACCCGCTTGTCCGGACAAATGAGGAATTGCTCTTTATTGTCTTTTAACGCCTTCCCTGCTAATTAGCACAAATAAGTTGTGAAGGAATTTGCCAAAGGTAGTCTGGCAACGCAAAAAAAATTTACTGTGCGTAAATCCAAGCTGTTCCCAAATGTGTGAAGGGGAGGGCGGGGAGAATGAAAGGGCTTCACACAGGATATTCAAACAGACTTATTTAAAATTTGCTTGGGGGTGGGGGGAGTTGGTCTATTCAAGCCAGAGAGGGTTCCCATCACATAGCAACGTTATGAGAACTTAGAGATATGCCATCGTATTAAAGGGCACAAAACAATGCACAGGTCACGTACAGGAAGTTATTAACTACCTAGTAGCTTGGAAATGAAAACAATTGGGAGTAGATACCAGCTGAAAGTATGCAGGATCCAGGACGTGGGAAGGGTTAAGGCGCTTTGCCGTTCTTGAGCTCCCTACCCTTAAGTTTCAAAAGTGGTGGTTGTGACATTTAAGGACAGCTGTCAGGGAAACCTAGCTGACTTACAAGACCTTATTCCCCAAAGTGAAGTCTTGGTCATTTTTTTTCCCATTGCTTAAGTAGCAAAACTGGTAGGGCAAGGGTTCGTGTCCCCGTAATACTCTCAGCTCTGTGGAAAATGAACGTGAGACAATAAGGAAACAAGTTATCATGGCACAACTCCCTGTTTTTAAGTAGTTAAGTGTTTTGACAGCCACGTTCAAGTACCAGATCTTTAGACTGCAGGCATTTGGGTCTCCATTTAAAGTATTTGTTAGCCAACTCCTCCATTAGTCTCAAAAAGGGGGAAAAAACGCTGGAATGATTGAGGACTGTCCCCCCCAAGTCAAGGTCAACCGTCAGACAACCCCTAGCAGTTGTGGAAGGATGGAAGGCAGTACAAGCAACGGAAGGCAATTATCATCCTCAAGAAGATTATCTGAAGGGAAAACACATTTGGATTTCGTTACAAAATTGCCTGCTTGCGCTCCTTCGAACGCCATACGAATGAGTGTTTAAACACGTGTGGGTCCAACAGTTTCCCAGTTAAAACGTCCCCCAAAAGATCCAAAACCTTTCACACAAACACTTTTTGTTGTAACCCTGAGGCCACAGAGAAATTTACTCTTCGGAAATAGAGTCTGCACTACACCCGGTAAATAAAAAGACAAATACATATTTCATACATTTTATTTACAATTTTTAGAATACCAGTCACACATTTCAAAAAATCATTTATTAAAAATGTAATCAAGCCACTCTTGTTTTACACTAAAAAGAAACTCTTCAGAAAACACTCTCCAAAGTGTTCCCCCCCACCCACCCCACACCCCAGAGAGGACTCAAGTTTCATGCTGCCCCATTGCTAATGACAAGTACGCAAATCCAATTAGAGGTACAGGTTTTAGATAGCTTTAAATACACTTCTGGGGAAACTATGTCACCACCCATCTAACCAACAGCTTAACAGCACTGCAATCGGAGATGTTATGGAGATCCAGCCGGCAACAGGAAGACTGAAAACAACTTGAAAATGAGGAGGGAAAAGGCTGATGTTAACCCAATCCATACTAGATAAGAGCTTTCCCCCCATCCCCGGCCCATTCAACGCCACCATTTAACTATCCCAGATTAGCAAAATAAAATAGAAAGCACGAACCACCTGGAGATGGGAGGGGGAGGAAGGAAAGAGACCAAGAACTGCTAGGTAGGCTTGGGGAAGGAGATGAGCTACCCCTTTGCTATTTTAATGAGAAAAGGATCAAAAGCCCTTGGGCCTCAAAGGCGTAATAAAATCGGAAACACGTGTGGCTCGCTGACATGTCAGCAAACGCACAGGCTGGGACTCGCCTACTCTTTCTCTTTCGTATCATATGCCTCTCCGGCGCCATGTTGGGCTTGTACTAGCTGTGACTGCCTGTTCTTACAAACAGGGTGGATCGCTTTTCTCGGGCTGAACTGAATCCACTGGCTTCCCACCCATACAGATCCCACTGAAATCAAAAAAAAAGGGGGGGGGGAGAGTGTCTACTTATCATCATCACATATAAAAAGCCTTCCCGTACCTCCTGAGACTACACTAGCGGCTTAGATTACATGACATTCAGCCATCCTGTCCATAAGCCTAGCCCTCGCATGTAGTGTAGCAGATTTCAAATCCCCACCCCATTTCACTGTGTTTAAAATTATCTCCAAGTAAGGTTTGTGAATATCATCTGATGCTACCAGCTAATTAATTCCAAATCCTCAAAAAAAAACTGCTACTGTGCAGTCACTGACAGGTAGCCATGTGTATGCCTCATTTCCATGAGAGCCATTACAGAATCTTGCCTGTCTTTGAAGGAAAGGTTATTTCCCCCTTCGAATTTACCCTTTTTCTCTGGAGTTTTTGCTTCCAGGAAGGCTGCCATGAAACAACAGCCTCCTTGCATCTGTTTTTACTTCACTTATACCATTGGATTAACTCTCCCCATATTGTCACCTGCATGCCACTATCACTAGACACTCTTTAAATTGATTTATTTCACTTTAAGAGGCTCTTCCCGTTCCTAACCTCCTTCCTACTTCCACCCCCCCCCCGCCCTTAACTTCCTCCCTGCCAAACTCTCTTCCACATCCAAACCAGGAATCCAAAATAAACCCATCATCTAAAACTTCCAGTTCTTGAACCTGCCACTACTTCCCCAGAAGCCCAATTCTACCGCTTGGCTGTCGCCATTTCTTCGCCACCTGTTCCCTGCTCACTTCTATTCCTCAACAATACCTCGGATCAATCTATAGCCCTCCCTACTCACAACCTTCCCCCCAACTATGCCCCTTCAGACATACTACCCGGAAACCTTTTTTTCTTTAAGCCTCTTCTGACAGTTCTGAAACATTTTCTGCTGGGCCCTGACTCATGCTGAGCATTTCAGGATTCCTAAAATGGCGACTGTTTCTCTAAGTTCAGAGGCTTTACGCTGTTGTTATTCCTAATACTATTACTAACTCACTATAAAAAGAACTATAACGGGGAGAGGTTGGCAAAAATAATAAAAAGGGCTGTCCCCATGCCCCCCCCCCAAATACCCTCAGGGTTCCTGTTCCCCACATGCATAGCGGCCTATTCCAGGGGCAGTCAAACTATGGCTCACATCAGATCCATGGACTACAATTCCAGCAATAGCAGGGGCTCATGGCAATTGTAATCCATTGATGCCTGAAGTCCATAGCTTGGCCAGGTCACAACCAGACTCATGGTAACCGTAGTCCACGGACATCTGGAGTGTCACTGGCCACCTTTGGTCTACCCCTAACCTCCCAGGCTGCAATCGAACTCATAATTGTAGCCCCCACTCCAACCCAGTCTACCCCTAACCTCGTATTCCACTGACATCTGGAGAGCCCCAGTTCGCCCTCCACAGGTCTAACCCCTGAATCATGGTGATTGTAGTCCACTGACACCTGGCGAGCCCCAATTTGGCCTCCACAAGTCTACCCCTAATCTCCCAGGCCTTCCCCTGACTCAATCAAAGTGCACCAACATCTGGCGAGCCCCACTTCAGCCTCCAAAAGTCTACCCCTAACCTCCTGTGTCCCACCAAACCTGATTTATGGTCATTGTAGTCCATGGACTCCATACTTTGCCATCCCTAACCTCCCATCTCGCTACATCTGGTTACCCAGGGGTAGGCAAATTGCCACCCTCCAGATGCCCATGGACTACAATTCCCATGAGCCCCTGCTGGCAGGGGCTCATGGGAATTGTAGTCCATGGACACCTGGAGGGCCCCAGTTTGCCTAGGGTCTCCCTTTCCCTAACTGGGCTCCCCTCTACGACCCCAGACCCCCCCACCCACGGCACCCATGCCTGGCTGCCATCTTGGAGGAGGCTGGTGGTGGTGGTGGGGGGGCCCTCAACCGGGAAAGCGGGGGCGGGTGGGGCAGGGGTTGGGGGGGGGGGTGAGAGCGAGCGTATATTCGGCGTAGAGGGTATAAAAACCTTGGCGATTTGCGCCTCGATGAGCGAGACGATGTCCTTGGCGAAGGGCACGTTCTCCTCGGCCAGGATGGTCAGCATGTTGATGTGGGGCTTGCTGTTGAAGGTCAGGTCCTCCAGCGACGACTGGTAGTCGCGGCACGCGTCCTCCCCGCCGCCCCCGCCGCCGCCACTGCCGCCGCTGCCGCCCCCTTCGCTGGCGCTGCTGCTCCCGCTGCCCGGCATGGCGGCCTCGGGACACGGAGGGGAGGGGGGAGAAGGGAAGGACAGGCCGCCCCCGGCCGCCAACGCCGCCAAAGCCGCCCGCCCCCGGCTGCCGCTGCTCTCGGCGTCGTCGTCGTCCTCTTCCCCGCCTCACAGCATCGTCCGCCGCCGCCGCTCTTCGCCCTTCGCGTCCCCACAAGCGCGCGCGCACAAAATGGCGGCGGCTCCGCTGCGGCAGGCGAGCGCCTCCTCCGTCTTCCTCCTCCTGCCTCCGACTCCGGCCGTTGCGTCATGCGAAACTGGGCTGAGGCGGGAGGGGGGGGAAAGGGGGCGGGCGCTCGGGACGCGCCTTTTGTTCGCTGCGCGCCGCGCCATTGGACGGCCGCCCGCCGGCCCGCGCGCCCATTGGCCCGGCCCGCCCGGGGAGGCTGGCGTCCCGCCCTCGCGGCCTGCTCACTTTCGATCAGGCGCCGCCCCCTTTCGAGTCGTTGGCTCGCCGTCGGCTGAGCGGCGGTTAGGGCGGCGACGCGGGCTCGGTTGGTGATTGGCCGCCGCCTTTCGAGTCCCGCCTCTCTTTATCTCTGGGGCAGCGGATTGGTTTGCCTGTGGAGGCATCCCCGCCCACTTGCCCCCTCCCTCCTATAGCGTGACCTTAAGGATGGCTTCTTCGCGTCCCTTTTTTTTTTTTTTTACACTGTTTTTGAAACGCAGGAAGGCCTAGTTTCCTATTGGCCGGTGGCGTGGCTCCGCTGTTGCTATGGCAATGCTAGGCCCCCGTTGAGGCCTGCCTGAAAAATCGAGTTCCGCATTTTTAACTTTTCCCTTCTTGTCGGGAAGTGACAGCTGAAGCCGCTCTTAAAACGAATGGATGGTGGGCTCAGGCCCTGCAACTCCCCTCTGAACTTCACAAAAAATGTACAGGGCACCGCTCCCCCTTTGCAAACAGGCCCGCATTTGAAATAAATAAATCTTGTACTGAATTATGCAATTCATACTCCTTGTCAATTGCCCTGAGCCGGAAGGGAGAGCGGTTTATAAATCTAAAATATTTACATAAATAAATAAGCAAGCAAATAAGCAAGCCAAAGGTTCAGACTTAGCTCTTTAAAACAGTGCCAATAGGGAAGAGAGAATCCATTCCAAACTTGGCTCGAAACAATGTCTGCAAACCATGAATTATTTAAATTTTTAAACTTATGTCTTGGGATTTACAAGCTACCTTCTCTGCTGGACCAGACCCAGGGCGGCGAACAACATAAGTCCAACAATGCAATTACAATCACAGGTTCAACAATTCTAAAATCCATAATACAAATTGCCGCCCTTGGGTGTAAACACCGGAACCCAGGATGGTAGCCGGTTATTTATTTTATTTATTCATGCTATTTTTATAGATGATGTTCTCGTTCCATTAGGTTCTGGCTGAGAATTTGGACTCTTAGGAAATCATCTCAACACTGAGCCTTAAAATAAGATTCACCTTTGCACGTTTGTTTTCCCCTGGAGAGGCCCTTCTCCAGCTTCCTTCCAATAAAGCTTTGCTTTACCCCATAACCAAATAAGTCTGCTCATTGTTTGATGTGCCTCAAGTGAGTAGCAGACATCTGATTTTCACACACAACAATGCTCTCATGTTCTTGTGACGTTTGTGCTGCCTGCTAATCTGATGCGCCCTGGGGGAAAAACAAATAATACTCATTTTCCCAGAAGGGCAAAAGGTTCTGTCCCTCTAGCCTGTCGTGTGTCATTTCTCCAGAAACACAGCTCACCAGATGTGCCAATTTTTACTTAAAATGTAACCAAAACAATCTCTAATGACCTTTCCCAGAGAAACTGAGAAGCCATGGGGGGGCATTTTGAATTGGTAGACACAACCCTGGTTCTTTGTATGTTAGAAAAGGGTGGGTTTCTTCCACTCTAATGATGTGTGTTTAGTAGGCACTTATGTTTTGAACCTAGGGTGGAGCTACCCTAAGCAGCCAGACAAATGTCACAACGACAAGGCAGTCACAAAAACGTTGAAAATCTATTCCAACCAAAGTTGCCTTTTTCCGGACTCTGTAGACAGTGTTAATTTTTGTGTAATGAAGAGGATGAAGAGGATGCTGCAATAAATATTTTCTATTTCTAGTATCTCTTTTAATTCTTTTCACAACCAGGAAAGTGTCTGCCATTAATTACCAACATGGACAGTTTTATTTCTTCAATTTTTTGTGAACCACAACTGAACTCAAAAGGACTGATTAGCACAACAAGATGTGGGGTCCAGCCAACCAATGGCAAGCACAGTAGCAGGCACAGTGTATGAGCAATAGGGCTGTGAGTGTCCTGCATTTTGCGGGGGTTGGACTAGATGACCCAGGTATCCCTTCCAACTCTATGATTCCATGACTTGTCGATTATTTACCATTTTTATGGCGGAGTATGTGACTAGGCCTGTAGAGCGACAGGGAAAGGGGGCTTGAGTGAAGTCTACTGTGTCTGCAGCCATCCGAGTTTCTGGGAAAGGCCATGTAACCCCAGGGTTCCCTGATTGGAAATCCTTGGCTTGAAGCACCAGGACAAGGATTGAGTCCAGTGGCATCATTACGACCAAACGAAATTAAATTCTGAGCATACGCCTTCATGTGCATGCACTCTTCATAAGAAAGCGAACACAGAATTAAATTTTGTTGACCTTAAGGGTTGCCTCTGGTGATTTTCCATTGTTTTTTATCTTTGGAAGTCCTAAAATGGTCTAATGTCGGAAACACCACAGATCAGACTCTATGGTAGGGCTTCGTATCATCGTTCAATAAACTCTTCAAGGCTTCATGTAGTGCTGCCTTTCTCAACGTTCTTACCATTGAGAAACCCCTGAAACATTCGTCAAGCTTCAAGAAACCCCAGAAGTGGCGCAATTGTGCAGAAGATGGTTGGGAAGCAGAGCTGTGGACACGCCCACCTGTGGCCCCTCCCCTTCCCTCTCCCTCCAGACCCCTCATTGGCATTTTGGGGAGGGGTGGGTGGGTTGACGACCACATATGGTCATATCACTCGATACATGTTTAATTTTTTTTTTAATATATGAAAAATGAACACCAATTTATTTGGGAAACCCTTCCAGGCCCGTCAAGAAACCCTGAGAAAGTCTGGTGCAGTGATTTTCATATTGGCTTCTGCCATGGACTTTCTGTACCTTTCAACATACTGCAAAACCTACCCCGGAGAAAGAATGGTCTTAACCCTTCCCTTCCCAGATCTTCTTGATAGCAACGTTATAATACCCAACGATGAATGGCATCGCTAGGCCTTGGCTTCCAATAATTCATTCCTTCTCAGCCCTATAATCTTCCGAGGGAAGTGAAAAGCCTCAAGGAAAGCAACAGGGGGTTAGATTAGCCACCATCAAAAGTGACATGCCAAGTTCTAAAGTCTAATTGGCAACAAAGGACAGTTTGGGGTTAAGAAAAAAATGCTGAGTGTTAGATCCCTGCGTTCCTGGAAGAAACGCCAGGACGACTGGGCACACAAACAGCTCTTTATTGTGATCTCAACACAAGTACAGGTTGTAGCAGGTGACAACAAGACGGAGAAGTTCCCCAGAAAACCCCAGCCTATATACAATGAATCTAACCGCCAGTGTGTGCAATTGGCCAGATAGAATTAGACTGATGTAAACCGATTGGGTCCTGCAGGCAGGATCCTTGCTGTGCATTGGTCATTTACACCAGGGGTAGTCAACCTGTGGTCCTCCAGATGTCCATGGACTACAATTCCCATGAGCCCCTGCCAGCATTTGCTGGCAGGGGCTCATGGGAATTGTAGTCCATGGACATCTGGAGGACCACAGGTTGACTACCCCTGATTTACACATCTGCTTGGATCCCACCTTGGACCTTGGCAGATTCACATACACAACACCGAGGATCTTTCATTGCATCATGACCTGCCTTTGTGCCATGTCTGTGCTTGTTTTGGCAACCTGAAATGAACAAATGTGTCTTTTTTGGTGACATGAATTGGTCTGCTTTTTCTTTTAAATCAGAGATGAGCTGTTAGTGGCAAAGGAGAAGACTTGATAACTGGAAGGCTCCCTTATGAACTTTAGGTGTTTATTCACTGTCAGTCTTCAAGCAAAGGTTGGATACACACTTTTCTTGGATGCTTTAGGATGCTTAGGGCTGATCCTGCGTAGAGCAGGGGGTTGGACTAGATGGCCTGTATGGCTCCTTCCAACTCTATGATTCTATGATTCTATTCTCCCCATGCTTTAAAAAAAATGGGGTGCCTTTTACTCCCTTACACTTGTGAATCACTGCAGTTCAGTTTGGACAGCTCAGGAATCCAGTCGTTTCATTCATCGTGGCACTTGCTAGAAGATGGATAAACAGTCACATTTTCATAGGATTGGATGGGGCCATGCAAGTAGGCCTGCCAGCCTCCAGGACAGGTGGTTACAACAACAGCAAAAATGGGGTACACAGTCAATGAAAAATGCCAGCAAAAACGGGAGCCGTGTAATTGTGACTCTGAAACGATAATAAATAATGCTTCCAACAGTGCAAAAGTATCAAGACAATCATAATCGCCAAACAATACTGTACACAATTGTGTACAATAAAACAATTCAACAATATAAAAAAAATAATTCAGGCGAGGAATTGTTTGTTGCGCAGGAGGCTGGTGAAGGGAAGTGGTGACCTTCCTGGAGGGATGCTCAGCGGAAAAACCTGCAAAGATGGGCATTCATTTGAAAACCTGGAACGAGTGAGGCATGTGATCACCTACAGCTTGTCTCCTTTTGAACAGAAAACATTTCCAAAGAACTTTTCCAGCGGGATTCCCAACACGGCAGCGATTCTGTACTCAGTTCTTCCGGGGTGACTCCTCCATTTTTCATTGCCTATGTGTTTTATTCCAGCGGGAACGAAGAATTTGAATGCCTGAAGAAGAAAAAAAGAACCCTGCCAACGGCGCAAATGATGGACAATCCAACCCACATTAGTGCTTCTTCTGCTTGCCCGACTCGTTGAGAAACAGTTTAAAAGATTCATTCAATAAATCTGTATTTCTGGGGAGAAAAATAATTCAGTCAACAGTGTACCAGGTTAGCTCCAACGGAAGTCCAAGCAAGGATCAGTAGTCCCCCGTTTTGTAAAGTGGCTTCGACAGTGGACTTAACAGAAGTAATAATATTAACAAATTCCTCAAGGGAATTAATAACAAATTGACTTCAAGGAATATTCTGTATCATGCCATTTCTGGGTTGGGAAATACCTGGAAACTTCCAAAGTGGCCATTTATTCCAGGTAAATGTAGCGTACAGGTAAGAGAGGGAGCCACCAGGAAGGGCTAAGGAAAGATGCTGAAAGGTTACTGAGCCCTTTCTCTGCCCGAGATTTTGGAGAGCCGGCAGGACCGATCCTCTGGCAAAGCGCAAGGTTTCATACCTGTAGACCTTCTGTAAAATAACTCCCCCAAGGTGCCTCACTCAGAATCTTGTGGCTATCTGTTAGGAAATGGGTGGGAAGAAGGTCTGTCATGAACACCTGTTCTTACGTGGAGGAACAGAAATTTCATACGCTTAGAAAAGAAGCTGGAGTGGCCATTAAAGTGTTGGATCATTGCAGCCTTTTCGATCATTTACCCATGGACATACTGCCGAAATATACTTTATACAGGAAGTGATGTCAGTGGGCCACGCCTCCCTGCCACGCCCCTTGGAAGTGAGAGGAGCCTTGGCCAGCAAAGGTTTCAATGGCGGCCCATCCCCTTCCCATCCCTCCCGGCCCATCATTGGCCACTTGGGGAGGGGTTCGGTCAACCTGCCTAAATAAATAAATAAATAAATAAATAAATAAATAAATATATATATAGATATATAGATATATATAGATATATATAGATAGATATAGATAGATATAGATATAGATATATAGATATAGATATATAGATATATAGATATAGATATAGATATATATATATATATATATAGAGAGAGAGAGAGAGAGAGAGAGCGTCTCTTCTGGTGCAGAGTGGTAAGGCAGCTGTCTGAAAGCTTTGCCCATGAGGTTGGGAGTTCAATCCCAGCAGCCGGCTCAAGGTTGACTCAGCCTTCCATCCTTCCGAGGTCGGTAAAATGAGTACCCAGCTTGCTGGGGGGTAAATGGTAATGACTGGGGAAGGCACTGGCTCTCCCAAATGGCTGTTTTTAAAACCCAGCACTGTGGTCCTGTTGAGGGGCCTTCATGGTAGAATCATAGAATCATACAGTTGGAAGGGACCTCCTGGGTCATCTAGTCCAACCCCCTGCACTATGCAGGACACTCACATATCTATCGCTCATCCACTGTCACCTGCCACCCCCTTGAGCCTTCACAGAATCAGCCTCTCCGTCAGATGGCTCTCCAGCCTCTGTTTAAAAATCTCCAAAGATGGAGAACCCACCACCTCCCAAGTACCGCAGTCCAGTGGCTGGAAAACCCTGGACTGGGGACTGGGAAACCCAGGTGTGAATCCCCATTCCAGATGATCTTTGGCCCAGTCACACCATCTGTTCTTTCTGCACTCTAGTCCCATGCTGTTTTTCGGCTTGTCCTCACATCACCATGTGCTTTTGGCCACCCCACACCCCAAGTGCTGACAGCCAGAGATCTTCTGACGGCTCTTCACCCACTTATTTTTTTTTCCTCGAAAAAACAGGTTCTGCTGGTTGGCCAAGACCAGAGATTGGTACCAAACCTGACTGCTTTTCCACATTGTTCCATGTACAGTCACTGTGCTTAGGTTATACTCCAGCATAAGGACTCCTCCCTTGCCCAGGTATCAAATATCTTCTAAAAATCTTCTTTTAGCTTTACCTAAGCAGGAGAGATCAAGGAAGGATGCTTCAGCCCTATCTGCCACTGCAAATGACCCCACCCCAAACTTGGTGGAGTAGTTAAGAGCAGCAACCTCTAATACAGAGGGCTGGGTTCGATTCCCTGCTCCTCCATAAGGAGCTAACTGACCGTGGGCAACTTTTGGTTAGCCACAGTTCTGTTAGATCTTTTCTCACACAGCAGTTCTGTCAGAGCTGTCTCAGCTGCACCTCCCTCACAGGGTGTCTGCTGTGGGGAGAAGAAGGCGATTGTAAGCCCTGAGATTTTTGGGGGGTTGTGAAAAGTCGGGTATAAAAACCAACTCCTTCTCCTTGCTAGCTTGAATGAGTAATCACACCTGGTTCTCCAGATTAGAGGGTGCAGCTCTTAACCACTACACCAAACTGGTTCCTTCTGGAGCCCAATATTAGATTACATTGACCAGTAAAAATTGAGATGAAAAGAAATAATACATTGTTAGACTGAGCCAGGTAGATGTAAGGGTTAGGAGTACAGACTTCTAATCTGGCGAGCTGGGTTTCATTCCGTGCTCTCCCACATGCAGCCAGCTGGGTGGCCTTGGGCTAGTCACAGCACTGATGAAGCTGTTATGACCAAGTAGTAATATCAGGGCTCTCTCAGCCTCACCAACTTCACAGGGTGTCTGTTGTGGGAAGAGGGAAGGGGATGCAATTGTAAGCCGCTCTGAGACTCCTTCAGGTAGAGAAAAGCACCATATAAGATCCAACTCTTCAGTAATATCAGGGCTCTCTCAGCCTCGCCCACCTCTCAGGGTGTCTGTTGCGGGGAGAGGAAAGGGAAGGCGATTGGAAGCCGCTTTGAGACTTCTTCGGGGAGATAAAAGCGGCATATAAGAACCAACTCTTCTTCTTCTTCAGTAATCTCAGGGCTCTCTCAGCCTCACCCACCTCACAGGGTGTCTGTTGTGGGGAGAGGAAAGGGAAGGCAACTGGAAGCCACTTTGAGACTCCTTCTGGTAGAGAAATGCGCCATATAAGAACCAACTCTTCTTCATGTCAATTCAGGGGAAAACACAAAGTCTTGAAAAAATGACGTATGTGGCATCTGACCGGACCTGATGCAAAACAACAAGATTGTATTGTCAAACACCTGCTTTAGGCTTATCTTTTCTTCAAAAAGTAGTTAATACGCAATATGCAGGTTTTTTCTCTTTTCTGAATACAAAATTTCTTTGCAAAAAAAAAAGAAAAAATCCCCCTTGAGCAGCCTAAAGTGAACGCCCGAAATCACCAGGCGCCAATAGCCAGGCATGAAACATGTTCTGAAGCCTGCAGATGATTAAAATTCTTGCAGCTGGTGGGGAGAAAAGAAATCCTAGGCGCACGATGCAAACCACATTGTGCTTCGGCCGGGGGGGGGGGGGATTGTGAGTGGCCAGCCCCTGTCGAACAGTCTTGAAGGATTTATTGAGGAGACCCTGAGCTGCCAGACACGGCCGGGATTGTTCTGTTGCGTGGCTCTTTTCGTACATGGCTTCGGAGACAAAAGAGTTCTTGGTTTCTTTTGAAAAATCCAAGAAAGCAAATGGCTGCATTTGGATTTGTTTTTCTCTCCCCTTGCAGAGATGTGGAAATGTTTCCTCTGGAGGTTAAAACAAATGCATTTTCTCATTCGGAGGCATGTAAAGGCGCTCGGTTTAATGGCCTTTACGGCACCCTCCCCCACCAAAATTCTGCGTTTTGTTACCAAAGCAAATGTTTTGGGGGGGCAAAGTCTGCATTCCTCCCTCCCCCCGGGAAATGCTCCCAAAGAGTGTGGACTAAAATCTGCAAATTGGCATTTAATCCAGAAAGCAACAAAGAAGGGAGGAAGAAGGAAAAAATGAAAAAAAGGGAATGGAGGGAGGGAAGGACAGGCAGGCAGACTCTGGATTGTACTTTAGCGTTCAATAATGACAAGAGCCTCTTGTGGCGCAGGATGGTAAGGCAGCAGGCATGCAGTCTGAAAGCTTTGCCCATGAGGCTGGGAGTTCGATCCCAGCAGCCGGCTCAAGGTTGACTCAGCCTTCCATCCTTCTGAGGTCGGTAAAATGAGTACCCAGCTTGCTGGGGGGTAAACGGTAATGACTGGGGAAGGCACTGGCAAACCACCCCGTATTGAGTCTGCCATGGAAACGCTGGAGGGCGTCACCCCAAGGGTCAGACATGACTCGGTGCTTGCACAGGGGATACCTTTACCTTTAAAAACTTAGAGGTGGAAAGGGGCATAGAGGCCACCTAGTCCAACCCCCCCTGCTCCATGCAGGAATAAATTAAGAATCCCTGACAAATGTGTGTTCTGCTTGAAGACAACCAGCTCAACCCCTCCTAAGGCAGTCAATTCCACTCCTGAATTACTCTGACTATAAAATGTTGGGAAAGGCCTCCATGAAAAGTATCTGTCTGACTGCTGCTTAAAGACTGCCAGTGAGGGGAAACGCATCTCCTTAGGCAACCCATTCCAGCGCTGAACAACTCTGAAAACTTTTTCCAGATAACTAGCTAAGGTCAGTGCAGCCACCAGGAACTATTCCCTGCCTTCACCCAAGTGACAACCTTTCAGATCCTTCAAGAGAGCCATCCTGTCCCTTCTCACCTCCTCTTCTCCAGGCTGAACTTCCCCAGGTCCCTCAGCCTTTCCTCACAGGGCTTGGTCCCCAGGTTCCATTGCCTGATCATCTCAGTTAACTGCTGGCAGAACTATCCTTTGTAAATCTGTCTCGTCTTTCAAAGGCAGCTTTCTCTCCTTCCCTCCCCCTGGTGGCTTCTCCCTGAGAAAACTCTGGCCAAACTGGGCAGCAACAGACACTAAGCCAAAACGGTCCCGGTTCTGCAGTGCCACTCAGGTCCAGCTGCAAAGTAGTAAACCTGCAAGGCCTTGCCAAGGACACCTTACTTCCCCCGGTATCTCCCCACCCCCTGTAATTTCCTTTTTTCTCTTCTTCTTGAGTAATATCAAGGCTCTCTCAGCCTCAACTCCCTCACAGGGTGTCTGTTATGGGGAGAGGAAAGGGAAGGCGATTGAAAGCTGCTTTGAGACTCCTTCGGGTAGAGAAAAGCAGCATATAAGAACCAACTCTTCTTCTTCTTCTTCAATAATATCAGTGCTCTCCCAGCCTCACCCACCTCACAGGGTGGGGAGAGGAAAGGGAAGGGGTTTGGAACCCGCTTTGAGACTCCTTTGGATAGAGAAAAGCAGCATATAAGAACAAACTCTTCTTCTTCTTCAGTAATATCAGGGCTCTCTCAGCCTTAACTCCCTCACAGGGTGTCTGTTGTGGGGAGAGGAAAGGGAAGGGTTTTGGAAGCTGCTTTGAGACTCCTTCAGGTAGAGAAAAGCGGCATATAAGAATTCTTCTTCTTCTTCTTCTTCTTCTTCAGTAATATCAGGGCTCTATCAGCCTCCCCTCCCTCACAGGGTGTCTGTTGTGGGGAGAGGAAAGGGAAGGCAACTGTAAGCTGTTTTGAGACTCCTTCGGGTAGAGAAAAGCGGCATATAAGAGCCAACTCTTCTTCTTCTTCAGTCCTGGTTCTCCTACATCCTAATCTTCAACTCTGACCCCAGCATTATCCTATGGTGCTGGCTGCTACACAGCCAGGCTTGAGTCATACAAGCCACCTGATAGCAAGGTGCCCTCACTTGAAGCCCAAACCAGCCCTGGGAAGGGCTCTGTGCCATCTCTTACTGATAGAAATCAATGTTGGAAGGCTAGCAATGGGAGCATTCAGCATGGTGTAGTGGTTAAAGAGCCACAGCTGCTCATCTGGAGAGCGGTTTGATTCCCCATTTCTCCACACGCAGCCAGCTGGGTGAGTCTGGTCCGGTCAGTTTTCCCAGAGCTGTTTTCGCAGAGCAGTTCTCTTAGGGATCTCTCAGCCCCAACTACCTCAGAGGGTGTCTGTTGTGGGAAAAGGAAGGATAAGGTGTTTGTAAACTGCTTTTGCACTTCTTCCAGTAGTGAAAAGTGGAGTATAAAAAACCAACTCTTCTCTCATTTGCTTAAAACTTCCTGAGTCTCTCATTTTGGGGGCTTTAATCCCTCAGTGTAATTTTTTAAGGTTTCATATTAACCTTTAAAAAAAAACAGGTCTTTTTTCAAGTGTGTAGGAAGATCTATCTTGTCTGACCACGTCCCCAATTTCTGGGTTTAGCTGTCCACAGATGGGGCCATGTTGAGAATTAGCTATATTGACTGTGGGCTCGGCAGACACTGATCGCTGGATGGGAAGGAGGCACTCTGCTGAGCCAGCGGCCTGCTAAATTTGTAGAAACAGGTAGCTTTGTCTTGGAAGCATCTTATATGGTGTGGTGACAGAGCATCTGCTTTGCATGTGGAAAGTCCCGAGTTTGATTGTGGCAGCCTCCATTTCAAACCATCGGATAGCAGTTGACGTGAAAGATCTCTACCAAGATCAAACCAAGAAAAGACAGCTTTGTGGATTCATGCATATGGGTAGGTCACCTGAAAGGGGTAGGCTGATGGAATTTACGTGTCACAGCAGGTTTGGTCACCTGAAAGGGAACAGAAGAGAAAATATAGTTTGAGGGAGACTTTCCGCATGATACGAGACAGACACGTTCGCTGAGTTACGCAAGGATGATGGAAGAGCAATTTGCCAAGTAATGCAAGGATGACCGAAAAGCGTCAAACCAGACAGTCTGGGGCAAAGATCTGGGTTCAAATCCACAAAGTTTGCACAGTGCTTTTGGACTTGTTAGCAGCACCAGCAGTTTACTCCGCAGAGCTGCTGCGATGGTATCAAATGGCAGGACGGGCCATATATGCCACTCTCCACCAAGACAGCAGAAGAGAAAAGAGGGATAGAAGGAATTTTGAGCATAGAAGCCATATGTCAAACTTGATTCCTGACATCTCCAATTAGAACAGAATCTCATGGCAGGGAAGAAACGGAGCCGTAAGGGAATCACATCTAATCACATTTGACAACACAGGCTCTGTAGATACAAGTCCAGAATGAACACGCAGCTCCCGCTATTAAAATCTTACGAATGTCTTACATGGCCTGAGGCAAGCCACCACTTCCCACCTGCAATATGCAGATAACTCCAGCCTTCCTTTGCAAGGATCCTTTGCAAGGGCCTTTGCAAGGATCCCGGAGAGAGCAGACGTGAATCAAACGGATGACTCAGGAAGATGACATCAAGGCGACACATTGAACACTCAACAAGTTTCCTCCACTGGGAACTTGGAAGGAAGGAATGTGGATTCTCACATCCAAGATTTGGAAGGAGGATTTCTAAAGGAAGAAAGTTCTCAAGAGTCCTACAAGGCTGTTAGAAGGGTCAAAATGCACCCGACTATTATATGGATGACCGATGCAGCATATTTATTAACTTCATTCAGGCACGTTGCTATTTTGATTGATTTTGAGCCTCTTGTGGCGCAGTGGTAAGGCAGCAGACATGCAGTCTGAAAGTTCTGCCCATGAGGCTGGGAGTCCGATCCCAGCAGCCGGCTCAAGGTTGACTCAGCCTTCCATCCTTCCGAAGTTGGTACAATGAGTACCCAGCTTGCTGGGGGGTAAAGGGTAATGACTGGGGAAGGCACTGGCAAACCACCCCGTATTGAGTCTGCCATGAAAACGCTGGAGGGCGTCACCCCAAGGGTCAGACATGACCCGGTGCTTGCACAGGAGATACCTTTACCTTTACTAAGGTGTTCATGACCAATTAGGGACCACTGCCGACTTCTGTCATTGCCATTTTCAAGTGATGGTTTTTCAAAATTTACCCCGAGCTTGCATTTTGTGAATGTTACTGAACCGCACGGGCAGCCAAACTGTGGCTCTCCAGATGTCCATGGACTACAACTTTTTGGGTGAGCTTGGTTCAGTCACATAGTCCCAGCCCTACCTTCCTCACAGGGTCGTTGTGAGGGTGAACTGGAAGACAGGAGAATGAGGCAAGCGGCTTTGGATCCCCACGGGGAAGAAAGGCAGGATGTAACCAATTTTTTTAAAAATTAAAATAAACTTACCTGGAAGTCAATGTAAATCCAGTTCACGCCATTCCCACAAAACTTGATTCTTGTCACGGGGTTAAAGACTTACCGGGCCTTTTTTGCGCTAGGATCTTTTAGACTACCCAATGAAAAGTCAACTAAGGCAAAAGGAAAACCCCACCCGAAAGACAGGGGTGCTCCCGATGGCTTTCTATGAACAAAGATGAGATGTCTAGGTTGAAATACCAGACCAAGACTGGGAGCCATCAAAATTAGGAGCACAAATCAGGAAAGGGCACTGTGGTAGACAGAGAACTGGCATGATATAGTGGTTAAGAGCGGCGGACTCTAATCTGGAGAACTGAGTTTGATGCCCCACTCCTCCACCTGAGGAGTGACCTTGGGCCACTTGCAGTTCTCTCAGAACTCTCTCAGCCCCACCTGCCCCACCAGGTGCCTCATGCGGGGAGAGGAAAGGAAGAAGACTGTGAGCCGCTTGGAGACTCCTCAGGGTACACGAGACAGGAAGGCAGGGGGAAGCATTCCTGTTCTTCTGAGATATTCCCGTCCCACAGGAGTCTCTTCCGCCTTCTGGAACTGCTGATGCCAGGGCTGCCAAACAGAGAAAAGACACGTGGTAGGGGTTAGTAGCACACAGGAGAAGAAAGGCCTATTTGAGCATCAACTCAGCCACAATCTTAAGTAGAGGGACACAGGCAACAATGTCAACATCTTGTCCCTGCGGATTAGCATATCCTTTTGGACTGAGCTTATTCTCTCACCCTAGCCAACCTCACAGGGTTGTTGTGAAGAGATTGCTGTACGGTGCTTTGGGTCCCCATGTGGGGAGAAAGGCAAATAGAGTAAATAGATGAATAATCAATAATAAAAATGAAAGAAATCAAATAAAAAATAACTTAAAGTTGTAAAAATAGTGTTTCATGAGCTGCCGTATCACGAGGACCTTCGTGGTGTGGCCGAGGCAAGGGATGCCAATCTCCAGGTGAGACCAGGAGTTTCCCTGGACTAGAGAGATGAATTTCCTTCAGGAGAGAATGGTTTGGAGGCAGGTTGGGAAAAACCTGGAGACTTTGGGGGTGGAGCTGGGAGTAGGTGTGATTTGGGGGCAGGGTGGGACCTCTGTGGACAATGCTAGGGAATCTGCCCTTCAAAGCAGCCCTTTTCTCCTGGAATTGAGCTCTGCTGCCTGGAGATGAGCTATAAATCCCAACTGACCACGTTGCTGGTTAGGGATGCCAGTCCCCTGGTCAGACCTGGAGATCCTCTGGAATTATAACTCACCTCTAGACAAAACGGAGCAGTTCCCTTGAGGAAAATGGCTGCTTTGAAGGGTGGACTCCACAGCATCCTGCTCCACTGAAGTCCCTCCAGGTATTTCCCAACCCAGAGCTGGCAACCCCGTTTCCTGTACATGGCAGTGATTTTCGGTCAGATAGTGAAGTGTGACCCACTGTTCCGTTTCTCCTTGGGATTTATCCTGCTCCCTTGGCCCAAGAAGCACAAGGGCGCTTCTTGTAGTATCCTTGTGGGTATGTGTCGTGGTTCGGTCCTTGGTGGCTTGGGAACCAGACCGAACCCCGCCATCAGAGGCGCCCGCGATCACGGAGGTAGGGCATGGTGATCACAGGCAAGCCGGCAGCTGGGCGCCCCACCCGATCGTTGAGGTGGCAATGGCCGCTAAAGAACCTCAATGTCCCCCTCCACCTTTTGACAAGGGCCCGGAGATGGCCCTTTGTTCCAGGAAAATGGGCCATCGGGAACCCCGGAAAACCTCGCATATGTGCATGAGTCATGATTGTATCAGCATGTTCCCTCCGGAAGTACTGGGTGGGGCAATACAGCCAAAGGAGGTGGGTTTTGTATAAAAGAGAGCTTCCACCTGGAGTTCGGTGGAAGCTCTTACTCCATACCAGCGGACTCCACGTTGCTGAAATAAAGCTTGTTCCTGTTGTATCGTCCACCCGGCCTGGCGTGACGTTTTCTTCAAGGGGCACCCTGTTTTTTCAGTTAGCAAGCGGGTTCCCGACATCGTAAGAGCTTCCACCGAACTCCAGGTCCACCCCCAGATAGCCCGGGCTTTGGGGCTACCGAAGCGCATTCGGAAGGTTCCCCTGGTTTTCGTCCAGATGGACGGCAGCCCGATTCAGGGGGGACCTTTCGGGGAGGAGGTGGGTCCTATCGCCATCCACATAGGGGACCACCAAGAGCTGCGGTGGCTGATCCAGGTCCCCGTAGCGGGATATCGGGCGGTGTTGGGCCTGGATTGGCTGAAGGAACACAACCCCGTGGTGGACTGGCGGGCGGGGACCCTGAAGTTCGACTTGACGGTGGGTGCACGGCATCGGGTCCCCCGCGAGAATTCCAGCCACAAGAGGACGGCGGCGCGTCCCAGGGGAGCGGCGGCGGCGCAGCAGGAGAAACTAGAGCCCGAGGTCCCGCCAGAGTACCGAGACCTCGCAGCCGTTTTCAGCGAGCGGGAAGCGGACGAGCTACCCCCACACCGCCGCACGGACTGCACTATCAACATCCCAGAGGGGGCGGTACTGCCCAAAGGGCGCATCTACAAAATGAGTGAGGGTGAGCTCAAGGACCTCCGGGAGTTTTTGAAAAAAAATCTGGCCCGAGGTTTCATCCGGCCTGCTTCCAGTCCCATGGGAGCTCCAGTCTTGTTCGTCCGGAAAAAGGATGGGTCCCGACGGCTGTGCCAGGACTACCGGGGCCTCAACGCCATCGCAGCGGGGAACGCTTACCCCCTCCCGCTGATCCCGGATTTGCTGGCCCGGCTGGGCAAAGGGACTCTGTTCACTAAGCTGGACCTAAGGGAGGCGTACTACCGGGTACGCATCCGGGAGGGGGATGAGTGGAAAACGGCGTTTAACTGTCAATTGGGACAATTCGAATTTAAAGTGATGCCGTTCGGTTTAAGCGGGGCACCTGGGGTTTTCATGAGTCTAATTAATGAGGTGTTGCAGGACCTTCTGTTTCAGGGGGTGGTTGTTTATTTGGATGACGTCCTGATCTACAGCCAAGATCCCCAAGAGCACGTGACCCTGGTGAGGGAGGTGTTAAAGCGCCTGCTGGCAAACCACCTATACGTGAAGCTGGCTAAGTGCGAATTCCACCGTCCCTCCCTGGACTATTTGGGCTACCGCATCTCAGCCCAGGGCATAGCTATGGACCCCGAGAAGGTGCAGGCGGTGCTGGACTGGGAAAGGCCCCGCACCCGGAAACAGCTACAAAGCTTCCTGGGGTTTGCTAATTTTTTTAGAGGCTTCATCCCCAGATACTCCTCCGTAGTGGCTCCCCTCACGGACTTGCTAGGTACCAAGGGGAGAGGTCCTCGCGCCACGCGGCCCAGCGCAGCGCTCGGCTGGAATGAGAAATCGGAGGCAGCGTTCCTGGCCCTCAAGCAAGCTTTCGTGTCTGAGCCCACGCTACTGCACGTCGACCCAACCCAGCCGATGGTGGTACAAGTCGACGCCAGCGACGCAGCAGCCGGGGCGGTTCTCCTGCAGCGAGACCAGGCGGGACAGCTGAGGCCGGCGGCCTACCTCTCACGAAAATTCGCCGAAACGGAGCGGAACTGGTCTACCTGGGAGAAGGAGGCGTTTGCGATTAAGTTCGCCCTCACCGAATGGCGGCATTGGCTGGAGGAAACAGAGGAGCCGTTCGAGGTCTGGACAGATCACAAGAATCTGGAGGCGCTCCGGCAACCGCGATCCCTGAACGCCAAGCAGATGAGGTGGGCGGAGTTCTTTTCGCGGTACAATTTCAAGCTGGGTCACATCCCCGGCAAAGAGAATTTCCTCGCGGACGCCCTCTCCCGGCTGCCGCATCATGGGGAGGGGTACGCTCCCTGCACCAGGTCTGTGTTCGGTGAGGAGCAGCTGGGACGGGGGGTCGTCACTAGGCGTCGGGCCCGGGGGGAATGGGAGCCCGACCCGGCGACCGCCCCGCTCCGAGACCGCCTAGTGGCAGCCTACGGGACAGACGAGGAGCTGGCTGAGCTCCGGGACTCTTTGATTTTGGACTCCGGTCTCTGGCGGAGGGGGGAGGCTGTCTACGTCCCGGAAGGGCTACGACGGGAAGCCCTCAGCCTCTGCCACGATGCTAAGACCGCCGGGCACTTCGGTTTCGTAAAATCCTGGAAGTTGGCCCGGCGGCGGTTTTGGTGGCCCAGTCTGCGGCGGGACACAAAAGCTTACGTCAGTGGTTGTCCTGTCTGCCTGACCTGCAAGCCGGGGGTTGGCAAGCCGAAAGGGCTGCTGCACCCGCTCGAGGTCCCGACCCGGCCGTGGTCAGTGATCTCCATGGACTTTATAACAGACTTGCCTCCCAGCAAGGGGAAAACGGTGATCTGGGTGGTGGTAGATCTATTCTCCAAACAGGCCCACTTCATTCCTTGCGCCAGTGTCCCCAGTGCTTCACAGTTGGCTCGGATGTTCCTGGATCACGTGTTCCGACTGCACGGGCTGCCGGACAAGGTGATTTCCGATCGGGGCTCACAATTCGTGTCCCGGTTTTGGCAAGCTTTCCTGCGCCTGTTAGACATCGAGCAAGGGCTGAGCTCCGCTTACCACCCCCAGACGGACGGGCAGACCGAGCGGGTTAATCAAGTACTGGAGCAGTACTTGCGGTGTTTCGGTTCCTATCATCAAGACACCTGGGTGCCCCTGCTCCCCCTGGCCGAGTTCGCGTACAACAACGCAGACCACAGCAGCACGGAGATGTCGCCTTTTGCCGTCGTCTACGGGACAGACCTGAGACACTTCCCGGAGCTTGGAGAGGTCCCCGCCCGGGAATCGGCCGACCTTCGCGAGTGGGGGAAGCGTGCCGGGAGCTGCTGGAAGTCGCTGCAGGAGCAGCTCCACAAAGTCAAGGCAGCGCAGAAAGAGGACGCCGACCGGAAGAGACGACCAGCTGAGGAGATCCGACCGGGGGATCGAGTTTACCTTTCCACCCGGAACCTCCGGTTGAATTTGCCCAGCAAGAAGCTAGGCCCTCGGTTTTTGGGGCCTTTCGAGGTCTTGGCCCCGATCAACGAAGTTTCGGTCAAGCTCAAGCTCCCCAAGAACCTCCGGCACATCCATCCCGTCTTTCACGTGAGCCTTCTAAAAAAAACTCCGGACGGTGACGTTTGGCACCCCGTGTTTTCCCCGCCAGCGCCCGAGGTCCTGCTGGGGGGGGAGCACCACGAGGTGGCGGATATCCTGGACTCTAGACTCCACAGGGGGAAGTTGCAGTACCTCGTGGAATGGAAGGACTTCGCTTTGGGGGACCGGGAATGGGTCTGGGCAGCGGACGTCCTTGCGCCCCGACTCACTGAACGTTTCCACAAGCGGTATCCTGGCCGTCCCGGGGGGTTGGAGAATGGACCTTTGGGGGGGCAGAATGTCGTGGTTCGGTCCTTGGTGGCTTGGGAACCAGACCGAACCCCGCCATCAGAGGCGCCCGCGATCACGGAGGTAGGGCATGGTGATCACAGGCAAGCCGGCAGCTGGGCGCCCCACCCGATCGTTGAGGTGGCAATGGCCGCTAAAGAACCTCAATGTCCCCCTCCACCTTTTGACAAGGGCCCGGAGATGGCCCTTTGTTCCAGGAAAATGGGCCATCGGGAACCCCGGAAAACCTCGCATATGTGCATGAGTCATGATTGTATCAGCATGTTCCCTCCGGAAGTACTGGGTGGGGCAATACAGCCAAAGGAGGTGG
Organism: Paroedura picta; assembly: GCF_049243985.1. NCBI lineage: Eukaryota > Metazoa > Chordata > Lepidosauria > Squamata > Gekkonidae > Paroedura > Paroedura picta. Next base: position 8,097,572 of record NC_135374.1, on the reverse strand, counting down.
GTTTTGTATAAAAGAGAGCTTCCACCTGGAGTTCGGTGGAAGCTCTTACTCCATACCAGCGGACTCCACGTTGCTGAAATAAAGCTTGTTCCTGTTGTATCGTCCACCCGGCCTGGCGTGACGTTTTCTTCAAGGGGCACCCTGTTTTTTCAGTTAGCAAGCGGGTTCCCGACAGTATGCCAGCCTCCAGATGAGTGCTGAGGAAACCCGGAATTATGGGACGTCTCTGGACTACAGAGACCAGTTGCTCTAGAGAAAAGGGCTGCTTGGGAAGGGGGGGGGACTCCAAATACTCTACCCCAGTGAGGTCCCATGCCTCCCCGGGCTCCCCCCCCCATCTCTCAGTGTTTCTTAACCTGGACTTGGCCACCATCATCTCACAGTCCTTGGTTGGTGGCCTGGAGGAACCTGGCCATTGTATATCCTTGGGTACCAAACTGGAGATTAGGGGGACAGGTCTCCCCCACCCCCAGCAGGGAATCAGGGTTTATGGTTGCCAGACCCAGGCTGGGATAAACCTGGAGATTTGGGGGTGGGGACAGGGGCTTCAGTGGGGTATAACGCCTTCCAGCCCACTCTCCCAAGGATCTATTTCTCCCCCCCCCCCCGGGGAGCCAATCACCGTAGTCTGGAGATGAGCTGTAATTCCAGGGGATTTCCAGGTCTGACCTGGGGACTGCTATCCCATGGCAGCAATGGGGCCATGGGCACAAACTTCACCTCAACTCTTGGCAGCTTCTCCTTGTGGCTGTGTTGGGAGACCACCAAGCAGCAAAGTAACGGCCTGATGGAGCCCTCCCCCAAACCCAGAGAAAAGGGCCCAGCACTCTTTGGTGGCCAATTTTGGTTAAATACCTGTATATTTTGGGAATGGAGTCTGGGGAGAGGGGTGGGTGGGAAGAAGGGCCTCAGCAAGTTTTAATGCTGGAGTCCAGCCTCCATTGCAGCACCCCCCCCCCCCACACACACACACACACTGGGAACTGATCTTTATTGGCTGGAGAGTAATCATGATAGCAGGAAACTCCAGGTGTCACCTGGAGGTTGGCAACCCCACTGGATATCACCAAGGAGGGATGTCAAATTTAAGAAATGCCTGGAGATTTCAGGGGGGGGGGAAGGAGTGCACCTCCCGGGGACTTCCTGGGATTACAATTAATCTCCAGGCTAGAGCGCTCAGATCTGCAGGGGGAAAAGGACTGCTTTGGAGTTTCAACTTGAAGGTATCTCCACAAACCTCCAGGAATGTCCCAAAACAAAAGTGGGAACCTTAAACAGTGGTGCAAAGCCAAGCTCTCTAACTTCCATATATAATCTTTGCGGTCAGGAGAGGGATTGTTATTTCCCAGAGAACTTTTTGCGTGGCATTTAGGTCGGCCAAGCTAGGGGATGAGTTGAACCAACCCGCACTAGGAGCCCAAGTCTTAACACGTGGCGATTCAAACTATTTTTCTTTTTTTAAGCTTGTTTTATGCTATCATTCAAAGATAGGTTTGTTTTAACCTTTGTTGCGCCAAAGGGAACCCGACTCTTTTTAAACAGGGGCTGGATAGTCATCGGATGGAAAGGCTGATTCTGTGAAGGTTCAAGGGGTTGGCAGGCGACAGTGGATGAGCGAGAGGGTCAGGAGTGTCCTCCATAGTACAGGGGGTTGGACTAGTTGACCCATGAGGTCCATTCCAACTCTGATTCTTGCCCCTTTTAACGTAGTCCCATCCGTCTGGGTTAAGATTCAAAGGAGCAGTTGAGTCTTGGTAGATAAGTAAAAAGGTAAGGTAAAGGCATCCCCTGTGCAAGCACCGAGTCATGTCTGACCCTTGGGGAGACGCCCTCCAGCGTTTTCATGGCAGACTCAATACGGGGTGGTTTGCCAGTGCCTTCCCCAGTCATTACCGTTTACCCCCCAGCAAGCAAGCTGGGTACTCATTTTACCGACCTCGGAAGGATGGAAGGCTGAGTCAACCTTGAGCCGGCTGCTGGGATTGAACTCCCAGCCTCATGGGCAGAGCTTTCAGACAACATTTCTGCTGCCTGACCACCCTGCACCACAAGAGGCTCTAGTAGATAAATATCTGCCATTTTCCATTATCGCCATGGTTGGTTACACCCTCTGCAGTGTGCTTATGTTTTTAAAATATATTCTCTCCCCTCTGTGTCCAGGGCAGGGAAATCACAAGTTTTCTTGCCTCTAGCTCATGCCACCTGCCCATCAGCAATTTAACAGCTTGGCTACATTGGTTTATAATCCTCATGACACCCCTGCGAAGTAGGGCACTTATTATTGCCCTAGTGCAGATGTGAGTGGGGAAGTTGAGCAGAGATGCCTTGGCCATCGCTTGCTTTATGGTAAAGACAACAGTAACGCCCCGGACTCCCCGATTCCTGGCCTGTTCTTTTAACCAAGTGGCTCCTTTCGTCTCGGTTCAAATGTCTTCCCCACGGAAAGATGACTGCAGCTGCTCCAAAACTGACTGATTTGTAAACTACTAGCAGACTGCTGTTTGACCTTGGGCCAGCCTCATATTCTTGGCCTGGCCCGCCTTTCAGGGTCGTTGTGGTGTTAAACAGGAAGTGAGGAGACTCCTGCAAGCTGCTTTTGATGAAAATGGCAGGGTGCAAATGAAGATGTGATTTCAGTGCTTCCCCAAGGTGGGGGGGACTTGGAGGTATGGGTCACACTGACAACTCCACTTAGACCCCCAATCTTTGGTTGATGTTTCTACTTAGGAGAACTCGTTGGCTTTGCAGAACTCCGGAGAGCAACGCTGCTCTTCATATCCATGCTCAACTCTTTCTACTTGCTGCACAAATTCACATGCATTTCTGCACCTCTTTGTCACCGCTGAAGGAGCACTTCCTCACGGGCTTCCACATGGTTGTCGTCCATGCTCAGTTCTCCCCCTGCAGGACAAAGCAGCGCATTTAACCACACACTGAATAAATGTGCCCTCGTGTATAGAGAAGTCTTGTGACTCAATTCCTGCTGAGTCGCTTACAGACCGCAGCCCAGGAAATGGCTCCCGAGTGACAAACCCTCGGCAAGCAGCACTGACGGCTCTGGGAAGCCGTGGTCTTCTTTCGTGAGGTTATCTCAGCTTCCCGCTGCGAATGCGCAGTTTGCATCACATGGGCTGGGGAAAGCAGCACATGATCTCAGGAGGCTGAAAAGACAAAATTACCATTAAGTCCCACTGCAGAAAAACTAGATGCCTTTTTTCTTCCCAGCAGCTGCAAGGATTTCACGCAACATGGGCATTCATGCCGGAAATGCACTGGGTTAGTGTTGTAATTCAGCGCATAAGCAAATGCTTTAGGTTTGCTTTCTCAGAGTAGCATAGAAGTTAGTGTTGGACAAGGATATTGGAAGATGAGGCTTGAATTGCCACTCATGCCATGGAAGTTTGCTGGGTGATCTCTGTCACACGCTCTTGGCCTACCTACCTCACAGGGTTGTTGTGAAGATAAACCACGGAGGAGAATCACGCCAAGCTATTTGCTGTCTCCGTTGGGTTGAAAAACAGCACTAAATGAAATAAATGCATCCCCTGTTGTAGAACTATCTAGTTGTTAGAGATGCTTCTAGTAATTTTCTTTGCAAACTGTGAGCCAGCCTTTGACAATTTCACCCCTGACAAAAACGTCCTTCTTTCCCCTATCCCACAAGGAAGGAACCTGCTAAAATTTCTGCCACTCAGGCTGTGATGTCATAGTTCTACTGGGATTTAGGACAGCGAGGCCATGTCAAAACAGCACTGGGTGCTCCTGACTAATTCTGCTAATTTGTTGAAGCAAATGATTCAGGTCTGCAGGGCAGGACGTCCTTTAAAATTTAAAGTTTAAATGGTACTCTCGGCTTGCCCAAAGTTATTAGGGCGTTAGGCTCAGCTCCTTCCACTTTTGCCAGTAAGCCACACCTGACTTAAGAGGAACAGGTGTGGTTTCTCATCGTCTGGCACCGTCATGATCTGCATATCCCTTGGTGGTCTCCCCTTGAAATACCGACCAGGGCCCAGCCTCCTTAGCTTTGGAGCCAAGAATGGGTTAGCTGAGTAACCCGGGTCAGAGAATCCACATCATATAACCAAACCCCTGCTAATATGGCTAATCATAGGGCACCAAGCCACCTTTGCCCTGGGGTCCAACCAGCACAACGGGACCAGCGGATTCTCATCTGGAGAACCAGGTTCGATTCTCCACGCTTCCTCCGCAAGCAGCTCGTTGGGTGCCCTTGGGTCAATTACAGTTCTCTCAGAGCCACCTGTCTCAGTGTGTTTGTTGCAGGAGAGGAAGGGTAGGCAACTGTCAATGGCTTTGAGACACAGGATGCCTTCTGGGTGCCATTGGGCCAGTTCCTGTTCTCTCAGAACTCTCTCAGCTCTACCAGCCTCACGGTATGTTTCCTGGGGGGAGAGGCAGGGTAGGCAACTGTCAGGCGCTCTGAGACGCGGGAGGCCTTCTGGGTGCTCTTGGGCCAGTCCCAGTTCTCTCAGAGCTCTCTTAGCCCCACCTACCGCTGATGCCTACAGTGGACAGAGAAAGAAGTGGTGACCATCATCCGCTTTGAGACTCCTTCAGGTAGAAAAAAGCAGCTCGACTCTTCCAAGTTTCTTCTTTTCCCCGGGGTCAAGCAACTTTATCCCCCCAAAACATTTAATTGCAGAGCGCCAAAGAAACAAACCTGAGAGATACACATGCCAAACGAAACTCGGCCCAAACAGCCACTTTGTAGAAATTCGTTCATCATGGAGATGGGCATGCCTAATCATTCCCCTGCTCTTTAATTCTTACGGCTCCTACCCAAGAAAACGTGTTGGAAAACGAGCAGAACGGAGGCATGGAAGAGGGTAACTGCTCTCCCAGAGGCTGTCCTCACCCCCAGGCACAGCAAACATGAAATTCTTCTGAGCCATCTCACGCTCTTCTAAGTGTCTCCTGGGCCTTCCTGTGTCTTTGTTTGGCATTCCTGCCCAAGGTCACATTTCGAGAATCTCAAAGTTCACGCGCCTCTCTGGCATCACGCTGGCCGTCCACCAGGCCACACTGCGCATTGACAGCTCGCAGATGACATACAGCTGGGGCAAGTCAGCTTTGAGCAGGCTTTGGTCTGCCAGGGGCTAGGTTCTTAGAAGATTACCAAGTGTCCTGACGCCACCAGCTCTCGAAGAACAGCAATGAGGATTACCCAGAGCGAGTTTCCATAGCGTAAGAGTTACGCTGGAAGCGGTGAGCCTCGCTGTAAGGAACACTGTGATTAAAGCAACACTGACTGTGGCGGTTGTCCCCGTTTGCTCCACGCGGAAATTTAGTCCTCTCTGGAGCACCACAACCCAGATCCCTGGCTTGCTAAGTGCCAAGTCGCTGGATGCTCAGGGGTAGTCAACCTGTGGTCCTCCAGATGTTCACGGACTACAACTCCCATGAGCCCCTGCCAGCAGTTGCTGGCAGGGGCTCATGGGAATTGTAGTCCGTGAACATCTGGAGGACCGTGGGTTGACTACAATTTTCTCCATGCAAGCAGGGCACTCGTTCGAGTAACTACACGGGAAAGAATCAGGAAAAGCACTCGGAAACAACAGCATCCTTCTGGTCTAATGGGAAGGCACAAGGAAAACCAGCATCAAGAGCTTAAATTTGTTATTTTTGCATTTTCCAATGGAGACACTGGTTAAGCATAGGCTCCATGGCAGAAGATTCGAGTTACAAATTGAAAGTCCCAGGAAACAAATCTGGGGAAGGATCTCCGCCAGATGTCCCCAACACGGTGCCCTCCAGCTCCCAGTTTTTAAAAAGCAGGCGAGGCCTGGTGTGCCCATGGCTTGGGCACTGGAGCTTTGATTGGCTCTCCAGGTTTTTAAATATGCTGCTTTAGCATCGATCGCCCCCACAGCACAAGGAGCTGGGGCCGCCATTTTGTGGCCCCTCACACGTATCAGAATTCCAAAGGTGTCTGTGTGCTCTTGAAGCCAGGAATCTGTCCCAGAGTTGGTGCCCCGTAGGGACCCCACAAACTGGGACAATGAAGGAAGCCAACTGTGTTGCGTTTCAACAAAGGTGCCTGCATGTCCTAAACAGACCTAGCTGGTCTTAAATCGACCTCTTCATGCAGCCACTTTCATCCCGTTGACAAAGTGGGGTAGAGCCATTTTTGAGGTGAACTGCTCTCTTCCCTTTGCACTTTGGTTTCCAAATCACTGCCATCTGCCATTTAAAACTACCAATAACGCTGCTCCCCCCTCCCATAGAAACATAAGAGTTGGAAGGGACCTCATGTGTTATCTAGTCCAATTCCAATGCCTTTCAATGTAGTTCTCAGTTTCTAAAAACTCTATAGCGCTCTATATTTGAGCTCTATATTGCTAGAACAAAATGGCACTTTGGTTCTAGAGCAGGACCATTAAAAGACCTTGTGGCTATTTTGTTGTAGTGCTATAGTGGTCAACGCAGATTTTTTTAAAAAGAAAACACTGCAAGATTGACCAGTGTGAAAAAGCGGCATGGTTTGAAATGGTTGGACTGCTTCAGAGATGGTTCATCAAGAGAATTAAATTTGCTGTATGAACACCCCCCCCCCCAATCCCTGTATCCCTTCGCCCGGAATACGGCCAATAATGAATGACATTCCATTTAGTTTAATTTGAAAGGGGCCATAGTGAAACCCAGGCTTTCTCAACCAAGGTTTTGTGAAACCCTGTGGTTTGATAGCCCTGGGTTTCTTGAATTTGTGTGTTCATATATTTCCAAATGTTAAAGGTTTATTAGGTCATATGACCACACATGGTCATTTTGACCTGCACCGCCAATTTCCAATAGGCCAGGAGGGAAAGGGAAGGGGAGGGACCCCGGAGGGCATGCCCTCAACTATGCTTCCCAACCATATTCCACCCAATCGGATCACTTCTGGAGCTTCTCAAAGCCTAAAAAATGTTTCAGGAGTTTCTCAAAAGTAAAAAAGTTAGGACTAGCTCCTGGAAATTGTGGGATTCCCCTCCAAATAAACACATAGAAGACTTGACAGTTCTAACCGGATTCTAAAAATGATTCCCCAAAGGTAAGCGCCACCGAAACAACATACCCAAAACAAAGCCGCAAACATGCCTGGGACAAAAGAAACCCAAAATTGTTGTCTGTTCTGCCGTCGCCACTTGGAATGACTTCTTGATGAAATATCAACAAGCCACAGGCTTAAGTAGACGCTGTGCGAGGGACTGCGCAATTTCAAAAGCCACAGGTCATGGAAGCCAGCCTTGCTCAATCTAGGCTCAACTTTTCTCTTGCCAGCGCAATCAATCCCAAAGAATAGCCTGTCTCAGTCAGACTGGAATAATCACAAGGCAAAGAGAACTGCCAGAATTCCCTCGTGGACAGACTGATCTTGTTTCTAAGGTTTCATGTATTGTTCATATGTTCTATGTAAACCGCGCTGAGCCTCCGGGGAGGGCGGTATATAAATAGAATAAATAAATAAATGGGGGGGGGGAGTTACTTAAGAGGCTAGATGTGGCGCTGGCCAGCCCCCCCCCCCATCTTTTTGAGCCAACGGGCATCTCTGGAAGTCTGGCATAGTGCAGTTGGGGCAGGCCCTTAAAGCAGCACAGAAGAGCTAGCGCGGTCGCACCGTGAAGATCTTAGGGTGTGGTGGGAGCTGCTGGCAAAGCAAGTAAAAATAAGTATCACAGCCAATCAGATCTCCAGTGGCCAATCAGAACCCTTGCTGGGCAAAAGCCCCACCCACGTTCACAACAGTCACTTGGCGGGCACCGTGTCGGGGACCCCTGCCTTCGGTCTTCTAGCCAGAGTGCTGTGACGGCTGGCATACCAGACGAAGACCCAGGAGATCTGAATTTGAATCCTTGCTCTGCCATCGGACTTCAATGGGTGATATTGAATCACTGACACGCCCTCAGCCTAACCTCTTTTGTGAGGATAAAGCGGACCAGGAGAGGCTGTTGTGAGCCATTTTGGGTCCCCGCAGAGGACAACAGTGGGGCATCGGTCAAGCCGGCTTCTATGCACTTACCTCTTGGTGTGCGCCACCAGTGCCGCATCCCCTATGCCCAGACTTCTCAAAGGAAGGAACTGCCATCGTTTTTGGGTTTATGATACTCTGATACGGTTGCCACAGGCTTTGGAACAAGAGCTAGATGCAAGTCCAGCAGCAATTTAAAGGCCAACGAGATTTTTGCGTTGTAACTTTTTGAGAGTCAAATCTCCCTCCCTCAGATACGTGATGAAAAGAGTGTTGGCTGTAGAGGGTTTACAGTCCCGCCCCCCCCTACTGGGTTTTACGGTGATCCCGGACTCAAACCTTCCTCTCCCACTGCAGTTCTACACAGCTAGGCACTGATACACAGCTTGAGGGTGGATCAGTTGGTGCACAGAAGACGCAGTGGGCAATCTCTGCAGGCTCCAATTAATGGGACAGGAGGGGGAAGAAGCCACTGCAGGAGGCTTTAGAAAGGCAGGGCCAATCAAGTGAGCCAATGCCTGGCTGAACTCAGAAGGGGGATTTTTAGGCTCATATGGAAGAGGGAGGGAGGGAGGGAGGGAGGGAAGGGAGGGAGGGAAGGGAGAGAGGGAGGGAGAGAGAGAGAGAGAGAGAGAGAGAGGGAGGGAGGGAGGGAGAGAGAGAGAGAGAGAGAGAGAAAGAGAGAGAGAGAGAGAGAGAAAGAAAGAAAGAAAGAAAGAAAGAAAGAAAGAAAGAAAGAAAGAAAGAAAGAAAGAAAGAAAGAAAGAAAGAAAGAAAGAAAGAAAGAAAGAAAGAAAGAGCTTTCTAATTCACTGCAACAACGCTTTGGCCAAGCCTTGATTTCATGAAGACCAGAAGACGCTGCCACTGTTTTGAAGATTCTTACATTTCCTGTGTGAATGTTTAAAGGGACAATGGCATGAAATATCATACAGCAGAGGTGGACCCTCCAGAATTTGCAGAGGCCACCCCACCCCAATCAGCCCCCCCCCCAAACTGGCTTCACTCTGACCCAACCTACATCTTCCCGTTTTTATTTGCAAGACAGACACCCCTGGGAGTTGCTGTGGCAACCCAAGACACTGCAAAAAAGAAACCCGCATGTTTTTGACACTCCATATTTTGGGAGAGTTTTTACACCCCAGCTTTCTTTTTTAAGCATATTGTTTCCGGCAGGAGTCCTCCCGTAGTTGGAGAACCGCCAAGCTGTAGGCACGTCTTGCCCTGCCATGACACTTAATCCACAGATATTAGATAAAGCAGGGGTAGTCAACCTGTGGTCCTCCAGATGTTCATGGACTACGATCCCCAGGAACCTCTGCCAGCAAATGCTGGCAGGGGCTCCTGGGAACTGTAGTCCATGAACATCTGGAGGACCACAGGTTGACTACCCTTGAGATAAAGGGATCCAAAGAATCTCTGAACTACTAAATTACCCTATTTGATTTCAGCACATCGATACTCCTCCACCTACTTGAGACAATGGAATGCAAAAGGCTTGCTTAAGAATAACCTGGCTGGAGTGATGTAGAAGAATAAAGGAACTGTCAGCGGTGAGAAGATAAAACTGCAGATCCTCTCCTGGCCAAGCTGCTATTTAGAGAGAGATTTTTTTAGCAAGACACCATTAGACGGCCGGGCTGCCAAAGTCTGGTTTCATATCCTCCGTCCTGGCATCTCCTGAAAAAGAAAAGAACACTAAATTTTAAGTGGGGTGTATTCATTCATCCATTGGCTATCAACCTAGAGCAAGGATTCCCAACCAGGGGTCTATGGACCCCAGGGGGTCCGCAAGAGCTCTGAAGGGGAGAGAGATTGGGGGGGAGGGGGGAGTCCGGGCTGTCTTTTCAGCTCTTAACTCTTCTTTCTGGTCTATATGAGGCACAGCAGCCATAGTAATAATAAAGGCCTGAAAACTAATTTCAGGGGCTCCTCCATGGTCAAAAGGGTGAAAAAGGCTGACCTAGAGGGAGGATTTGAGAAGCCAGAAGAGATTTGTGGGCTTTTAGTGGCCACAGTACCTGATAAAAATATATATAGGTCTAGACAGGATGGCTGAATCATACTTTTTTTGCTGGCTAATAACTGGAGTGGTTTTTGGAATGACGGACAGCCTCTTCCTGTCTAGACCATAAAAAACCCTCTTGCACGGCTAAGCATCTATTAAGTTGTCCAGCCTCTAACATGGCGGACAATAAGCATTCTATGCAGACATTACATTTAACAACGGCTTCTTCCTTCCCACAAGAATACCTGGGACTGAAACAGGATTACTCTCATCCTAGTTGTATAAGGTTGCGTATTAGATGCCTTGACCATATGAAAGAGCCTTTTACTGAATCAGGCTATGGGTCCATCGATTTCTGGCTTGCCTATTCAGAAGTTCAGCCCTATGAAGATAGGTTGAGGGACTTGGGAATGTTCAGCCTGGAGAAAAGGAGGTTGAGAGGGGACATGATAGCCCTCTTTAAGTATTTGAAGGGTTGTCACTTGGAGGAGGGCAGGAGGCTGTTCCCATTGGCTGCAGAGGAGAGGACACGCAGTAATGAGTTTAAACTACAAGTACAACAATATATGCTAGATATCAGGGGGAAAAAATTCTCAGTCAGAGTAGTTCAGCAGTGGAATAGGCTGCCTAAGGAGGTGGTGAGCTCCCCCTCACTGGCAGTCTTCAAGCAAAGGTTGGATGCACACTTTTCTTGGAGGCTTTAGGATGCTTAGGGCTGATCCTGCGTTGAGCAGGGGGTTGGACTAGATGGCCTGTATGGCCCCTTCCAACTCTATGGTTCTGATTCTATAAGAACAGCAGCTCTCTCGCATTAACTTACACGATCCTCATAACTGGAGAAGCCAGGGATCGAATTTGGCCTTCCTGCAGATGCTCCACCACTGAGCCATGGCCTCCCCCGTCGAATCCCACAGAGCTCATTGATTTCTGCTCTGCAATCGGCCTCCAGTCTCAGTGGGAAAGGCAGACCGTAATTAATTTTGTTTTTTAAGTTTCATGCTTTTGTGCAAGCCACTTAGATGCTGCAGAAAGAGGGTCACGTCCCTACCCAACACACACAGGCTGCAATTTCTGTGGTGAGGAGAATACATGTCTAAACAGAGGAATTTGAAGCACCGAATGAACTGTCACCATAAGTTTTAAAAATGTTTGTAGCCTCAGGTTGTCACCGGCTCTGTTTCTAGTCAACCGAGAGCCAGTGCGCTACTTTGGCTCAAGGAATCGACAGGCCCCCGATTCAAATCTTGCCTCTGCCATGAACTCTTTAGCAGCAATGCTGCCAATTTCCACGCTCCGGAAAGGCCAATATTTTGCCCAGGCATTGCAATTTCTTCCTCTCTTTCCCAAGCTAGGTATCCCAGGCAGCAGAGTGAGAATGCACCCGCAGAATTTGGAAGGCAATTCAGAATCGTTAATCGACACCAGCCTCCCTCTCTGGGTTGGCACCGAGGCAAGCAAGATGGGTGCACAAAATGCCCACCACCAAGGAGAAAAAGCATGTTTTGGGGGGGCTGGTTCTGAGTTGGCTGTCCAGATAGTGTGGAAAGAAGTTCTTGAGCTGCAATCAAAGAACATGTTTGCAACCCAATTTCGGAATGCTCGATAAAAAGCTATTGAGGACTCAAGGATGCTGCCCACAAGTTGCAATCCAAGCACAACTGAGGCACACCCTCCATTGTTAGGTGCGCTCAGACAAACCCTCTTCCGCTCAGCACCCATCCTGTGTTGCTAGGCAGAGTTGCTGCAACGCAAAACAGGGTACTTGGAAAGCAATACCATCAAACGGCATCAAAACTAGTTTTGTTGCTTAAAAGGAATAAGGGGAGGGGTGTCTGAAAAATCTCCAGATTAAAGAGAACAAAAAGTCCTTCTGAATTTTTCCACCTGCACATTTTACAGAGCACAAATATGGTTCACCTTCACAACAAGCCTGCCAGGTGCTAATATCACCCCGCGGGGTCGCAGGATTTGAACCCAGAGCCACTTCCTGATCTCACCCTGCGAGCCGCATACATTCCCCAGCATTTGAACCCAGGGCCGAGTTAACAGGCTACTATGCTCAATCCATTGCCCCCAAAACTCTAAACTGCTCCCAAAGTTCCCGATTTTTAACGCGGGGGAAGGGCCATTTCCCATGCTTACCAAGCCGTACATTCCGTGCCTACCTGGCAGGGGTAGTCTCCACGACTAAGGTCGGGACGCGGGACTCGAACCCGGGATCTGCGAGGCGCCGAACGTGAGGGCGCGCCCTCACCCCCTAAGCCACCGCCCACCGAGGCCACGCCCGCTGGCCGCCAGGGGTCTACCCGAGGCAGAAGGGAACCTCGGCCTCCCGCCCGTCAACGGTTCCTATGGCAACCCCTACAACTCCCGCCTCCCGCCGATCCCGGCGCGCGCCCCTCTTCACAATTTACCAAACGCCATCGAGGAGTTTTGGCCCTTCTTTCCGCCACCCGCCGCTTTTTTGTGTGTGGCAAAGTGGGAGGGGGGGTTCCTCTCGGGTCAAGCTCGCGTCCTTCGCGCTTTCTCCCCCCTCAAGACAAAAAAAAATCCCGCTTCAATTTGAGCCCCGCTCCCGAAGCCGTTTTCTTCTCCTCAGGCATCCGGGACGACGGCGACCGCGGAGGCAGCCGCGACCGACCCTCCCGCCCCGCCGCTGCCAACATGGCCGCCCTCAGAGAGCGGCTTCTCCGCCGAACGCGACGAGGCCCTCCCCTTCCCTTCCTCCCCCCACCCACCCCTCCGCGGGCCGCCTTTTGTCATTCCTCCCGCCTGCGCCTGCGCCGCGCAGAGCAGCCTGGGCGCTGTAGTCCCGACGAGGCCCTTGGGTCTCTTGCTTTGGGTCTGGAAGCGCCTCCTGTGGGACTACGCTTCCCACAGAGCCCCGGGAGGAGCCGCGCCAGAACCAATCGGAGCGGGCGCGCCTCCTTCCACGCCCCGCCGCGGAGAAGGGATGATGTCATTGCAAAGCGGGCCGAGGGCGGAGCGGCTCTCCTTGCTGCGCCGCAATTCATTGTGCCCGACGCCGCCGCCGCTGCTGCTGCTGCTGCTGCTGCTGCTTCTGGCCGCCTCCTCCTCCTCCTCCCCTCCTGCGCTTGCAGCGACGGAGCAGCGCCTGGATCGCGAGCAAAGGGGGCGGGAGCGGGTGGGGAGGCGGGGAGGGGGACGGCGCAGAGGAGAGAGAGAGCGATCCTGCCTGCCCGCCCGCCCGCCCTGCACACTTTGCATCCCCGGGGGAGCTCGCAACGCGCCTGGCCCCCATGCCCTGGCTTCTCTGATCCGCACCCGGCGCTCTCCCGGCGGAGGTTCTTTGTGGCGGGGAAAGGGAGCGACCATCCCAAGCCAGGTGAGTGCCGCCGGGCGAGGCTGCTTCCCAAATCGGCCAAGCCCGTTTCTTAATTTTTCCCTCCCTTCCAATAAAAGGTTGGCTGGACGCCGTCCCAAGGTGCCCCGGAGGCGGGCATTGTCAGGAGCATCCCAATCCTGCGCTCTTTTTAGGATCCGGCCCAGGGGCCTTTGCTCAGGATCGGGAAGGGCCCGCCTCTCCCCCCCCCCCCAGTTGTTCCCACATCCCCTTACTTTTCTTTTCGGGAAGGGAGAGATTCCAGGTGCGGAGCCCCTCCCGAGGCGGGCCGGCCCACAGGATGCTCCTCTCCCCCCTCCCCTTTCCAGATGTTGGGACGTGCGTCTGGATGCATGAAGCGATTAATACTGTTATTGATTAAACCTGACCCCGTTGATTGATCGATTCTTTTCTGGGGGGAAACGGAGTGGCTTCGAGCGAGCTTGAGTCAGCATCCGCCTCTACGCTGTGCCCTCTTCCCTCTGTTTTGGAAGATCAGCTAGAGGGTAGGCCATCCAGATGTCAGGACTGTTTCCCCAGAGCTCTCCTGCTGATACCTTGCCCATCTTTTGCTCTTGCTCTTTTCTGAGGTTTTTCAGGGTGTGAGCTCTCGAGAGTGGACTTCTGTCAGAGAAGTCACTGTGCCACTGAGTTGGGGGCGTTAAAATAAGACCCCCAAGTCGCCATCCAGCAGCCCGGCATCCTTACTCCCAAGTAAGCCCTCTGACTTTTCACAGGGCTGACGGAATGCTCGAAGGTCTTCCTGTGGCTGCAGAAATAAGCCAGAGTCCGGGAGTGCTTTCGAGACTAACAGAATCTGTGGCAGGTGAAGAGTTTTCGGGAGTCCCAGATCGCTTCTTCAGATTCTCCAGCAGCGCCTTAAAGACGAATGAAATGTGCGGCAGGGGAAGAAGTGTTTGAAGAAGCGAGCGGTGACTCACAAAACCCTGCCCCAAATGGAACTCTGGCTCTTTTTCACTGCCACAGAACAAAATTTGCCTCCCAACCTATGAAGCCTCCGCTGCTGGCTGCAGGATACCTTTTTCAGCACTCTTGCTGGCTGGCGATCCTAAACAGGCACACTCAGAGGCTGTCTGTACTTCTGGGGCACCCTGCCCGGGATCCTGTGGGAGCGTTTGGAAGAAGAATATCTTTCAAATCCCTTTCCACCTTGATCCTCCCCCCCCCCCCCCCCGCCGCCGGTGGGTGGATATTAAGGAAATCCATGCAGACTTTGGATCTCTCGTTGGTGGCAGATCTCAAATAGCAAGTCGTATGTTGTCGTGGGGGAGTTTCTCTTGGTGTTCCCCCCTTGCCTCTTGATGAAAAAATGCCCTAAACGGTCTCTTAATGCTTTCAAGATGCTGAGGGAGATGGGGTTTCGTGGGAATGTGAGGAGAGATGCCTGATTGGTGAGGGGAAAGCAAACATTGACACAGAAGAGGCCTTTGCAGCTCTTTCTTTCTCCTGGGCTATTCGGTCTCCCTCAAACAGAGCCGGTGGTTCCCTTTGAACCTCTTCTGCTGCAGGATTGCCCCAAAGGTGAACTTTGAGCCCTGATCGTATGCATGTTGACTTGGGAGCATTCCGCTGCATTCTCGCGTTCGCCCACGCAAGAGCGTAGCCCCCGTTTCTGGGCACCTTTCGGATTCTCCAGTTTGCTTGGGATAAATTGCAGTGCTTCGAACAGCCGGCCGGTTGCATAACCTCTGCGTTCCTAGGGCTGTGTTTTACTGGAGGGGCATTGCAGGCTTCCTCCCCCCCCTTCCCCCCCCCCCTTTTCACTATCAGAATTTTTTAAAGTCTTGCCCAAAAGGCCTTTCTGGTATTTCCTTCCTGGGCAAACAGGAGCTGGCAAACTTAGAACAGGCAGACAAATCTTAAGTGTCTACTGTGGTTGCCCTTGGTTCAAAGCTCACCTTGACCATGGATCCCGCTAGACAGGGAGGGTGGTGAGGTGGTTGAGAACAGCGGATGGAGTTGCCGGGTCTCTGCTGGCCACCGGCAGGGCATGCAGCATGGGTAGGAAACTGCTGGAGATCTGGGGAGAACAGGGAACTCAGTGGGGTGTAATGTGATAGAGCATCCCTACAAAGAATCCATGGTCTCCAGGCAACCTGGTCTGTAGTCTGGAGATGAGCTGAAATTCCAGGGGATCCCCAGGTCCTGTCTGGAGGCTGGCAACCCTAGTGGCAGCCTAGAGGCGAATCGGGTTTGATTCCCCACTCCTCCACTTGAAGCCAGCTGGGTGACCTTGGGCCAGTCACTGTTCTCTCAGATCTCTTTCAGCTCCATCTGCCTCACAAGGGGCCTGTTGTGGGAAGAGGCAGGGGAAGGTGATTGCAAGCTGTGTTGAGACACATGAGGCCTGCTAGGTGACCCTGGGGCAGTCACTGTTCTCGCAGAGCTCTCTCAGCCCCACCTGCCTGACAGGTGTCTTCTGTGGGGAGAGGAAGGGAAGGTGACTTCAAGCCGTTTTTGAGACTCCTTTGGGTAGTAAAAAAGCGGGGTACACAAAGATGGGAAGCTGCTGTCCTTTGGTACCGTGGCCAATACAGGGATAATAACCCATTGTTGCAAAGGGGATGGTGCTCTGATGGTGTGCACGACGCAGGTATTTCTGTTGCCAGAGACAGGAAGGTGTGGAGCAAGCAGGTTAAGGCTGCCCATGTTTTAATGTGTTGAGTTTCCCTCATTCAGCATCAGCGGAATAAAGCTTTGCCATATACTTGTGGTGTCAACATCACCCCTGTTGGCCCTCAGCCCCCACGTTTCCACTGACATCGAAGGGCGTTGCTTTTCAATAAGGCCACAGCAGGATCGGTGCCCTGACCTCACTGACCTGGGGACACAGTCCCCTTGGTCTCCATCGGAGCGGCCGTAGCATCACGACCCAGCACCTGTTTTGAATGGGCAGTAGGCTCAGGATGCACAAAAGGAAATATTGCTCGACACAGTGAGCCTTTAAACCGTGAGATTCGCTGCCAGAGTCTGAGTTAATGGCCACAGGCTTGTGCAGCTTTAAAAGGGAATTGGACAGATTAATAGAGGATCGGTCTATCAATGGCTGTTGACTAAGGAGAACCTCCACATTCAGAGGCACGAAGCCTCTGAATCCCAGCGCCAGGAGGCAACATTGAGGGGAAGGCCTCGGACTCTATGCCCTATTCCTTATCCTCCAGAGAAATTAGTTGGCCACTGTGTGAGATTGGATGCTGGGCTAGACAGAGCATTGGTCTGATCCAGCAGGGCTCTTCTGAGGTTCCTATCAGGTGTAAGCCTTGGTTTCTGCTCTATTGCTGGCCCTGCGGAGGAACTGGCTGGCCCCTGGGTGAGACGGGAGGCTGGACTGGATGGACCCTCCCTGGTCTGACCAGCAGGGCTCTTCTGAGGGTCTTCTCAGGGGAAGGCCTCGGCCTCTCTGCCCTGTGGCTGGCCCTGCAGAGGAACTGGCTGGCCCCTGGGTGAGACGGGGGGCTGGACTGGAGGGACCCTCCCTGGTCTGACCCAGCAGGGCTCTTCTGAGGGTCTTCTCAGGGGAAGGCCTCGGCCTCTCTGCCCTGTGGCTGGCCCTGCAGAGGAACTGGCTGGCCCCTGGGTGAGACGGGAGGCTGGACTGGATGGACCCTCCCTGGTCTGACCCAGCAGGGCTCCTCTTATGTTCTTAAGGAGCGGACCAGGAGAGCTTGTAGATCCAACGCCCACACAAGCTAGTTTTTAGGGCCGACAGCCCAACCAATGCATTTATTTGGGGGCAGTCCTATCGCCCAGTCCTGTCAGATCTCAGAAGATAAACAGGGTCAACCCTGGTTAGGACTTGGCAGGGAGATAATCAGGGAAGTCCAGGGTTGCTTCTCAGTAGCAGGCTGTAGCCATCTCTTATGGGATTGCTGTCAACTCGATGGCAAAAGCGTGCAAGGTTCCCTCGGTCTAAACCCACTGTTTTCAATGAGCTCAGGCTGGTGTACCGGGGCATAGGATTCTGCTTGCTCAGCCATAAGCATCTGATGAAGTGAGCTCTGAGTCATGAAAGCTTATGCTGGGATAATGTGGTGGATCTTCAAGATGCTGTTGATTGGTTATGATCCTGAGTCTTTACAGGCCAAGCTTGTGCACGCTTACACAGAATTAATGCCTATTAATCATTCTCCAACCCCTTTGACTTCCTCCTCGGATCCCCAGTCCTTATCTTCACAGCTGTATGCACATCTGCCCAGTCTTGCCTTCCCGTCTGTACCTCCTTACCTTGCAGGGGCCAGGCTGCCCGTAAATAGATCTGCCTGTTCTCTCTCGTTTCCTCTTTCTTTGGGGCAGGGACTTCTTGGGGATTTTTTTTGTTCTGTTTTTTACTCTTGGTTCTTTCTGAAGGGGGGTGTGTGGCTTTGCTAGCCTCACAAAAAATGAAACAGCTCAAGGGTGAAGCTGACACTAGAAGACACTTGAAATCCCTGGGCCTGGAAGTGCTTTAGTAGCCCAGTTCTGTGGACTGTGCAATCCCACCCCATTGAATTTGTTACGCTTCATTTGAGAGTAAACATGTGCTGGATGGGGCTCTGTGCGTACGTGTGATTTGCAGGCAGGGTGTCGCTTTATCAGTGTCAGCACTTCTGCCATTTATCGCTAACCTTAACATTTTTATTCCCCCTGTATTTGCGTGAATGGCAGTTGAACCCGAAGGACTGATAACTCTCATATTCTAGCAAGATGTTATGCTGCGTATTTGTGGGATATTTACATGATGCTGTTTACTAATTTCCTGCTAATTTACTCTGTCCATTTCATTTTTGGAGGAAGTCTGCCAGCCCATGAAAGCTCACACCTAGAATAAATGTTTCTTGGTCTTAAAGGTGCCATTGGGCTCAAATTCTGTTTAGAACTTCCCTGGCTTGAGAAGTGGCTTGGACCAGAATTCTTTGAGGGTCCGGAGGTGTGCACCAAGTCTTTTTCTCAGTCGCTGCACAGATTTATCCCTGCACTTGTGCAGCTGGCTCCGAATTGTCCTCTGGCAAACTTTCCTTGGAATCGCTTTGGTGAGGGGCTGCGTGACATGAACAGGGAGCCCCCCTCCCTGCTGTTCTTTCGGATGTGCATGTTTGTGAACATCGACCCCAGGGCCGTGCTGTGGCCTGTCCCGTTTGATAGCCTTTTTATCTGGCTCGCGCAACCCTTCGGGGAATAAGCATTCTTCGGCTCAGTCTCCTTGCGTTTATGTTTTATCAGATCGCTCTTCCTTCCCCTTTCATTGTTAGTAAAGGAGAATAGCAGTCAAGCGGCGCTCCAGGTCCCTTCTGTTTTTCTTGCCTGTGTTTTAAAAAAAAAATTCTTTTGTGCATGGAATTGCGTTTTTATGCGTACGTGTTCAATGGCGTCAAGACACTTTGATCTTATGTTGACCCTACGAATCCGTGCTTTGTAACATGTGTGGTTGCCTTGGTTACGAGCGGCGGCTGCTAATCTGGCGAGCCGGGTTTGATACCCCACTCCTCCTCGTGCAGTCACCTGGGTGATCTTGGGCTAGTCACAGCCCTGATCGGGCTGTTCTGACTGAGACGTTCTCTCAGAGCTCTCTCAGCCTCACCTACCTTACAAGGGTGTCTGTTGCGGGGAGAGGAAGGTAAGCTGCTTTGAGACTCCTTCGGGCGGTGAAAAGCGGGGTATCAAACCCAACTCTTACTTTTCTCCTTCTATGTCAGTGGTTCTCAACCTGGGGGTCGGTACCCCTTTGGGGATTGAATGACCCTTTCACAGGGGTAGCATCAGGGCAAACAGCTTGACTGGCGGGGCCCCATCCACACAACAGCCTTGCGGGGTAGATCGAGATCGAGCGTTTGTCTGTCTGGAGCAGCTGGAAAGAGCGAGATCAGCATGGCTATAGTTAACAGGCATTCTCAAGCCTTGATAATCGAGCATTTTTAGACTCCCCTCCCCCAATTCTCCCCGCTCTTTTTGAGTATGGGGGGTGGGTGGGGGAGGGATTGTAATAACGTTTCCTGCGCTGGCTGTAATACCAGAGGTTGGACCCTCCGCCTGTGATAGTCTGCTCCGTGGCTCTTCCTTGGCGGACGGGCGATATGCGAGTTATGAGAAAACTATGCGAGGAACTTGAGGCAGAACGGGCGTGTTACAGGGTCGAATCCAAATATAGCGCTCCAGGGGCATGTGCTCTCTGCAGACTTTCAAAAAGTTATTTCGCCTGATCGCAGCCACCTTTGTTTTGCCTGCGCCTCTCTTGTTCCTGGGAGTCTGCAGTGCTGCAGTGTTCGGAACAAAGCTGGAAATCTCTCTGCCGGGCTGCAGTCCTGTCCACGTGTGCCTTGAAGTCAATCCAGCAGGGGCTTCTGCATAGGATGCATTCCCTGCAAAATGTAGGCAGACTGTCAGCTCCACTTCTTTGTTTTAGGAGGCCGCTCCCTTTTGCACCGATCCCGATCCCCCAGTGGAGAGCTATAACTGGGAGTATAGGGGTGGGGCTGTGGCTCTGGGGTAGCGCAGAATGTGGAAGGTCCCGGATTCAGTTGCCGGCACCTCCAGTTAAAACGATCGGGCAGAAGGTGATGTGAAGGCCCTCCGCTTAAGACGCTGGAGAGCTGCTGCTGGCCGGAGCAGGCAATACCGATCTTGATGGACTCATGATCTGATTCAGCATAAAGCAGTTGCACGTGTCTTCAAGAGCATCCGCTCGGCATGCGGAAGGTGCCTGGTTGAATCTCTGGCATCTTCAGTTCAAACAATCGGGCAGTACATGATGTGAAAGAATCTGGGGAGCAGCTGCCAGCCTGAGTAGACAATACTGACCTTGACTGACTGATGATACAGCTTCATATGGGTTCATGGGTACGCTTCTGTGTTGCCGTCGAATTAGCTAGAAAAGCTGTTGGGTGCTTGGCCCAGTTTTGAATGCAGCGTTACCAGCCCTGCCTTGAAGCTGTACCGTGACTCTTAGCAGTTTGGTCCTCCCAGGATGTTCTGAGTGGTGTCAGTCGGACAGATTTAGCAGTCCCAGAACGGGTCTTTTTCTAGCCTGATTCACAAGCCAGTTAAGCATGGCCTCTGGGCTCGGAGCCAGTTTGCTTGACTGATTTCAGCCAGTCTAAGCGTGCTGCTGGAAGTCTGATTCGAGCTACAAATATCCCACGTGCCAAAATTCTAGTTTGGGGGCATTCAAGAATACTTGTGGAATATGCACCTTCCCCCCAAAAAAATTGAAGTGGGAGAAAACCATGAGCCCCCATGTAAGGCTGTTTTCTCTCTAGACCTGCTGCTTCTGTAGACCTCTACAAGACTGCTAATTGTCACCCTTCCCTGAAAAGCTTTCCTCTTTCCTTTCTTAGTTAGCTCTTGTATGTGCTTGAGTGTGTGTGTGTGTGTGTGTGTGTGTGTGTGTGTGTGTGTGTGTGTGTGTGTGTGAACCATCACCATCTGTTGGGGCCTCGAGCAGAACTCATCAGAGATGACCAGGAGAGACCACCCGGGGTCTGATGGAATGAATCAGTTAGAGAGCCAGCTTGGTGTACTGTTTAGGAGTGTGGACTTCTAATCTGGTGAGCTGGCCTTGAATCTGTGCTCCCCCACATGCAGCCAGCTGGGTGACCTTGGGCTGGCCACAGCACTGATAAAGCTGTTCTGACTGAGCAGTAATACCAAGGCTCTCTCAGCCTCACCCACCCCACAGGGTGTCTGTTGTGGGGAGAGGAAAGGGGAGGCAACTGTAAGCCGCTTTGAGACTCCTTCGAGTAGAGAAAAGCGGCATATAAGAACCAACTCTTCTTCTTCTCCCTTCTTCTTCTTCTTCTGGTTAGATGGAAGAAGTATAGTCCATAGACATCTGGAGAGCCACAGTTTGGTCCCCGCTGATACTATTGACTCTTAGAGTCCTTTCCAGTTCTCTGTTTCTGATTGTGCAGGAGCCAGTTTATTCTACATTCGATTTAAATTTTCCTTCTGCAGCAAGAAGGATTGATCCGGAGTGACCCTACCTTTATTGTGCGATATCTCAGACTGCTTTAAACCCTGAATAAAGAAAGCTCTGTGGTAGAGAACCTCTGATAGGCTACACCTGGTCATGTGACACGCTAGCCTTAAAGGAGAAGCCCCTAACTTCTCTCAACTTCTGTCGGTCCTGGATTTTTCCTCCCTCCTCTGCCTTTTTCGATCCTCTCCCCCCCCCCTCCTCCAAGAAAAGAAAAAGGCTCCCTGCTTGGCTTCTCCCCCCCCTTTAAGAAAAGAAAGAAAGAGCCCCCCCCACCTTCTGAGCCTCCCTAACCACGTGCAGCTGGCAAACCACCCCGTATTGAGTCTGCCATGAAAACTCTAGAGGGCGTCACCCCAAGGTTCAGACATGACTCGGTGCTTGCACAGGGGATACCTTTACCTTTTAACCATGTGCAGAAGACTTTCCTGTTTCAATGGGGAGGAGGGGGGAGAGGAAGACCCGAGTTCAAAGCGATCTGAATTCAACAGGATTGACAATGGAATAAAGAAAGTAAGTGCAGACTCTGCCCTGGTTAATGGCTGGGAAATTTCTTACTTAGACTTCTGGGACAGCCTTGGGCAAAGATGGAGATCTCATACAGAGCCAAGAAGTCTGGGCTGATCTTTTGAGCTGATCATATGATATGCAAAACTATGGGAATCTGGAGGTTTCCCACAGTGGGCTTTCTTGAAGAACCAACAAGGCATCTTTTGTTGTGTTTCCTCATTTTAAAGTGACTACTTAACTCAGCCTTTCCAACTTTTGTACTGCTGAGAAACCCCTGAAACATTCTTCAGGCTTCAAGAAACCCCAGAAGTGGCACACTCTTGCAAAATGTGGTTGGAAAACATAGCTGTGCATGTGCCCACCCAGGGCTCTTTTTCTTCTTCTCTGCCTTATCCTCCTCCCCAGTTTTTAGAGGATACCCCCAAAGCAGGATAGATTCAGGTGGGTAGCCATGTTGGTCTGAAGCAGTTGGAATAATTGATTTGAACGAGTAGATAGTAATGTCACTATGACTAGTATAATGCAATGTAGTGTGGAATAGTGTATGTATGTTTTCTCTGGTCTGTGAATAGAGACGGCCAAATGCTCTGCTTCAAAGAAGATGATGCCCCAAGATGCCTCCATGCTTGAGGGGACAGGCAGGGGGCAGAAGGGCAAGGTCTCAGCTAACTGCTGTCAGCAATGGGTTATCAATTTGCCCATTATTCTCTTAATGGAGACACATTTATTGAATTCATGATGTTTCCCGTGCAATTCAATCGCAAGTGAATACGAACAAATCGAAATTGCTGTTTCTCATTTTGCTGTATGTTAATCACTGGCAGTCTTCAAGCAAAGGTTGGATATACACTTTTCTTGGATGCTTTAGGATGCTTAGGGCTGATCCTGCATTGAGCAGGGGGATGGACTAGATGGCCTGTATGGCCCCTTCCAACTCTATGATTCTATGATTCTATGAATTTATCGTCACATTTTGCCTATAATTATGCATTGATCAGAGCCTCTTGTGGCGCAGAGTGGTAAGGCAGCAGACATGCAGTCTGAAGCTCTGCCCATGAGGCTGGGAGTTCGATCCCAGCAGCCGGCTCAAGGTTGACTCAGCCTTCCATCCTTCCGAGGTCGGTAAAATGAGGACCCAGCTTGCTGGGGGGTAAACGGTAATGACTGGGGAAGGCACTGGCAAACCACCCCGTATTGAGTCTGCCATGAAAACGCTGGAGGGCGTCACCCCAAGGGTCAGACATGACTCAGTGCTTGCACAGGGGATACCTTGACCTTTTTATGCATTGATCACTTCCGTTCCATGACATTGTATCTGAGGAAGTGAGCATGCCCACGAAAGCTCATACCTTGCAGAAAACTTTGTTGGTCTTAAAGGTGCCCCTGGACTCTAAATCTGTTCCCCAAGGCAGGAGTCATTCCTCTTGATCTCCTCTCCTCACGTGCCGCCTACTTCCCTGGCTGTTCCGTTTTCCACTCGCTGCTCCTGCATTGCAGAAGGGATTATGGGAAGCCGTCTGGATAGCAGCATTCTTATAACCTGTCACAAGATTGTTCCTTTTCAGCACAATCAGGCTTCTGTTTCCTTGAAGGGGCAGAAGAATATTCACTGTCCCCGGTGGGCGGTCAGTCAGACATCTCTTTCTTTTAAAGCAATGCGATTTCCCCCCCGCCCAAGTTGTGTGTGTTTTTAGCAGCGCTTTGTTTGCGGCAGTCTTTGTTGGCTGCTTTGAGTGACGTCGGAAAAGCAGGATATAAATATTTGAATCCAATAAAACCACATTAGGGAGAGCTGCAATAACATAAGTGTGAGAACCTAAGAAGAGCCCTGCTGGATCAGACCAGGGAGGGTCCGTCTAGTCCGGCATTCTGTCTTACCCAGTGGCCTAACAGCTCTTCTGGAGGGCCAGTAACAAGGCAGAAAGGCCGAGGCCTTCCCCTGATAAGAGCCTCAGAAGAGCCCTGCTGGATCTGACCATGGGTCCCATCGCATGCAGGGGGCAGCCAGTTCTTCTGAAGGGCCAGCCACAGGACACAAGAGGCTGAGGCCTTCACGAGAACATCAGAAGAGCCCTGCTGGGTCACACCAGGGAGGGTCCATTTAGACCAGCATCCTTTCTCACACAGTGGCCAACCAGTTCCTCTGGAACAGGGCACAGAGGCCTTCATAAGAACATCAGAAGAACCCTGCTGCACCAGTGCAGTGGTCCATCTAGTCCAGCCTCCTGTTAGATCGCCCTGCAAGTCAGGTGGGATAGATGCGATCCAGCTGGCCTTCTAAAAACTGCCAAGAAGGGTGTCAAAGGGTTTCCCCAGGAGGGAAACCCAGGGTCTTGTATTGCTAGAACCTGCCTTTGTTAATCACTTTAGCAAATTCCTTCTTTGTGAGCCAAGAAACACTTAACAGAGGCTTTGGCAGAGCTCTCCATTTAATGTGATGTTGTTTGGTTACTCTTTCCAAGATGCAGGCAAAGGCCTTTTGAACCCCTTCCCTCATTGTGGAGAGCAGCAGAGAAGCTGTTGGAGGAACAGAGCAAAGAAATAGTAGGAGAGGTGAGCCTTCCGGAAGGCTGGCTCATGCTTGCTGGTTCACTTACTGAAACACTCTTCAGGCTTCAAGAAACCCCAGAAGTGGTGCGATCGTACAGAATAAGGTTGGGAAGCCGAACTGTGGACACGCCCACCCTGGGCCCCTCCCCTTCCCACCCCCTCCAGGCCCCTCATTGGACATTTTGGGAGGTGGCGAGAGGGTCAACGTGACCATATGTGGTCATATCACCCGATAAATGTTTAACAAATTTAAAAATTATTAAAAATTAATTAACTCCCCCCCCCCCATTTGGGAAACCCTTCCAGGGCCATTGAGAAACCCCAGGGTTGACGCCTGTAATACATTGATGGTCTCCTGGTCATGGCTGGAGACCTCCTGGGTTTATATCTGATCTCCATGCAGTAGGGATCAGTTCCCCTGGAGAGAATAGCCGCTTTGGAAGGTGGACTTACAAAAACCCGCCCAGATAGAAAGATTCAGGTGGGTAGCCATGTTTGTGTGAAGCAGAACAGAGCACTTTAAATAAATAACAAAGGAGTGGCAGCCTCTAATCTGGAGAGCCAGGTTTGTGTGTCTACATGCAGCCGGCTGGGCTAGTCTGAGTCCTGTTAGAGCTGTTCTCCCAGAGCACTTCTGTCAGAGATCTCTCTGCCTCCACCCACCTTTGCTGGTTTTAAAGGTGCCCTTGGACTCAAACCTTGTTCTACCGCCAGCTGAGCAGGGATTTGAATTTATCACGATCTGTCCTATCAGCATCGTGTGTCAGCCTCCATGCTCCAATGCTCATAGGGAAAAGATTTCTTTAAAAAAAGAAGAAAAAACCCCAAATGCATCAGTTTCTCGGTCCAGAGACCCGCTTTTAATCTTGGCAGATCCGGAAGCCAAAAGACGCCCTCTCTTGAGTAGATGGCCTCACGCAGGGGGGAACCTGCAGGGGAACAGCAAAGCCGTGCACCGACGTGAACAGAAGTTAAATAGCAATCCGGGAACTCTGTGTCCTGGCGGAGCAACGGAGCCAGAGAAGAGACCGCCAGCTTGAGGGGCTGGAGACAGTGGGAGAGTTCGGCAGCCTTTCGCAGCTGAAACCTGCCTTTCAGAGCCCAGGCTGCCTGCCACGAGGTGCGGCTCACGATGTTGAGCGAGGTCCACTGTTCCCCCGGGATGCCGTGCCCCACCTTAGGGTTCATTGAATCATGATGATGGGAAACAAAGAGTGGTTTCCTGGGGGGGGTTGTGCACCCCCCCAAGAATCTTGTGGATAATGGCCTGCAATCCTGTTGTGTATGTGCTTTTATTTATTTCCTTAACAATTTATTTTTTAAACTCCTCGGCTGCCCCTCCCCAAGTGGTCTCCGGGCAGCTCAGGTACAACACGTGCAGCTGAGCAGCCCCGAATAAACGGGCTGTTGCAGAAGTCCAAAATTCCATAACAGAGTGGTTTCTTTCTTTCTTTTTTTTTGTCATTCTGATATTGTATTCAGGTCCAGCTTTAGAAGAAGAGTTGGTTTTTACCTTTGGAGATTTTTAAGCAGAGGCTGGAGAGCCATCTGACAGAGAAGCTGATTTTGTGAAGGCTCAAGGGGGTGGCCGGTGACAGTGGATGAGCAATAGGGTTGTGAGTGTCCTGCATAGTGCAGGGGATTGGACTAGATGGCCCAGGAGGTCCCTTCCATGATTCTATAATTCTGTGATTGCCATTTACTGCCCGAAGGAGACTCCCTTCATTTCCCCACAACAGGGGAGGTAGGTGGAGCTGAGAGAACTCTGAGAGAACTGTGACTGCTCCAAGGTCACCCAGCAGGCCTCATGTGTATCAAAGCAGACAATCACCTTCCGTTCCTCTCCCCACAACAGCTTCCCTGTGAGGCAGGGGAAGCTGAGAGAGCTCTGTGAGATCTGTGACTGGCCCAAGGTCACCCAGCAGGGCTCCTGTGTCTCAAAGAAGCTACCAATTGCCTTCTCCTCCTCTCCCCACAACAGACACCTGGTGATTCAGGTGAGGCTGAAAGAGCGCCGAGAGAACTGTGACTGACCCAAGGTTTCCCAGCTGGCTGCCTGTGGAGGAGTGGGAAATCAAACCCAGCTCTCCAGATCAGAGGCTGCTGCTCTTAACTATGACGCCATGCTGGTTCTCTTTAGGTTGCTACATTAAGGCAGTAGAAACGCATGTTCTTGGAGCCCAAGTACTCCATCCTAAAAAGATTATGAGTAGGGTTGCCTGGCTACTGGTGGGGGTGAGTGGGTGGGCAAACACTGGCAAGGGCTCATGGGAATTGTAGTCCAGGAACATCTGGAGGACCACAGGTTGACTACTCCTGCCATAGGGTACCATGTCCCCAGCATCCATTCCCAGCAGGGGAACTGATCTCTGCAGTCTGGAGAGGCGTTGTAATTCTGGGGGATCCCCAGGTTCCCTCTTGCAGGCTGGCCTCCCTCCTCACGGACTACTTGACAGGCAAGTCAGAACTGGTGTTTGATCAAATGTAGTCCAAAAACATCCCAAAAACATCCTAGTGGTTTGACCCGAGTGACCTTGGCTCCAGCTCATCCCCCTGTGAAGCTCTTGTTATTTCTAGCAAGGAATTAGCCTGTGTTCATTATAGGCTGCATAGTTCTGGGTGTCTTTGTGACACTGTTTCCTAATCTGCTATTAATATGCTCTCTCCTTGTATCTGTGCTCCTGTGAGTCCTGTTCCATTGTCTGAGGAAGTGAGCATGCACACAAGACCTCGCCCCCCTGAATAAAACTTGGTGGGTCTGAAAAGGGCCGTTGGATTCAAATTTTGGATTCATAGAATCATAGAATCCTAGAGTTGGAAGGGGTCACACAGGCCATCTAGTCCAACCCCCCGCTCAATGCAGGATCAGCCCAAAGCATCCTAAAGCATCCAAGAAAAGTGTGTATCCAACCTTTGCTTGAAGACTGCCAGTGAGGGGGAGCTCACCACCTCCTTAGGCAGCCTATTCCACTGCTGAACTACTCTGACTGTGGAAATTTTTTTCCTGATATCTAGCCTATATCATTGTACTTGAAGTTTAAACCCATTACTGCGTTTAGGCCAACACAGCTACCCACCGGAATCCTACTTCCATCTGCCCCGGCTGAGCAGACGTGTGATGGAAGGGTGCAGCGTTCCTCCATGGTTACTCTCACGTTAAAATCAGGAGCTTGAATGCCGCCTTTGATCGGCTCCAGCAAAAGCGTTCCGGTCATGCTTTCGAGCAGCTGATGCCGAGATGGGGAAGTTAAGCTGCAGGGTCCGCGTGCCAGCATCCGGAATAATGGCGTTCCACGAGGGGCAGACGGTCCTCAGGGAGCTGTCTCGCACCCCTCCCCCCAGCATGGCTTTTCCGGTCCAGTCCACTTCCTGACGCTCCATCCCTCTGGGAAGCGTCTGCCTAAATGGATGGTGTTAAGAAACGTCCCTGTTCCGACAGACTCACTCACCCTGAGCCGTTAATCTCTCTCTTGGAGCACCAACTTCCAAGCTAATGATTCATTGGCTGGATTCTGATTCTAGCATTTAATTTAATAGAATCGTTGGAAGGTACCTCCAGGGTCATCTAGTCCAACCCCCTGTAGAATGCAGGAAACACACAGCTACCTGCCCACCCACCCTAACCTCAATTCCAGGCTATGATAACCCCCCCACCCCAAATCCCTGATCAGTCTTGTCTGGAGGAAATTCGCCTTCTGACCCCAAAGTGGCGATCGGCATCTCCCTGGGCATGCAAGAAAAGGCCAGAAGAGCGAAGCTCAGACGCAATCCCTTCTGCCCACCCACTCACCATCGGCCTAAATTCACAGAATCACAGAATTTGAACATGGAAACTGGTACCGGAGCTTGCAGTGAACCTAGATGCCAACCTTCCTGCCACATACCTCCCATGGACCTAACAACATCAGCTACACCGTCTTGGGCTCATTCATTTGCTCATCTTCTAACATTGCACGCGCCATTAAATGCTTGCCTCTGCGTCCAACATCCGTTCCGGTGATAATTTTCACTCAGGGAAGCTGCCTGGCTGAGCAAGACTCAGAGGGACCAGGAGCAATTATGGTTGAGTGGGAGGGAATGGCAAAATCATTGGGATTCCAGGTGCATCCCTCCCTTGCATGCACATTTCTTTGCCGGGTTCCTTCCATTCAAGCATTAAGCCCAAGGTGGTATAATCATAGAATCATGAAGTTGAAAGGGTCCTCCAGGGTCATCTGGTCCAACCCTCTGCACTCTGCAGGACACTCACAACCCTATCGCTCACCCACTGTCACCTGCCACCCCCTTGAGCCTTCACTGAATCAGCCTCTCCTTCAGTAAAAAAAAAAGGTAAAGGTATCCCCTGTGCAAGCACCGGGACATGTCTGACCCTTGGAGTGACGCCCTCTAGCGTTTTCATGGCAGACTCAATACGGGGTGGTTTGCCAGTGCCTTCCCCAGTCATTACCCTTTACCCCCCCAGCAGCAAGCTGGGTACTCATTTTACCGACCTCGGAAGGATGGACGGCTGAGTCAACCTTGAGCCGGCTGCTGGGATCGAACTCCCAGCCTCATGGGCAGAGCTTTCAGACTGCATGTCTGCTGCCTTACCACCCTGCACCACAAGAGGCGCAGTCCTGCCAATGAACTGCTTTGAGGTGCACAGGGCTGCATAGGCAGCAACTCTCTGCTCTGTGTCTCCCCCCCTCCCCCCTGGTTCTCTGGGGTCGAAGCTGAGCTGCTGCAGAATCACCACTCGGTCCAGCTCGGTCGAATCCTCAGCCTTCCTGCCACCTGAGCAGTGTGGAGCGCTGAAGCGAGCATAGAAATTGCTGTTCAGGTCCGGGCAGGGCCACTGGATGCTTGAGGCTGATTCTGCATGGAGCAGGGGGTTGGACTAGATGGCCTGTTTGGCCCCTCCCATCTCTGTGGATCTGTGATTATAAGTGAAGAAGGCCAGGCTATCGAGCAATGGTGAGGGAGAGGTGTGTGAAAGTGGATTGGAGGAATGGTTTGTGCATTGAAGGTAGCAAGGCTGGTGACTGAGGGGAACCTCAGCATTCACAAGCACTAACCCTTTGAATCCCAGAGCCTGGCAGCTGCATCAGGGGAAGCCCTGTTATTGGCCCTCCAGAGGAACTGGTTGGCTACTGTGTGAGGCTGGATGCTGGACTAGATGGACTACTGGTCTGATCCAGAAGAGCTTATATCCTTATCAGGGGAAGGCCTCGGCTTCTACGCCCTTTTGTTGGCCCTCCAGTTTGCCCCCTGTGAGAGAACAGATGACGGACTAGATGGACTATTGGTCTGATCCAGCAGGGCTCTTCTTATGTTCTCATGAAGGTATCATCCTCTCTGCCCTGTTGTTGGCCCTCCAAAGGAACTTGGTTGGCCACTGGAATAGATGGACCACTGGTCTGGTCCAGCAGGGCTCTTTTATGTTCTCATGAAGGTTTTGGCTTTTGTTTCCTGTTGTTGGACCTCCAGAGGAACTGGCTGGCCACTGTGTGAGGCAGGATGCTAGAAGGACTAGAAGGACCCCTGGTCTGATCCAGCAGGGCTCTTCTGATGCACTTGCCTTCAAAAAACCCAATGAGGGATTGCTGGCACGCTTGACATGGCTGGGGGTTGTGCCCACCACTCCAAGGTTCTTGCCATTCCTTCCTTGTTTTGCGGCTGATGTGAATCTCTTTGGCTTCCACCCACAGTGCATCTCCTCCTCCCCTGCAGGAATGACTGGCGGCCGATTTGCATGGGAGAAAACAAAGGAATGTTCTTGGAAGAAATCGTAAAGGCGTGTTGCGTGTGTGTCAGTTTGCTTGTTCAACGCTGCTGTGAGCCGTTTCTGGGACAGCAGCGGACATATTTTAAAGATATTTTAATACCTCCCCGAGAGACAGTTCAGGGCAGGGAGGATCAATTGACTTGTCGCGAAGACAGATCACACGATGGGGATTCTTATTTTTCTGCTCACGCACGGCCAGGGCTTCTTGCCTCCATCTTCGGATTATTCAGCAAGGCTGGCCATCTCACTACAATTTAGCCCTCATTTCAGGCCAATCACTTCCTCCCCTCCCCTCCCCTTCCTCCCTCACGATAGGAGAAAAAGAGGTTTTCATTCTTTAAAGTTGTGGTATTGCTAGAGCGTTCTGCCTTTGCTGGGCCCGGGGGCGTGTGGGGGTGATGTTGGTGTCCCCAGTGTCTGTGAATGCCATGGGACCTGCGTAGGTGGTGGACGTTGTGGTAATCCTCAAATATTTGCTTCCTGGGGCCCCTGGCCATCTTTGTAGGGCTTTACTTAGGGTTTCCAATCTCCAGTTGAGACTTAGAACCATAGAGTTGGACAGGCTATACAGGTCATCTAATCCAGGGGTAGTCAACCTATGGTCCTCCAGATGTCCATGGACTACAATTCCCATGAGCTCATGGGAATTGTCGTCCATGGACATCTGGAGGACCACAGGTTGACTACCCCTGAAATCCAACCCACTGCTCAAGAAGAGCCCTGCTGGATCAGACCAGTGGTCCATTTAGTCCAGCATGCTTTCTCACACAGTGTCCAACTAGTCCCTTGCTTGGGCCAACAACAGGACACAGAGGCTGAGTCCCTCATAAGAACATAAGAAGAGCCCTGTTGGATCAGACCAGGGGTCCATGTACTCCAGCATCCTCTCTCACACAGTGGCCAACTGCATTCTCCAGAGGGCCAGCAACAGGGTATAGAGGCCTTCTTGTAATGTTTCTTTCTCTGGGATTTGGAGGTTTAGTGCATATAGAGATGAGTTCTGCTGGAGGGCGGATTCTGTGCCAGTATACCTGATCAGGTTTCCTCCCCAAACCCTACCGTGTCCAGGCTCCACCCACCAAATCTCCCAGAACACTTCAGAGTTGGCAGTCCTAGAACTGGGCCTTAGGGAATCCTCCATGTACAGAAGTGCTGTATCTTGGGATACCAGATACTGGTATTCTCATAGAATCATAGAGTTGGAAGGGACACGATGGGTCATCTGGTCCAACCTCCTGCATTATTCAGGACACACAAAACCCTATCGCTCATCCACTGTAACCTGCCACCCCCTTGAGCCTTCACAGAATTAACCTCTCTGTCAGATGGCTCTCCAGCCTCTGTTTAAAAATCTCCAAAGATGGAGAACCCACCACCTCCCGAGGAAGCCTGTTCCACTGAGAAACCGTTCTGACTTCTACCAGATGTTTAGATGGAATTTCTTTTGAATTAATTTCATCCCATTGGTTCTGGTCCATCCCTCCAGGGCAAGAGAGAACAACTCTGCTCCATCCTCCACATGGCAGCCTTTTAAATACTTGAAGATGGTTATCAGATCCCCTCTCAGTTGCCTCCTCTCCATTCTGCCAATGGGGTGCCCAGCAGAGGAGAGCAATCCCCACACCCAGCTTGGGAGCACTGAGAGACATTTGTAAGGTAGCCAACCTGCAGATAAACCCTGGAACTCTCTGGAATGACAGCTCCACAGAGATGAGTTCCCCCATTAGCTACATTGGAAGGAGAGCTCTAAGCCCCACCCCCAAATATCCAGGATTTTCTCAGTCCAGAGCATCTAGCTGTTCACTGTCTGAACACTGGTTTGCAGGGATCTGGTCTCCGATCCTGGAAGCAATGCTCCTTCTTAAACCTGCAGAAATCTTTGGGGACCAGAGCCCTAGGCACTGTATGTTGAGCGTTAACTGTTCTTTAATAACCGCAGTCAGACCCTTGCAGAAGCAATTGTCCGGAGCAGAGCTTGGAAGAGGTGCGAACAGGATGCAGACCATGCTCTTGGGGCCGTGCTTTCCTCTTCCGAGAGCCATGAAGCGCAGGACGTTTTGTCTGTGCCAGAATGCACGTCCCGGAACACCTGTGCATTAATTAAGCCCTGCAGAGGAAGTTTCCCCTTGGGGGGGGGCCCTCTTGCGCGAGGAGTTGCATAGGGCCGCGACATCCAAGAAGCCACGTGGGGCTCCTAATTAAAGGGTCTGATTCTGTTCCTGTTAGAAGCCCATGACGTGAGCAGACGAAGGTCTTCTAGCCTGGAGCCCCCCCCCCTCCCGTTTCCGTTCCTGTAGAGCAGCGGTAGTCAAACTGCGGCCCTCCAGATGTCCATGGACTACAATTCCCAGGAGCCCTTGCCAGCATTCGCCAGCGAATGCTGGCAAGGGCTCCTGGGAATTGTAGTCCATGGACATCTGGAGGGCCGCAGTTTGACTACCCCTGCTGTAGAGTGTAGTTCACATTCTTAATGTGACTTGAGTTTTGGATTTCTGACTTTGATACGGTTATTATTTTGCTGACGTGGCCAACTTACGGCGACCCCCTTCCGGTCTTTAAGGCAAGAGGCACCTGCTTGCGGGTTTCCCCTGCTCTTCTCTGATATTCCTTGGCGGTCTCCCATCCGAGCACTGACTAGTTCACTGAGAAAGATCTATAGCTCCTCCTCTGCTCTTCCAACATAGGACTCCTTCCCTGGATGCTTGGCAGGTAGGAGGTAGGCTTAGCGTGGAGTGGGGAGGGTTTCTAATGTTATTGCTTATTTTTGTATTTTATTGTTATGAATTATTAGTGTTGTGAGCCGCCATGTGTTGGCCGGCCAGGAGCGGCGGCATATAAATTCAACTAATAAAATATAATAAAAATAAATACAATAAATAGCCGGATGCAACCCGGGACCTCGGCAACCCTTGGGGCGGAGGAACCAGGGAGAGCGAAAGCGCTGCAGAGATGCCTGCTGGGCTCCCCCTGCAAAGGAAACTTCACCACCAACCTCTGAGATGGCAGCCAGACCTCCTCTGGGCAGGGTTCGAATTTAGGCCTGTAGTTCTCTGCATGGACTTACCTACCTCCAGGTGGTGGGCAGGGAGCTCCTGGGATTGAAACTGAACTCCAAAAGGGAGAGGTTAGTTTTCCTGGAGGAAATGGCTGCTCTGCAGGGTGGACTCTTTGGTATTGTATCCCGCTGAAGTCCCCATCCTTCCCCAAATCCCTCCGTTCCCAGGCTTCAGGTCCCATTTCCATCATGTCTCTCTATAAAGTGCCTTTTGTTAACCATCGTTTTCCTGTTTGACTGTGACACACAACTGTTTTGGTTGAGTTTATATTGTTCGGGGGGAGTTTTGGCTCCATGGAAGGTTTCTCTGTGCGTTTTCATGACCACGTAACTGTTTTCATGCTTCCAGCACTACCCTAGTAGATGTTTTCATCTGTTGTGTAATTTGGGAGATGTTTTCAATCATTGCATTTTCGTAATAGATTGTTTCAACTGAATAGTGATTTTTTTTTGGGGATGATATACTTATGTAAAATTTCCCCTTTTGTATCAATTGCTAATCTGTGGGATGGTTTATTAATAGATGTACTTTGATACTGAACTGAACTGAAGAAGGTACAGACCGAAACGTTTTCAGTTCTTTCCTTCAAGCAAATTCTGCCATCCATTAAGTATTTTCAGTGAAGAATCTGTGATGAGTTTATGGATTCTTGGTTGTTCATTGCTTACTAGGGGCCAAGCCCATTACATTCACGAATACAACAGGCACTAGATTAGGGGGGTGAGGTGGAAGAACTCTGCAGACAGCCTCGTCCCCCCCAGGACCTGGAAAGGCTGCAGGCAGCTGTTAGGGAACTCACCGGCAAGGGCAGCTCTCATGCAGCAGGGATCTGCAGCCTCCGAGCCTCAGAGGAAAGTGGAAGGAGGAGGGGGTGGTCAGGGGTGGGGGACGGAAGGCGATAGGCTGGCCGCTGGACAGACAGGCAAACTGGTTGGAGGAGGAGGCACTCAGGGGCGGGACAGTCACCCTGAGTGGGTTTTGTGCTGAGTGGCACTTAAGCCACGAGTCATGCTCCACCGCCAATGTCTTACCAGAACAATATTGTGTGGAACAGATTAGCATTTACTGCCACACAGTATTACTCTTTGTTTCACTCTTACGCTGTGAGTTCCTTCCTTTGTTATATCAAGTCTTAGCTGGCTTTGGATAGGGCTTTTAAAGCAAGAGACTACAGAAAGTAGTTTTGCTGTTGCCTGCCTCTAAAGGTAAAGGTATCCCCTGTGCAAGCACTGAGTCATGTCTGGCCCTTGGGGTGACGCCCTCCAGCGTTTTCATGGCAGACTCAATACGGGGTGGTTTGCCAGTGCCTTCCCCAGTCATTACCGTTTACCCCCCAGCAAGCTGGGTACTCATTTCACCCACCTCAGAAGGGTGGAAGGCTGAGTCAACCTTGAGCTGGCTGCTGCGATTGAACTCCCAGCCTCTTGGACAGAGCTTCAGACAGCATGTCTACTGCCTTACCACTCTGCGCCACAAGAGGCTCTACACCAGGAGAAACAGAAGAGAAGAAAAAGAGCCACATACGTCCTTGTGCTCCATCTTGATGCCACTGCTTCAAGCAGCCTAACCTCTAGGTCAAACGCTGGAATGTAACCCCCTATGGCATGGGTGGCCAAACTGTGGCTCTCCAGGTGTCCATGGACTACAATTCCCATGAACCCCCACCAGCATGTAATCCGTGGACCCCTGGAGAGCCACGTTTGCCCATCCCTGTCCCATGCAAAGACTGTAATTCAGAATGCTGCTTGTTTTTGGGCAGCCGCGCCCGTTGTGCGATGCATGAGGGCGAAAGGGGGCTTCTTGTCTCTGTGTGCCTTCCTAGGTCTTTGGAAGCAGAATCTTTGTGAGACAGAGCACCAGAGATAGCTGAAAGAGGTTTGTGTCTCCGAGCAGGAGATACGGCAACTGACGAAGGAGCCTCTATCAGGATGTTTTAAGATAATGGCTCGACGGGGTAACAGGGAATTCCAGCTATCTCATCTCCGATGTCCTTGGCTAAGAGGAGAGGTGTCTGGACAGCATCTATCAACGTGGCCTTTTTCTTGACCCCGCAAGGCTCTCTTCCAGATAAAGCGGGGTCTGCATTTTGACAAGAAGAATGTGTTGTCTCGAAACAGCGCCCCTGGGTCATGAGAGCCAATCAACGGAGTCATAGAATCATAGAGTTGGAAGGGACCTCCTGGGTCATCTAGCCCAACCCCCTGCACCATGCAGGATACTCCCAACCCTATTGCTCATCTACTGTCACCTGCTACCCCCTTAAGCCTTACCTGTCTAGGCTGGTTTAGTGGCTGCGTAGATGGGCCAGGAAAGGAAACACATTTTCTTTTCTTTTAGTTTATTTATTCATTTCATTTAAACCCACCTTGCCCTCCCGGTCCACTGGGGACAAAGTGGCTTCCAACATTCTCCAGTATTTGATTTTATCTTCACTGCCACCCTAGAATCATAGAGTTGGAAGGGACCTCCAGGGGCATCCAGTCCAACCCCCTGCAGAACGCAGGAAATGGCCACAAGAGCCAAGCACGGATGCAATCCCTTCTGCCCACCCACTTATAATCTGACGCACAGGATCAGCATTTCTGTCAGATGACTAAAATCCAGTAGCAACCAGACCAACAAAGATTTATTCAAGGCGTGAGCTTTCCAGTGTCAGATGACTATTTAGCCTCTGCTTCAAAACTTCCAAAGTAGAATCATAGAACCATAGAGTTGGAAGGGGCCATACAGGCCATCTAGTCCAACCCCCTGCTCAATGCAGGATCAGCCCAAAGCATCCTAAAGCATCCAAGAAAAGTGTGCATCCAGCCTTTGCTTGAAGACTGCCAGTGAGGGGGAGTTCACCACCTCCTTAGGCAGCCTAGGAGAACCCACCACCTCCCGCGGAAGCCTGTTCCACTGAGGAACCCTTCTAAGTGTCAGGAATGTCTTCCCTGCGAGGTAGGTTAAGCTGATAATCTGTGACTGGCCCAAGGTCACCCAGCAAGTGAATATTCCGACGTGCAATTAACGCATGGAATTCGCTGCCATGGGAAGCAGTGGCAGCAACAAGGAGAGACAGCTGCAAGAGGGGACCGGATCAACATCTGGAGCAGAGGTCCATCAGTGCAGGGGTAGTCAACCTGTGGTCCGCCAGATGTCCATGGACTACAGTTCCCATGAGCCCCTGCTGGACATCTGGAGGACCACAGGTTGACTACCCCTGCATCAGTGGCTCTTGGCCCCAAGGTATAGGTGGAAGACTCTCTCTGTGACAGTGATGCTCTATATTCTTGGTACTTGGGGGGCAACAGTGGGAAGGCTTCTGGAGTTCTGGCTTGGCTGGTGGACTTTCTGATGACCCCTGGGTGTTAACCACTGTGTGACAGAGTGTTGGACTGGATGGACCATTGGTGTAATCCAATATGGTTCCTCTTATGTTCTTACATCTGGGGCAGTGATGCTTTGGATTCTTGGTGCTTTGGGGGGCAACAGTGGGAGGGCTCCTGGAGTTCTAGCCCTGCTGGTGGACCTCCTGATGGCACCTGAGGATTGAACTTATCCAGTGTTGAACTGGACGGGCGTTGGCCTGATCCTGCATGGCTTCTCATATGCTCTTATGTCTTCCAGATCATACTCTGAGACTCTACTGTTTCATTCTGTCTCTCATAGACTCTCCTCAGACTATATGTCATCACCAAAGGAAGTTGAATCTGTATAAACGATGCAAAAATGTGCAAAGCCCGATTTATTGCCTCTTGCATAATTTATGCAGCAGCGTAAACTAGTCTGCATAATTTATGCTGCATTGTAAACTAGTCTGCATCATTTATGCTGCGTTGTAAACTAATCTGCATAATTTGTGATGCATAATTTAAGGCTGGGTTTCATAAATTCCTGATGGCTCTGGAAGGGTTTCCCCAATGGGTGGGAGTTAATTCATTTTTGATGTATTTTTTAAATTTGTTAAACATTTATGGGGTAATGTGACCACATATGGTCATGTCGACTTGCCTCCCCCTTTCAAAATGGCCAATGATGGGCCTGGAGGGGATGGGAAGGGGAGGGGCTCTGGGTGGGCGTGTCTACAGCTCTCCTTCCCATCCATATTCTGCAGGATCGTGCCAGTTCCGAGGTTTCTCAAAGCCTGAAGAATGTTTCAAGGGTTTCTTAATGGTAAAAAAGTTGAGAGAGGCAGCTTTAAGCCATGTGGTGAAGGAAAGGAGCTAGCCTGAACAAAGGAGCATCAGCCCAGCCCCCCAGCCTCCTTATGGCTTCCAGATGTTCAGCCTGGTATTGCTGTAGTTTATTATTATTATTATTATTATTATTATTATTATTATTATTATTATTATTATTATTAGATTTGTAGCCCGCCACTCCCTTGCGGCTCGTGGCGGGTAACAATATCGCAAATCCCCATTAAAACCCCATAAAACAATAATAACATTGCCAATATTGCCGGCATGGCAAGAATGGCAGCTCAACTCCCCCCCCCCACTACTAGCGGGTGGAGAGGAGGTCCTGATGATGTTTTGCTTCGGGTCCAGAACCCGAGTCCCCGGGGGAGGCATAGATCTATTATCAGCCCCGGCCTCAACCATAAACCTGGTGGAATAGCTCCGTCTTGCAGGCCCTGCAGAACGTTGAAAGATCCCGCAGGGCCCGCAGCTCTCCCGGGAGCTCATTCCACCAGGTCAGGGCCAGGACCGAAAAGGCCCTGGCCCTGGTCGAGGCCAGGCGTGCTTCCCTAGGGCCGGGAACAACCAACAGGTTTTCACCCGCAGAGCGCAAGGCCCTTGCCTTTAAAGTCATCTCTACCACCCAAGGGACTAGGAACTTGCTTTTTAAATTAAAAACAAAAACAAATATCAAGCAGACCTTCTTAGGAAGCAGAATTTTGTGTCCAGTATCTGAACCCACAGCCCTGACCATGAGGGAGGGAAGGTCACACTTTTGGTTGGGGCCAGAGTTAAAACACCTACCTACTTATTTATGGTCCCACCCACCCACCTGTTCAGCTGTCTCTCTTGTCCCAGAGGGATGGACCAGAACCAATGGGATGAAATTAATTCAAAAGAGATTCCATCTAAACATCCGGAAGAAGTTCCTGACAGTGTGAGCGGTTCCTCAGTGGAACAGGCTTCCTCGGGAGGTGGTGGGTCCTCCATCTTTGGAGATTTTTAAACAGAGGCTGGAGAGCCATCTGACGGAGAGGCTGATTCTTGAATTATGGGGCATGGGAATGGGGCCTGGGTTGGGATGTGGCTTGCTGGTCACACTGGAGACTCGGCCCCAACCCTTGGCCCTGGGCCAACCTTTCCAAAGCTAGCCAAGCTCCGCCTCCAACAGTGATGCAGTTTTGGGAGCTGTTGAGCCCTACAGCAAGAGCTTCCCTTGCAGAAGGACGGATTTGGGCTGGCAGCAAATTGGACCATGCCTCGGCAGTGCTGGCTGCAGGGCCCACAGCTGCAAGATCCAGAGCTGGCCTGTGGTGGGAATAAGGAGCATTGAGTTTGTCTGTGGCTTTCACATCATACCAGGGCAGTGTGTTTCCCATCCATGCCTAAGCTAAGCTCCTCTGGGTCCCAGCTCTGCCCAATGGCGTTTGAGAGCAGTGCTCCTCCGGAATCTTTCCCAATGAGTTAAAGCCAGCCCACCCCTGGGCCTGCATTGCCCCCCTCATTTCCTGAAGTCATGCAGATGGTGGGTCTTCTATTCCTTAACACCGTCCCCGGTGTTGGACAGTGCTCAGCGGAGGCCGTGCAAAGTCTGAAGGCCTTCTGGTTTAATGTTCACTCTGGGCGGGCCAGGCTGTTCTGGCCAACTGCAGCCCTCTGCGCCGCCCTGACGCCACTGCATTCCGGAGGCGCGGAACAAATCTGCTGCAACCGAAAAGGTTCCAGTAAACATGCCGTTTCCCCCCAGAGGGTCGTCCCTGTCTGAATCGCCCTCTCCGCCAGTGTGTCTTGGCTTCGCCTGAGCCTTTCACTTCCAGAACGCAAGAGCAGAAGTGACCTTGCTCCCCACCTCTTCCTTTCCCTGCCACTTGTGGACAGAAAAGGAAAACCTTTCTTACGGCTAGTGTCTCCCGACGCACTGTGCACACTGCAGCAGCTGTCAGGTCATGGGTGGTGGTGGTGGTGGTTGGAGTGTGGGGAGAGAAACCCGAAAGCACTCAGGAGAGCAATGTATGGCAAATTCTCACTAGACAGGGGAGAGGAGTTCGTCATGGTGAATGGCACCTGATCCAAAGCATGTGCGCGGGGGCAGGTAAACATGCGCGGGGCCCTAATAAAGGCCGTGGTGGCTTGCCGCCACGAAATGCATCCTGCCGCTAATGCATGGCTTTGGGATAGACGGATCGAAACTGGCCCAGCTCGTTGGAGACAACCCAGTGGGCATGAAATTTGCACAGACGGAGAAAATCAACTCAGAAACTGAACCGGTGGATTGGCACGTGTCCCTCCGTGTTTCCAGACCCATCAGCTATGAATTTAGGCAGACCGCAAGAGGGAGGGCAGGAAGAAGGAGAAGAGCTAGTTTTTTAATAACCCGCTTTTTGCTACCCAAAGAAAGCTCAAAGTGGCTGGCAAACACCTTTCCCTTCCTCTCCCTGCAAGCCAGTATGGTAGGTGGGGTTGAGAGAGTTCTTAGAGAACTGCTCTGTGAGAACAGCTCTAAGAGAACTTGGACTAGTCCAAGGTCACCCAGCTAGCTGCATATGGAGGAGGAGTGGGGAATCAAACCTGGTTCTCCGGATCAGAACCCGTCTCTTGTATTACAACATGCTGGCTCTTCTGGCCCTTTCTTACATGCCCACGGTAATGCCAAATGCCATGTTGGGGTCAGGAAGGAATTTCCCCCCAGGCCAGATTGCCCCAGGAATCCTGGAGAGTTATATATTTATTTATTGGCCTTCCTCTGGGCTTAGAGCAGGGGGTGACTTGGGGCGGGGTGGGAGGGTGTGGCATAAAGGACAGAAATCTGGGGCTGTATCAACAGGCATCACATCAAAATCACAAGATGTCATAGTATACCGCATTAGTCAGACCCCACCTGGAGTCCTGCGTGCAGTTCTGGGGTATCACTTCAGAAAGGATGTGGACAAAATAGAGAGGGTACAGAGGAGAGCGACAAGGATGATCCGGGGCCCGGGGACCAAGCCCTCTGAGGAAAGGCTGAGGGCCTTGGGAATGTTCAGTTTGGAGAGGAGGAGGTTGAGAGTATTTGAAAGGTTGAAGTATTTGAAAGGTTGTCACTTGGAGAAGAATTGGGAAAGTTTCCAGTTGGCAGCAGAGGACAGGACCTGCAGTAATGGGGTTAAGCTCTATGTAGAACAGTACCAGGTAGATATTAGGATTTTTTTTCCTCATAGAGTAGCTGTGGAATAGGCTGCCTAAGGAGGTAGGGAGCTCCCCTTCACTGGCAGCCTTCAAACAGCGGCTGGACAGATCCTCGTGGATGCTTGAGGCTGACCCTGCATGGAAAAGGGGGTGGGAATAGATGGCCTGGATGGCCCCTTCCCACTCTAGGATTCTAGGGATCTAGTTCAGCTGTGGAATAGGCTGCCTAAGGAGGTGGGGAGCTCCCCCTCACTTCAAGCAGCAACTGGACAGATAATTATTCTGGATGCTTGAAGCTGATCCTACATTGAGCAGGGGGCTGGACTAGATGGCCTGTATGTCCCTTCCAAGCCTAAGATTCTATGCCAAACAAATAACGGGACTGGAAATAAATCAGCAGCAACCAGAACAATTCCAATCACTGTTTAGGCTCCCCACAGTCCTATTCTTCCTCTTGCAGAATTTTTTTTCCTGCACTTTAGCTTCCAAAATCCACCAGAATGTCGCCCGTTTGGGAGGAGGGGAAATCCTAGGCAGATGGAACTACTTTTCGGTCCATGTTGATGCCTGATGTTTGCGATGGAGTTGGAAACAGATGCGCTGAAGAACATTTATTTGGCCGCTGGGAAGATTTTTATCCTGCCTCTCCACCCTGAGCTGTTTGGGGCTGATGTTGTACCTGTTGTTTAAAAGAGAAAATAGCGGTGCCGTTTCTGTTGGGTCTGCAGCAGAAGATTCAACTCCAAAGCCTCGGGGACTAGAAATATTTTCATGGTATAATCTTTCTTCAGCACTCCAGTGAAAGCCTCTCATGTAAGGAGCGTTGACTTGTGCCCTCGAAAGCTTGTTGGTCTTTTAGGTGCTCCCAACCATGGATCTGCACATGCCGTGTGATTCTCAAGAGCACTTGCACAGGAGGAAACCCCATGGAACAAGATGGGACTAGGAGTAAACCTGTTTAGGATCGCCCCTGTAAACACGTAGAATATAAAGGAGATTTATTAGAATTCACATTAGATTCGGCCCTTGGCCCTCCATAACCACGTTTGTGCTTTAAAATGAGATGCTTGCTAACGACGATTATTTTTTTGCCAACCCTGCGAGGTGTTCTTAGTTCAGCACTTCTGACCTCTCTTATTTGCCACTTACTTGCCTTCAGTGCTCTTATGCACTGCGTAATCCTGTTATTTAAGTGTATCATGTATCTGGAAAGATGCCTCTTTTTTGGCGGTGGGGGATTAAGGGCAGGAGTGGCCAAACTGTGCCTCTCCAGATGCTCATGCACTACAGTTCCCATGATGCTGGCAGGGGCTCTTGGGAATTGTAGTCCATGGACATGTGGAGAGCCACAGCTTGGTCACTCCTGCCCTTAATTCCCCACCGCCAAAAAAGAGGCATCTTTCCAGATAAATGCATAGCTTTGAACGTACATTTGGTCTGGCGACCCAAGATTGGCTTTCGCA
Organism: Paroedura picta; assembly: GCF_049243985.1. Lineage (NCBI taxonomy): Eukaryota > Metazoa > Chordata > Lepidosauria > Squamata > Gekkonidae > Paroedura > Paroedura picta. Next base: position 8,055,618 of record NC_135374.1, on the reverse strand, counting down.
GGTGCCAGGAAAGTGGGGAGAGATCCACTGGAACTTGTGATGGGCTCCCTCCAGAAGCCGCGTGGGATCCTGGCGCATGGCCGAGACATCTGGGGCCTGCTGCTGTCGAAGGATCGATTTCGCTTTCTGTGTTCAGAAGAGGCCTCCTTCCAAAGCGCCCGGTGGCTTGGGTGCAGCAAAGAAGGAAACCTTGGATGAGACTCAGGAACCGCTGTCTGCGGTTTTGCGAAGTTGCATATCTCAAGCAGGCCAAGGGGCATTGGTCATGCCATTTGGCAGAAGCTGGCATCTGTCATTCGCTATAGTCAGTGCGACGGACCGCCGGAGAGCCTGCTTGGCTGGAAGTCAAGTTCAGTCATTGATACTTTTCTCTCTGGACCTGGGAGCCAGGCGTGTGGCCACTGTGGAGGTGCTGGATTTGACTTTCAAGGGTCAACATACCTGAAGGAGTTTAGGCTGATCCTGCATTGAGCAGGGGGTTGAACTAGATGGCTCATATGGCCCTTTCCAGCTCTAGGATTCTGCGACTGCCTAATCCGTTATGGTTCTGTCCAAACAGAGCGGTCATCTTTGGAAGCCTTGGTCTTCGTTTGCTTGTTTTCTGAGGTTAGGCAGGCGCCAATGATGGGCCTGTAAGGGGAGGAGTGGGGAACCAGATGGGCGTGTCCACAGCTCTGCTTCCCAACCATATTCCACACGATCGCGCCACTTCTGGGGCTTCTCGAAGCCTGAAGAATGTTTCAGGGGTTTCTCAGTGGTAGAAAAGCTGAGAAAAGCTGATATAAAGTTCACGCTTGATTTGATATCTGACAGAAATGCTGCTGCTGTGAACTTAGGCAGATGGTGAGTGGGTGGGCAGGAAGGGACTGTGTTGGTGCTTGGCTCTTGTGGCCCTTCCTTGCATGCCCAGGGAAATACTGATGGCCACTTTGGGGTTGGGAGGCAAATTTCCTCTAGACTGGCCAGAGATTCTGGTTATTCTTTTGGAGGGGTGTCACCTGGGATTGGGAGGGGTGTCACCTGAGATTGGAGGGGTGTCACCTGGAATTGGGATCACTATGGGTGGGCAGGTAGTTGTGGATTTCCTGCATTCTGCAGGGGGTTGGACTAGATGACCCCGGAGGTGCCTTCCCACTCTGATTCTATGACTCATACAAGGCCTAATGAGAAATAGAAGAGACTACTTCTCAGGTTTTCCTTGATTTCGTCTTCGAAGCATTGAGCCTAGACAGGTCCCTTTTCTGTCGATTTGATGTAGACCAGACAAATTTGTCTTCCTGGCAGTCCCCGGTGTCAGTGAGCCTCTCCTCCAACACCCCATTTCAAGGGAACGAATTTTCTTCCCGTCACCTTTGGTCATTGTCCAACTTCCACGCCCTTAACAAACGGCACTGGAGTTAGCTTGTCCGACAGATTTCTCCTCTGGCACCCCTGGCACCATCACACTGACATCTTTTTACCAGCTCTATGAAAGACCTATTTTAACTCTGGCTGGCATCGGCTGTCTGCCAGGCCTACCCTGGTTGCAGTCGGCTGCACGGAAGGGCAGCTTTACATCTCTGCCTCTTTTCTGAATGCTGTTTGACGTGCCTGAGGAGAAGCTGTCGTTTCTGTGGCGACCTTTATCCTGAATATCTGGAAGGGCAAAGGGCATAGTTGTTTGGAATGTCGCCACGTCTCCCCGCAAGTCTCCTTCGGCGTTTGCCCTCCGATCCTGATCCGCAAGCAATGAGGTGGCAGTCTTGTAGTCCTTGGAGGTCTACGGCCCGCCACGCTTGGACCTCTTTGCTCATTTCCCTTCGTTCTCTCTCCTTTGCAGCTGTGTAAATGAGTATGGAAGATTATGACTTCCTCTTCAAGATAGTTTTAATCGGGAACGCCGGTGTGGGGAAGACCTGCTTGGTGAGGCGCTTCACTCAGGTAAGGGGAGCTTTTGTTGTGCCGCGGATCTAGGGTAGGTTCGGCTGAGAGTCTGCCACTGGCCTAAGAGTGCCCAGCCGGATTCCTTGGCAGAGCAGGGGAGCCAAACCATATCCTAGTCCAACAGTGGGGCCATGAGTGCCTGAGGGAAGGGCCCACGGCTCAGTGGAAGAGCCTCCACTTTGCATGCAGAGGGTCCAAGGTTAGGTCCTCAGGATTTCCACCTAAAAGGAGCAGACAGTGAGTGATGTGAAAGACCTCAGTTGGAGACCCTGGAGACCTGGTAGAACCCTGATGGCCAATGGGTTTCGGCCACTGTGTGGTACAAAGTGTTGGCCTGCATGGGCCATTGGCCTGATCCAACGTGGCTTCTCTGATATTCAAAGGAGCAGAGGTCCATCAATGGCTCTTGGCCACAAGGTATAGATGGAACACTTTGTCTGGGGCAGTGATGGTTGGCATTCTTGGTGCTTGGGGAGCCACAGTGGGAGGGCTTCTGGAGTTCTGGTCCCACTGGTAGACCTCCTGATGGTACCTGGGTTTTGGCCACTGTCTGACACAGAGTGTTGGATTGGATGGGCCATTGGCCTGCCCCAACATGGCTTCTCTTATGTTCTTATGTCTGGGGCAGTGTTGCTCTGTCTTCTTGGTGCTCGGGGACCAACACAGGGAGGGCTTCTGAAGTTCTGGCCCCACTGGTGATGGCCACTTTGTGACAGAGAGTGTTGGCCTGGATGAGCCATTAGCCTAAGTCAGTCCCTGGTACCTCCAGTTACAAGGACCAGGCAGTTGGTGATGTGGAAGACCTCTACCTGAGACCCTGGAGAGGCAGCTTCATCTTGGGAGATCTTTTAGAAACATTAAGGATATTTGCCACTTCCCATTCTGGAGCACGGGAGACATTCTGGGCAGAAGAGTTTTAAATATTCACCTCGACAGACGTGATCTCAATGCCCTCTGCTTATAAATATAGCGTTGTCAGATGTGGGACTGTATCTCCCCCCACCCCCATTCCTGAGCATTTCTGTGACATCCACTTGGCACAACATGAATATTTTCCTTTGTTATCCCTGACCTGGATAGCCCAGGCTAGCCTGCTTTTGTCAGACCTTGGAAGCTAAGCAGGGTAGGTGCTGGTTAGCATTCGGATGGGAGACCCACCGAGGAAGACTGGGGTCTCTCTGCAGAGACCCCATACCTGTGTTTGTCTCTTGCCTTGAAAAGCATGCAGTTGCCATTAGTTGGTTGCTAATTGAAGGCATTAAAGGTAAAGGTAAAGGAATCCCCAGTGCAAGCACCGGGTCATGTCTGACCCTTGGGGTGACGCCCTCTAGCGTTTTCATGGCAGACTCAATACGGGGTGGTTTGCCAGTGCCTTCCCCAGTCATTACATGAAAAAGTTGGGGGTCATGTTAGCTGTAGGTGGGTGGCCGGTTGGCATCAGCACAAAAGTTCCCCTTAAACTCTTGTGGGTCATTACGATGCCACGGGACTCAGATCCGGCTGATCTCATGCAGTCTAACCCATCTACCCTCTGAAAAAGCTCTGGGTTGAGGAATTCCTGAAAACTTAGGAGAGGCCATTTGGAGAGGGTAGGCTTACGGGGGGACATCACCCTCCCAAAGCAGCTGTTTACTCCAGGGCACTGATCTGTGTCATCTGAAGACCGGTTGTGACGCTGGAAGATTTCCAGGCCTCCCCCTACCCCTGGAGGCTAGGAAACCGAGTCTTGGGTGACTCTGTCTAGAGCCATCCATTTCAACCCTTTGCGAAATTTCATGGGGCTCAGGAGGAGGGGAGGCCCACCGGGCCAGAAAGCTTCCAGCACCACCGAAAACAAAAAGAGGCCTCGTTTCCTACCGTGTAAAAAGAAGTTCAGAGGGTGAAGGCAGTGTTGTGTTGGCTTCGTGCCTGGCTTGGGAAAGAAGCTTGCCGGGGGAGATTATGTAACACGCCAAGCGTTCTTTGGCGAGCTGAAATTTTTAATTGTCAGCACTCCTTAACCCACAGGGAACATTTTTCTTCCTTAAAAAAAGAGAGAAAAGAATCTAGCCTTTGGAAATGTTAGATTCTCCCCTCTTCTCTTCCCCCCCCCCCCGCCCCCATCCCCCCGTGCCTTCCTTGGCTGCAGAGGGATGGCTGCAGGCGCCAGAGCTGAGCGGATCCCTCTCGGGATAACTGTAAATACGCACAGCTAGCTACGTTGCTCTTTAGCCTTCTGGCTTCTCTGCTGGTATTCGGGGAGGTGGGCGCCTCCAAGCTGGTGCAGTGAATGCGCCAGAGGACGATTCGAGCGCAAATCGCAGAGGTTGTCGGTTACCCCTGCTGGCCAACTCTGAGGAAGAGTGCTTGCACTCGAAAGCTCTCGCCTTGCATAAATCCTTGTGGGTCTTAAAGGTGCCACTCTGATTTTGTTTTTGTTGTGCTGCTTCAGACCGACACGGCTACGCACTTGAATCTCCCACCTCCATATGACATCTTATTGAATTATTTAATTATTTAAGAATTTCTTTATTTACTCCCATACAATGGCTCATGGCAGGTCACAGAGTCCTCATTTAAAAAACCCATTAAAAACCCCATTAAAAGGACATACCAATACAGTACAGAACAACCAAAGCAAACAAGGCAATAAATAACTCTATCTTCAGAAGATTATTTTAAAAAGTGCATAAAGCAGCCCCCCCCCAAAAAAAAAAGAGTTTGGGAGGGGGAGACACACCCTTGTTTCCCTTTCAGTAAAGGGGAGGAAAAACAACCATTTATGGGGAACTGGAAATTGGTGTGGGGTTGTGCTACTTTTAGTTTAGAATCGTAGACTCCTAGAGTTGGGACCTCCAGGGACATCTAGCCCAACCCCCTGCAGAATGCAGGACACTCACAACTGCCTGCTCACCCACAGTGACCCCAATTCCATGCCCAGATGATGCCCCCCCCCGAATCCCTGGCCAGTCTGGCCTGGAGGAAATTCACCTCCCAACCCCAAAGTGGTGATCGGTATTTCCCTGGACATGCAAGAAAGGGCCACAAGAGCCAAGCATGGACACAGTCCCTTCTGCCCACCCACTCACCATCTGCCCAAGTTCAGAGAGATTCGTCCACAGAGAGATTTTAGTGGCACTATTGGACTTCCTCATGCCGCATTCCCGCAGGTACAAGGCAGCCAGTTGGTTGGGGTCTCATTGGGAAGGAGCAACGTTCGCCTCTAGTAGAACCTTAAAAATCTAGACGTTTCCCGAGATCTCCACCAGAGGTGGCCAAGATGTCCCTGGACTACAATTCCCATGAGTCTCAGCTAGCATGGCACTTGTAGGGGCTCATGGTCATTGTAGCCCATGGACATTTGTAGAGCCACAGTTTGGCCACCCCTTTCGCATCAGCTGTCTGGCGAAGGGAGCTTTGGCCCTAGAAAGCTTATACTCTGGAAACCCCGTTGGCCTTTACGGTATTCCTGGACTTGAATCAAGTTCTTCTGCTGGAGACCAACCTGGCTACCCTCCTGAGATGATTGTCATTGTCTGAAGAACTGCAGCAAGGATCAGTACTCTGTGTTTGCACAGTAGCAAAAACTATTGCGATGAGTTCGCCATCAGGGGAGGTAGTGACAGCCACACCAACGAACAGCTTTAAAAGGGGATACGCCAGATTCGTGGAGGACAGGTCTATCAGAGGCTACTAGCCATGCTGACTGAGAGGAACCTCCACATTCAGAGGCACTAAACCTCTGGATCCCAGAGTCAGGAAGCAAACTCAGGGGAAGGCTCGGCCTCTGCCCTTCTGCTAATGCTCCAGGGCAGCGGCCCCCAACCTTTTTCAGGCTGGGAACTGGTCCGCAAGGGGGGGGAGAGGGAGGTGCAGACCCATGCCTTCCTCTCCTCCCCCCGCAGTACAGCATTCGCTCCCGCTTCAGCTGATCGCTCCCGGCACAGTGAGTGCCATGCTGTGGGGGGGGGGGGGGAGAGGGAGGCGCCTCCCTCCCGCTGCGACCTGATACCAGTCCGCGGTCTGGGGTTGGGGACCCCTGCTCCAGAGGAACTGGCTAGACACTGTGTGAGACAGGATGCTGGACTTGATGGACCACTGGTCCGATCCAGCAGGGCTCTTCTTAGGTTCCTTTGAAGGCCTCGGCCTCTGTACCCTGTGGCTGGCCCTGCAGAGGGACTGGCTGGCCCCTGGGTGAGACGGGAGGCTGGACTGGAGGGACCCTCCCTGGCCTGACCCAGCAGGGCTCTTCTGAGGGTCTTCTCAGGGGAAGGACTCGGCCTCTCTGCCCTGTGGCTGGCCCTGCAGGGGAACTGGCTGTCCCCTGGGTGAGACGGGAGGCTGGACTGGAGGGACCCTCCCTGGCCTGACCCAGCAGGGCTCTTCTGAGGGGCTTCTCAGGGGAAGGTCTCGGCCTCTCTGCCCTGTGGCTGGCCCTGCAGAGGGACTGGCTGGCCCCTGGGTGAGACGGGAGGCTGGACTGGAGGGACTCTCTCTGGTCTGACCCAGCAGGGCTCTTCTGAGGGTCTTCTCAGGGGAAGGCCTCGGCCTCTCTGCCCTGTGGCTGGCCCTGCAGAGGGACTGGCTGGCCCCTGGGTGAGACGGGAGGCTGGACTCTCCCTGGTCTGACCCAGCAGGGTTTTTCTGAGGGTCCTAATCAGGGAAAGGCCTCGGCCTCTCTGCCCTGTGTTTAGCCCTCCAGAGGAACTGGCTGGTCCCTGTGTGAGACGGGAGGCTGGACTAGATGGACCACTCAATGGGCTTATTGTTAACAACTATACAAGCAAACCAAGCATAAAGTAAAACCATCACACTAAAAGCAAGTGATCACACTCTTATTTCGTACATGACATGATATGATATGAAAATCAAATCGTTAAGAAAACACGGCTAGAAGTTACAAGCGCAGAGTAAAGTAAATGACATAGAAGATGCCCCAACCCAAGCAAATCCGAGGCAGCCATGGGTATGTCTAGTGAATACATATTTTGTGGGGCTCCTGCTCTGCGTGACCTGTCGGTCTCCCAAAACTGGAGGGAGAAGATGCGATCTCAGGTCAGAGTGGGAGTGGCAAGCTGTCCCCCCGACTCTGGTCTCCAAGGCGCCGCAAGTAATGTCTTGTTCTTTCTTTGAAGGGGCTTTTCCCACCGGGCCAAGGAGCCACCATTGGGGTTGACTTTATGATTAAGACGGTGGAGATCAATGGTGAAAAAGTGAAGGTAAGCCCCACCTGGATTTTCATGTCTTCTCCCCGTCTCCCCATTCATTTGTTTTTTCAGTGGGAAATGGGAGAGATTTCCTGGGTTCCAAAATCCTTGCGTGTAGCCCTGTTGGCTGAGTTTTCACATGGTCTTTGTAAGGGGCTATTGAGATTTATCCTATGGCATGTGTGTAGTGTAGCCAATGGCCTAACCCAGTATTTATAAGGTAGGTTTATATTTTACACCTGCCTGCTTTTCTGCCTACAGGGTGTCCCCAACGTTTGGTCCCCTAGTCAAGTGGGGGGAAATGTGGCGTGGGCTGTGGAAAAGCAACAGGGAAAGACAGGGACCAGGAACCCTGCGTTTTCCTCTGGATGCCGAATTCTACCTTTGTTGATGCTCCCTACAGCAGCTCTGGAAAGTGCAGGGCGGCTTGCAGCAGAGCAGCGCGAATGTCAATCACCCACGTTGGGGGCAGCAGGGACATGCTGAAAATACTGATATCGGCGGGTGCATCCATTCCCTCCCCCAAAGTGCACTCAGCCGACGGGGCCTCAGGAAATGTTCTGTGCACATTTGGCTTGAATTTCTGTGCCCCGAAGGACTCGCCGACCTTGCATGTACACGAAGGTTTGGGCTGACAGGGAGAGAAAGCCAGCTTGGTGTCGTGGTTAAGAGCGGTGGCCTCTCATCTGGAGGGCCGGGTTTGATTCTCTTCCACGTGCAGCCGACTGAGTGTCCTTGGCCAAGTGACAGTCCGCTTGGAGACTCCTTTGGGCAGTGAAAAGCGGGGTGTCAAAACCAACTCTTTTCCTTCCCCGTTGGCCCCTCCATTCAAGGACGAACCAAGCCTGAACCTCCTTCACTTCTGAGACTTGGGGACATCAGTCTAGCCTGGGCCAGTTAGATCAGAGCAGCAATTCAGGTGACCTCTGTGGGCTTTTCAAGGCAGGAGACAAACCAAGCTGGTTTGCTATCGCCTGCCTTTGTGAAGAAACCCTGGATTTCTCTGGTGGTCTCCCATCCTAGTCCGGGGTTACTGCGCAGAGCTAATGGCACCCCCATGTGTCTTTCTTGACCTGGACGGTCCAGGATGGCCTGATATCGTCAGATCTCAGGAGCTAAGCAGCTTCTGCGTAGTATTTGGATGGGAGACCACCGAAGAATGTCTTGATGGGAGGGCAGGCAATGGCAGACCACCTCTGAATGAGACATTGCCTTGAGAACCCGGTGTGGACCCCATAATTTGAACCTGACTTGGCAGCAGTAAAGAATAGCTGACATCACATGTAGGAGGAGGACTCTGTGAATCAGCTGCTTCCTAACCCATTAATCAGTGGAGGTAAATATGTTTCGCACACTAGCAAAACCTCAGCACTTTGAGAAACCCAGAGCGTGGGGCGGGGGGGGGGACGGAGACGGGGACGGAAGGCTACAAAGGCCACCTCGAGAATATTTTAAAACATTTTCTCATTTGTTGACTGCTACGGGAATGCTTAAAATCATTCCTCCATTAATGAAACAGTCCAGGCAATAACTTTGTGAGCACTTCCCTGGGTGCAAGCTCCCTGGAACAAAGCGAAAGCCTGGGTGAAACATGCCCAGAATCTGGCTGCATGGCTTCATTACAGGGGTCTCCAACAAGAAGAAGAAGAGCTGGTTCTTAGATGCCGCTTTTCTCTACCTGAAGGAGGCTCAAAGCGGCTTACAGTCGCCTTCCCTTTCCTCTCCCCACAACAGACACCCTGTGAGGGAGGGGAGGCTGAGAGAGCCCTGATATCACTGCTCGGTCAGAACAGTTTTATCAGTGCCGTGGCGAGCCCAAGGTCCCCCAGCTGGCTGCATGTAGGGGAGTGGGGAATCAAACCCGGCTCACCAGATTAGAAGTCTGCACTCCTAACCACTACACCGTTGCAAATGTAACCCCTTTTTCTGGTGCCAGCCAAGTGGTTTTTGGAAGTGGGCAAGGCCAGGTAAGGCTTTTAACTCAGCAAGGCTTCCGATTTTACTGCCGGGAGGCTTCATTTCCTGTGCGGAATTTTGGGGATGTTGCTTGGACAGCAGCTGCTGTTACAATACAAGAGATCGGCCGTTCGTGACCACAGTTAAGCTGCGGCAACCATTTTGTGGCTGGCTCCGCCTCCTGCGCCAGCCATTTTGTGGCTGTGCCGACCACGCCACGACTGGGGGGGAGGAGCCCTGCATGAGTAGGTTGGGCCTAAGCCCCCTTAACACAGCAAGCCCTAGAATAGAGAGATGGCGACAATGAACGAGACATGTGCCAAGTGGCTCACCATTCCCGGGGTTCAGCCCTGGAAGGAGGAAGGTTTCTCCCCTCCCTCCTGTTCTGTTGCTGCAGTTTTAGAGAGGGGGGCTCCCGGTCCTGACACTTTCAGACGGATTCCACCGCCCACCGGCCGCCTCCTCCCCACCAACCTCAAAAGGGGGATAGTCGAAATAGACCGCAGGTGGGCTTCCAGAGGCAGCGACGGCTGCTGCTGAGGCTCACCTGGCATTGTCATCTCGATTTCGTGCCTTGAATGTAAACCTTGAAATGCAGAGGAGGAGCATGCGTCTGTGCGTGGGTGTGATTGTAAAGATGGCCAGGGGGACGTGATATCGGTCTGATGTTCCTTCAGCCATCTCTCCTTCCTGCCCTCTTTTGAACTGTTGGTTTAACGTGTGCGTTTTATTGTCTTGCATCAGGGCGTTTTAACTCTGTTTGGATAGTTTTAAAGATGTGCTTTTACCTTGTGGGTTTTTTAATCTTGGTGGCTGGCCCAGAGGAGGGCAGAAAGGAGGGGTATAAGCATTTGGGAATGACTACTGAAAGCCGGGGTCAAAGGGAACGGGATCGCTTGAGCCTCCGCGGCAGCCTAAAGAGCTGAAGAACTCAGTCAAATGATCCCAACTGGAATGTTGTTTCTAAGAGTAGCCAGCCAGATTCCCCCAGAAGGTGCAATCTCTTGTTGCCTTCTGGTAATTAACAGGAGGATGTTGCCTCTGAACATGGAGGCTCCATTTAACCCTACGAGAGGCAGCATTGTGTAATGATGAAGAGCGGCAGGCTGGAATCTGGAGAAACGAGTTTGATTCCTAACTCCTCCCCATGCAGCCAGCTGGGTGACCTCAGGGCCAGTCTTAGGTAGGGCTCACAGAGCAGTTCTGTCTGAGCTCTCTGAGCTCTACCTACCTCACAGGGTGTTTGTTGTGAGGAGAGGAAGGGAAAGGTGTTTGCAGGCCGCTTTGAGATTCCTTCGGGCAGTGAAAAGCGGGCTGTAAAAAAACAGATCTTCTGATAGGAGTCTTCCATCAATTGGTTTTTATAAGCCATTCTTGCCTCTTAAAGGTAGCAGATTCTATCAATGAATCCCGTTGTATGGAAGAAGAATCTTTTCTCTCCTGAGCCTGGGTAAAAAGACTTGGTTTTTTCTCCCCCACTGCCAGCCAAAAGTAGGTGAACTTCAAGGGAAGGCCAATTCCCAAGTCAAAGGGCCACCACCAAAAGGTTGCCAGTACCTGCCCCAACTCTGGAGAGAGGGGCTTTCGAGGCAGATCTTAATTGGCAGGAGATGATCACAAGTTCTCTCCCCCCCCCCTTTGCCTATTCTCCAGATTGTACATAATTCTGTCGGACTCTATCACACCCCTTCCTTCTTTAAACTACAAAGCCACACCTGCACCCGCCTGTGGTCTTCACAGAATTCTCTGGCACAGCTGTAAGCTGGGTTGGTCTTACCCTGCAGGGCTGCAGTTCATTTTTTTAGAGTTGCCACAATGCGTGCTTCTCCAGTTTGAGTCTGTCTGTCTTTCTGTCTATCTATCTTCTATCATCCATCTTCCATCATATTTATTGTGTTCCCGAGTGGGTGGCTCACAGGTCCGCGATGCATTGCTGGTTAAAGATCGTGTGCTAATGCGGTCGTTGCCTTTCCTCTCCCCTTCCCCCCCCCCCCCAATAACGCCGGGGGGAAAAAAGCTGCAGATCTGGGACACGGCTGGCCAGGAGAGATTCCGGTCGATCACGCAGAGCTACTACCGCAGTGCCAATGCGTTGATCCTGACCTACGACATCACCTGCGAAGAGTCGTTCCGATGCCTCCCGGAGTGGCTGAAGGAGATCGAGCAGTACGCCAGCAATAAGGTCGTCACCGTCCTAGTGGGTAAGTGGCGCCCGGAGAGGAAAAGCACCTAAGGGGTGGTGGAGGGAGGGGATGTATGATGTCACCGAGGGCTGGAAAGTTCAACATTTGTCAAGGGAGAGAAGAAGAAACCTTGTCAGCCATTCTGTAGAGGGGGGGAAAACCCCCCACAAATGCACATGCTTCTCTTGGTCAAATGTTCTAGGAATCTTCCATATATATAAGACGAGGTATGCGGAATATAGTTTGTTCACTCTTCGCTTAGGCCTTTTTGAGCCTAGCTCATGGCACAAGTGGCCAGCCTACTGTAGGATGCCCTAGAACCTGAGAAGTGCTCCTAAGAGGGCCGTGGCCAAAAAAAAAAAGATGGAGAATAGCAGGGGTAGTCAACTTGTGGTCCTCCAGATGTTTATGGACTACAACTCCCATAAGTTGTATGGGAGTCCATGGACATCTGGAGGACCACAGGTTGGCTACCCCTGCTTTAGAGGGAATACTGGATGCCAAGTGTTTCTCCTTTCAGGTTATGCCTGAGGGTCTCAGGTGGTTTCTCCACGGGTGTATGTTTCAGAACTAAGGGCCAAGTAAATGTGATTGGGGGTGGGAGGTGGGATCCAGGTGCCTTTCATCCTCCCATCTCACACAGGTACCAACCAGTTCCTCTGGAAGGTACAGAGGCTGAGGCCCTCATAAGAACCTCAGAAGAGCTCTGCTGAGTCAGACCAGTGGTCCCTCTAGTCCAGCCTCCCGTCTCACACAGGGGCCAGCCAGTTCCTCTGGAGGGCCAGCCACATGGCATAGAGGATGAGGCCTTCATAAGAACATAAGAAGAGCCCTGCTGGGTCAGACCAGGGGTCCCTCTAGTCCAGCATCTCATTTTATATAGTGGCCACAGCCAGTTCTTCTGCAGGGCCAACAACAGGGAATAAACCCATAAAAGTCACAGTTTGAAAATCCCAAACAGTGAGTAATAAAAGCTGATGTGATCAAAATGCTGTCCCAAATGAAACTGTCTTCACCAGCCTCCTGGAGATCTGCAATGAGGGGGCCCGGCGGACCTTCCTGGGGAGGTTGTGCCACAATGAGGGCTACATGAGAGGGCTTTACAGAATTATGCAAGGGGCAGAGAAGGTTAAGACGTACTTTTCTTCCTTTCTGGCATCACAGGGATTCATATCAAAGAAAGCACCTTTTGACACACAGAGTAATTTAACATCTGGAATTCACTGCCTCAGGAAGTGGTCGCGGCTGTAAGCACAGAAAGCTTTCAGAGGGGACTGGATGAGCATGAGGAACGGAATAGAGATGGGAGGCTTTATCTGGGGCATACTCTGTTTTCCTGGTGCTCGGGGGGCAACCCTGCAGGCGGACTTCCTAATGGCACCTGGGTTTGACCCAGCATGGGTGAGGTGGGCATATGGATGCTGATGGATCGCCTATTGTGCCTCGCTACAGTCGTTTCTGTGCCTATAGCAAATTCCCATCAGGGACAGGGTTGAGCTTAGGAGAGGCTTGTCTCCTAGGATGTCATCCGGGGGCGAGATGCCCTTGAGAAATTGGACGGTCTCCCTTTAGTCATGTCATTAAAATAGATAAGGCTGCCTTTTCATCTATTATGCATGCAATCAATTTTTAATATTGATATAACATGCATATACACATTTAAACATTATATAATCAGGAAAGGGAGCAAAACAGTTTTACAGCATATTCAGTCCTTGTCCAGGAACCCAATCCTTGACTTTACCAGGAGGGAGACAGCTGGGAGTTTTGGGCACCCCAGTTGAAGAGGGATGTAGACAAACTGGAGCTTGTCCTGAGGAGGGCAACAAAGATGGTGAGGGGTTTGGAGACCAAGATGTAGGAGGAAAGGTTGGGGGAGCTTGGTCTGTTTAGTCTGGAGAGGAGATGACTGAGAGGGGATCTGATAACCATTTTCAACTATTTAAAAGGCTGATATGGAGGATGGAACAGAGTTGTTCTCTCTTGCCCCGGGTGAACAGACCAGGACCAATGGGATGAAATTTGCTGGCAGGGGCTCCTGGGAATTGTAGTCCATGGACATCTGGAGGGCCACAGTTTGACTACCCCTGCCCAACCGCGATACGCTCAGAGGCTTAGCGAGGGCAGCATGCTGCGCAGTATGTCATCACTGCAGCTTTACACGGGCCTGACACCTGCAGCTGTGTATGATGAAGCAATGGTTTTCACACTTTTCGAAGTCAGGACTCATTTCTAAACTCGCTGTCTTCCTGCAGTCACAGACGTCAAGGGGCTTCGAGATAAAACACAGGAATCGCGCACCTCTTTGATGCTGGTTAGATGTGTAGAGGTTTAGCATTTAAGGCAGGAGTAGTCAACCCGTGGTCCTCCAGATGTTTATAGACTACAATTCCCACAAGCCCCTGCCAGCAACATGGGAATTGTAGTCCATGAACATCTGGAGGACCACTGGTTGACTACCTCTGGTTTAAGGAACACGTTGCATTGCTGAGCCTGCTATATTCCGTGGCTGTGTCATGCCTTTCCCAGAGGGGAACGCCTACTGGCCATGGAGGCCCCCCCCCCCCAGAAGTCTTCTCTCCTTGCTTACTCTGTTCTCCTTCACCTGGGCCTCCATAAAGAAGAAGAAGAGTTGATTCTTATATGTCACTTTTCTCTCAAAGCGGCTTACAATCGTGTTCTCTTTCCTCTCCCCACAACAGACACCCTGTGAGGTGGGTGAGGCTGAGAGAGCCCTGAGATTCCTGCTCGGTCAGAACAGCTTTATCAAGGCTGTGGCGAGCCCGAGGTCACCCAGCCGGCTGCACGTGGAGGAGTGGGGAATCAAACCCGGCATGCCAGATTCGTAGTCTGCACTCCTAATCACTACACCAACCTGGCTTTATGTTCCTGTTCCCATGTTTGTTTTCCGACTGTGGCCCCCACCTGGTGGAACGGGCTCTGATGGGAGCTGAGGGCCCTGATGGAGCTGTCAGAGTTCCGCAGGGCCTGTAAAACAGAGCTCTTCCGCCAGGCTGAGGCCAGGCTGAGGCCAGACGGACCAGAATACCTTGCCCCTCCTCTGAATGCCTGCTGGGACAACAACCTGGAGAGCAAAGATTGGTTTTTATTTGTATGCGGGGGAAAGGGGGAGGGTGTATTTCTATTGCATTTTATCTTTTATTGTTTTAACCACTGAACCGGCAGCTCCGGGAGTGGCAGGTAAGAAATTTAATTAATAAATAGATTTTTTTAAAGGCTTCCATTAACTTTGTCCTCTGCCTTTCTTTGCGCAGGCAATAAGATTGACCTGGCCGACAAAAGAGAAGTCTCCCAGCAGAGGGCGGAAGAGTTTTCCGAAGCCCAAGACATGTACTACCTGGAGACCTCGGCTAAAGAGTCGGATAACGTGGAGAAACTCTTTCTGGACTTGGCTTGCCGGCTGATCAGCGAAGCGCGGCAGAACACGCTGGTGAACAGTGTGGAATCCCCTTTGCCCGGCGAAGGGAAGAGCATCAGCTATTTGACTTGCTGTAATTTCAACTGATGGCCCGCAGCACCACAGCTGTTCCTTTTTTGGCCGCGGTCCGGCTCAGCCAAAGTGGTCCCGGACCCCGTTGTCTTGACCCGACCTGACCGGCGGACGACTCTCGGAGCGTGGCAGGACGGCCGCTTTGCCTGCGGGGTCAGCGCGGCAGGACATGACCCGAATATAAACCGGGTCTTCCCACCCTTCCCCTTTTCCCCGGTAACACGGAGTCGGTTCGGATTCAAAGGGATGCTAGGCGTCGGGTGGCAAACGGAAGCCACTTTTGCTCACTTCCCGGAAGTGACGTGAGATTGTTGCTCTCGGAACAATGCAGGAAATCTCTCTTGCCCACCAGGTTTTGGATCGTCACAGGAAGGAAATGCACACGAACCGTTCGGCCGCTGTCTTGGGCTGCCTGCTAAACAAAGACCTGTCTGTAGGCCCCGAGAGCTGGAGTTTTTTTGTTTTAAAGGACGCAACTCAGTGAAGTCCGTGTGTATGTGTGCGTCTTTTCCCCTCCCTCTCCCAAAAGTGTTAACATCTCCCAAGTTCAGCCATTTTACGTTGACGTGGAATTTAAAAATGAGAAACGTCAACATTTCTGCCACCGCCAAGAACAAAAATCAGTCGCCGGCTTGCAGTGTGTTCCCCAGGCTGGATTTTGATTCATGTCCGTTACCGCCTGCCTCTGTCCTGTACAGAAACTAGACGTTTCTCATTTATATGCACTAGTTGTCAACAAAACAAAAAAAATTTCCCTCCCACTCCTCTTGAGTGCAAACAAATGCCTCCTGCCCCTTTCCTAACAGGTGGCATTTTAGCTGAACGAACGGTGAGCATGGGAAAGAGAAAGGTGGAGATGACCCAAATTAGGTATACTCAATAAACTAGGTCTTCTTCAAGGAAGCGTGCAGTTCTACCCGGTATATATATGTATAGCAGGGGCTCCGTTCTTACTCTCTTTGCCCCTTCTTTCTAGGAAGAAGCCTAATAAGGGTTGTCGTAATACGATTATTTCAGTAGCTAGCAAAAGGTAGCCCTGGGCCCAGCTGTTCAGAATCCTCGGGACCTGGAAGGAGATGCAGCAGTGGAAGCCATCTTCTTCCAAGGAATATCATAACGTTGAAAGGATGTAAGATTCGGAAGCCAGACCAAGGTAGCCCCTTATCTGCTGTGAGCACAGGCCTCCCACGGGTGCTGCTGGAGACCCATTTAAGGGCCCTTAGGATTAAAGCTTGCAGAGGATCTTACAGGAGTTGAAGGGGGGGGGAACCACGATCAATTCAGAGACGAGCCACCCAAAAATAGCAGCAGGGTCACCGTGTGGTATTAAAGGTTCGGTTGCGGGCGTATTTTTTTACAGAGCAGCTTGCCCAGTGTTTGAAGAGCTGCTGGCCGTGGAACTATTTTCTCCTTGGGAAGCAAGCGCACAACTTCATAGGATTTTCTAAGCTTAGGAGTTGCACGGCAGCGCATGCCCAGAATTTCTTACGGCTCTTTGTTTCTTTTATTTTCATGTTGGCTGCGATGGTCTTGCAGGAGCTGGAGCTTTTGAGGAGCGCTCTGAAGTTGAATTTTTTTGGGGAGGGGACACGGTCTCCCCTGTAATCTAATTATTTGCAGGCTCCCGTGGTTATACTCCTTCTAATGTTCCAGCTGCTCCCTCTTGGGCTTGTGTGCGTGCGTGTGTGTAAACTTGTTGGCTTGGGCAGTTCCTTTTAAATCCAAAACCTCCGAGTTGCAAGCGGTATGAGAAGCATCCTGATCTGTTCTTGACATCTCCAGTGACATGTGCATACAAGACTTTGGGTTTTACACTCTTACCACGAAAGGGGAATCGAAGAAGCAAAGAAGACCCGGTTCGTTTTTCGGACACGGAGCATTGATTTTACTTATCCTGAAAGGGGCTCAGTCGTCCGATCACAGTGGGATTGCAACGGACTGTACTTTTAGTATTAATTTGCCGGTTATTCTGTATGTAGTATTAATTAGCTGGATATGTACAGAAAACGGGTGCAGGTCACTGGGAGATGGACAGGTGGGGCGCTAGAGGGCATCTGAACTAGCCCCCTGACCCAAGGGGGAGGGGGAGAATATGCAAAAGCATAGACGTGGGGCACCCCCTCAGATTGGCCCTTGTGCACCTGCCTTTCATGTTAATAGGGGGTGCACTGGGGAGAGGTCTGGTGGGTCACGCCCAGTTACTGGCAGGCGATCCCTTTTGCCTTGGGAGGGAAAACGCTGCTAAAAGTTTTAGCCTTTTTTTGAAAATAAAGCTGACGTTTAAAATAAAAGGCAGACAAATGGGTCTTTCTGTTTTGCCGACAGTTTTATGGATTCCAAACTAACGTGACAGATCTGTTAAACAGGAACTTCCCTCAGCCATGGCCATGGTCTAATGAAAGGGACTTCTTCCCTTTCAGATCTTTCAGTCAACAGGTTTTAGCAGCCCTGCTTTGAGGTGGGGGAAACGACAGCCCAACAGGGAGCAATGAACAGTCAAGAGATTGAATGAGAGGGACCCGGAAAAAAAAGAGAGCAAAAGTCTTACTGGTTACTGTAAAAAAAACCAACAACTGCCTTGGAAGAACAGAAGCTTTACACAACATCCCTGATCCTCCATGTTTCCTGGTTAATGGGAAAATGCTGTTCAGATTGCAAAGAGGATCTGACTCCAAGGATAATCAGAGAAAGAAATTTTACTTACAAAAATAGAAGCACAACTTAGACACATGTAGGTACACTTGAACAGATGAACTTCAAAAAGGTTAACTTACTACAGCTCTGAGCCCAGGTGAGAAAGATAAGAACAGAGGTCCTATATAAGATGAAACAAAAGGCAAAGAAGCTCAGCATTTAGCTGATGAGAGGAGGATGGAGACAACTGCCAAGGATACCCCAGTGAAAGGATTCTTTTAACCTTTTCCCCCCCAGATCCTCTTGTACGCAGTTACAATATCCAGTGAGTCTGTCCCAGCTACTTCTTTCTCACACCACCTGTTCTTCGCTAACATGCTAAAGCAGCTCTCTGCCTAAAGGCAAAGTTGGGGCCCTCCCACTAGCAGGAACAAAAGCCGGGGGCGGGGTTAGAAGTTCCACAGAATGGGAAGAAGCAGACTATCCAAGAAACAGACAAAAATGGAGCGTTTATAGTTTTAATATGGTTTGAGTTGTGATTGTATATGGAATACAGCTTGTAAACTGCCCCAAGCCTGCTTGCGGGGAGGGGCGGTCTAGAAAAACAACCAACCAATAAATAAATAAAAATAACTGGACACCAACAAACATCCTACAAAGGTTGTGGCTTCCCCCACTGAAGCCCAAGCAAACGGCATTCCAACATCCACAAGCCTTTGCGTATGGTGGTTCCATACCAGCTTCTGACTACTTGTGAGAGTCCCAACTCCCAATAAGCCGACTTTGTTGAAGAAAATCTCTTTACTGAAGATATAAGGATGCCAACATCTTTGGATCCTTGCTGAGACTGACTTCCCAGAAACCATTGCTCTGTCTTAACCTCCAACCCCCTGGCTCTCCCCTGCCTTCCCATTTAGGCACAGAACTCCAGATGCCAACCCCCCGCCCCACCAGGCCAGAAAGACACAACTGGTATCTCCGGGCCCCCAGCATTGGGGAGAGAGAGAACGCCTTCCCACAAAGCCAAGCTGGAATACCTGGTGCAAGCTACACTGCCCTAAACCACCTACAATTCACACCTAGGGTAATCAATTATACAGACAGCAAAAGAGAGAGAAAACAAATGGCAAAAGCAGGAATGCATGGTTATGGCACTACCCTCTCCTTCCTCATTACTCCTACTATCCCCCCCCCCCCAATTATCACTCTAGTGACCATCAGGACACGTTTTACTTGAGCAACATGGATAGGCAGAGGAGACAGATCAACTAACGTAGGACAGCGGTAGTCAACCTGTGGTCCTCCAGATGTTCATGGACTACATTTGCTGGCAGGGGCTCAGGGGGATGAACATCTGGAGGACCACAGGTTGACTACCCCTGACGTAGGACATGGGAGATGTCGCTTCCAGGATCGGCTCTTGGTTTCCAAAATATAAAACCGAACAAAGTCAAGGGTCGGCCCATGGGGAAGGCCGACCCGCGACCCACTTTTGGAGCCCTGGTGGACCCACTTTTGGCTTCTGGCCCCACAGCTTGGGAAACTCAGTCTTGAGCAATATGGCCGATGGTGAATACCCCGCTTAGGGAAGGAGCTGGAATTGAAAACCTTCCTCCTCTCGTCGTCTCTGGCGCAATCAAAGCAAAATTAATAGCACACACACTTTTTTTTTTTTTACAGGGACACAAAAACCTGCTGAGCAAACATTTGGGCAGCCAGAACCCCTTCAGGGGACCCTGCTGCACGGCAAAGAGGAGGAAAGGCCCTGCACGCTATCAAAGCACCCCTTTGTTATCCAGCTCATCAGAGGGTTCAATCAGCAGCGTATTGTTCCATGCTGTGGGTCCCCCTCCCCCTTCGTGGCAGAGCCATGTTCCAGATGTTGCTTTTCATTTCCCACAGCTGCACAATAAGGCCTGGAACACCCTCCTTTGATAGAGCTGAGCATCTACGGTCCCTCCTTGGTGTCTGAGCAGAAGATGTATTTCTTCCCCCTCTTACCCTTTTCAAAGGTGAGGCGAGGGGTTTGGAGGGGAGCTCCTCATCTGCAGTCCCAAGTTCTCGGGGAGATCTAAGAACCTGCGTACTCGACAAGCATCTGACGGGGTGTGTTTTGTCTCCCAGGACGAGGTTTTGACAATAATATTTGTGTTTGTAGCCGTCCCCGGGCACCCGGAGAGCTGGCTGGCAGGGATTGCTGTGATCGTGTCTTGTTCTTCTGAAGCACAACGGCTGCAGGAGGTGCCACCAGCTGTCGCTTGGATCTTCTGACAGCCCAAGTCACAGAGATCTCTTACAAAGGTTGGGCAGGATCACACAGGCAGAGACATTTTGAAGGAGAGCTGGTTCTTTATACCCCACTTTTAGCTACTCGAAGGAGCCCCAAAGCGACTTACAAACACAGAATCACAGAGTTGGAAGGGGCCATACAGGCCATCTAGTCCAACCCCCTGCTCAATGCAGGATCAGCCCAAAGCATCCTAAAGCATCCAAGAAAAGTGTGCATCCAACCTTTGCTTGAAGACTGCTTGGATCTTTCCCTTCCCCTGTGAGGTAGGTGAGGCCGAGAGCACTGAAAGAATAGGCATAAGAGAACTGTGGTTGGCCCAAGGCCACCCGGCTGGCTGTGTGTGGAGGAATCAAACTCAGCTCTCCAGATTAGAGGCTGCCACTACACCAGGCTGGGTCTTACCTTGCATGGGCCTGTATAATTTCTGAAGCAAGGATGTCATGCCAGCATTCATCTGTAGGACTGTGGGTATTGTCAGGGCAACGTACTAGCAACCCTCACAAACCTATACTGAAAAGTCCAACAAGAACAGATTTTGTGTGTTCTGTGAGGATGTATGTATGTAAGAAAGTTCTCTGATGGATCTGACTCGTGCTCCAGTCCAGAATGCCTCCATGCTCGCACTAGCATCCGTTAGTGCCTCTGGCCATGGAAGTTCACTTTAGTCACCATAGCCTGTCGTCACGGACGGACCTGTGGAGAATCTCACCCTCTTTGGAAACAACTGACCTTAGAGGTCATGACTGCAGCCACTGGCAGTGAATCCCACCCTTTAAATGACTCGTTGAGTAAAGGAGTACTTCCTTTTGCCCATTCTTATTGTCCCAACACCTTTGTCGGGTGCAGAGGCATTTTATAAAGCATTAGTATATCAGGCCTCCCACTGAAGCAATCTCATCTCTGAACTGAAAAGTCTCATATTTCTTGTATGTGGTGTAGCAGCAAAGAGCGGCGGCCTCTAATCTGGAGAGGTGTGTTTGATTCCCCACTCCTCCTCCACATGCAGCCAGCTGGCCCTGGGTCGCTTATGGTCCTCTCAGAGCTCTCTCAGCCCCACCTGCCACAAAAAGGTGCCTGTTGTGGGGAGAGGAAGGTAAGGCGATTGTGAGCTACTCTGGGTAGAATCATAGAGTTGGAAGGGAGCTCCAGGCTGGTCCAACCCTTGTACAATGCAAGAACTCACAACTACCTGCCTGCCCACAGCGACCCCAGTTTCATGACCAAGTGATGCCCCCCCCCCACCCAAGATAACCAGAATCCAGCCTGGCAGGGAAAGAAATTCACTTACCACCCCACAGTGGCGATCAGCAATTCCCTGGGCATGCAAGAAAGGGCCACAAGAGATGAAAACAGGGTACAAAACAACCGCTTCTTCTGTTTTAAGAATTGTGTCCCCATCATGTAGACACCTAGGCCATCCTCTTCTAGCACATAATGGGGCACGTGGGGACCTGTTGTTTTTGAGAGGCTTGACCCCAACACGCCCAACTTGCTGTTCAGCCTGAACGCATGAAGTAGCTGTATGTGGAGTCAGGCTGTTGGTTCACCCAGATAAGTATTGCCTGCTCAGACCAGTAGCAGTTCTCCTGGGGCTCAGGCAGAGATCTTTTGTGTCTCCTGCCACCTCATTCCTTTCAGCTGGGGATGGAACCTGGGATTTTTTGCACGCCAAACGGATGTTCTGCCGACAAGCCTAGTGCAGTTTCAGGTTCAGCTCTAATTAAAATAGGAACACACCTGCCTCTGGCCTGCAAAATTAATACTCTTATAACTTCAAAACAGAACAGAAAAGCCTCGGGGTAAAGCTCTGATTAGTGCCTGTCAATTAAGAAAGCTCAAAGCCTCTCACTTAAAGTGCAGGCATTGTCCATCCACCCAAGACCAGCCTAAAGCAGTGGCTCCCAAATGTTTTCGGGCAGCCGCCCCCTTGGCTCCCAGGCCACATCCTTAGTGCCCCCCCATACAAACATACACCTCTTTCTGGTGTTAGATCCCTTGCAAATTCAAAACATACTATATTGCCTGCACTTCGTTTTTGATTGTTGTGCAGTGGTCATATTTTAGTCTGTATATTATATGTGTGTGTATGTATGTGTGTATATATATGTTTGAGAGACCCATCTCCAGTTACAAGGACTAGGCAAGTAGGTGATGGGAAAGACCTTAGATCCTAGAGAACCACTGCCATGCTACAATACTGAACTTGATGGGGAGAGGTGCCTGTTGTGCCTCTGCTTGACATGCAGAAGGTCCCAGGTTTAATCCCCAGGCAGGTGATGGGAAAGAAATCCGCCTGAGATGGGAAAGAAATCCGCTATAAGAACATTCCCCTTACACTGAGACAATGTTTTTGTGGGAGTGGCGAAATTGATACAAGAGAGCCTATATTGTTCCACTGCCCTGCTTATGCAGACATTTGTAGCAACTTGATTGAACCAATCCTTAAAAAGTTGCCAGAACATCATGATGTAGATCAAGCAAAGAGGCTGCTAAGTGATGAGTCCCCCCATGTGACAACTCAGCTGGCTAAGTTTTGTGCCGCCACCATAAAAATCCGATGCTCTAAAGTAGCATAATTTTAAGCTCTATTTTATGATCTGTTTTAAATTGTATTATATTAAATGACCATATTCTTTTGGTCTTTTATGTATTAACTTCATATAACTTCAACGACTGTAATAAAGTTTAAATGAACGAATGAAATCTGCCTGAGACCCTGGAGACACACAAATAGGGGCCATGGCACGGTGGAAGAGCCTCTGCTTGGCATGCAGAAAGTCCCGGGTTCAATCCCCAGCATCTCCAGTTAAAAAGGACCAGGCAAGAGGTGATGGGAAAGACCCTGGAGAGCCTGAGACCCTGGAGAGCTGATGCCCACCTGAGTGGACAATACTGAGCTTGATGAACCAGGGGGTCTGATTCCGTATGAGGCAGCTTCATTCATTCATTTATTTATTTTTAGATTTATATACCACCACTCCACAGCAGGTCTCGCTGAGGTTTACAAAGTTTACAGAGGTTTACAAAATAAAATATTAAAAACACAATAAAACCCCATAATTTACCCAATTAACAGTAAAACAGTACAACAATATAACATCGTGGATGTTCATGCTCTGATCTATTCTGAAGATAGGGGACAGATACCTGAGCCACACTGGGAGGGTGGTATAGAAATGTAATAAACAATAATAAATCATTAAAAATACGACACGTGAAAGTGTTTGTAAATTAGCGGCTGTACAAGGTGGGCCCAAGGTGAAATCTGGTTAGCATAACGATTTGGGAACAGGGCAACGGGTCACTCAAGCGGTTCTGGGGCTGAGGATGTGGCCCAGTGAGATCAAAATCATGGCTGTTGATAACGCTCACGTGTGAAGGAAATGTTTTTATTTCTTTTGGGTTTTTTGCTTAGAAAATCCATCTTTGTCATACTCTGTGACAATTGGGGATGGCGTCACTCCTGGTTGCTTGAACCACACCCTGACCAAGGCTTTACAAGTAAATGGACTTCCTTGCTTAAAAATGCTGCGAGGAATGTGAACAATATAACAGGTGAGCCGATGTGGAGGGCAAGGGAGAGAGACGTGTTGTCGTTTGCAAAGTACTCCCTTCCCATCATGGAACTGCTTTGGGCCTACCAAAAGTGGCTCCGACTGGGCCTGACAAGGGCACGCTTCAGAAGGAAACGGAGGTTTGAGGTAGGGGATTTCATAAAGCGGCTTCCGTGGGGAGGAGCTGGCTGTTGTCTCCAAACAGTTCGAGAGACCAGTTCACTGGGCCAGGTGTGGAGCGAGGCGTGGAAGACAGGTTCGGCCTGCCGCCGCCCGAGAAGGGGCACAATCCGGGGGATGCCACTGCTACCTGCAAAGGGTCGGCCGCATTTCCACTCACCTCTGGGGGCTGCTGGTTTTGAGGCGAGAACTCTGTTCTCGTCAACCCAATGGTACCTCTTGGAATCTCCCATCTCGTTCCGCTTCCAGAAGCAGGAATCTTCTCCGTGGTGCCCCAGCTCGTCCTTGACCTAAACCGGTTTTGATTCTGGATAAGAAGTGGCTGCCTGTGTTTTTTCTCAGATGGAGGAATCCATTCTGCCCCACCGTTTTCAGACAGCACCTGTGTTGGGCTTCCGTTGATGCAGAAATCCCGAGTCCTTGAAGCATTCCTAGCGGTGGAGCTCCCGCCGCTTGTCCTTCTGGACTGCAGGAACTGGCTGACGAGCTGCTTTATGAATGGGCCTCTGAAGGTGGGCCTGGGCCTCTTCCCTTTGGCATCGAGAGGGAGTCTTGCCTGCTGGCAGGGCTGCACGCGAGGAGTGGACTGGGAAGAAGGCACAAAGTCCCGGCTGCTTGCAGGGTTGCATTCCAGCTCAAGTGCCGAGCAGGCCACCGGGGTGCTTGCTTTTGGGTCAGAAGCAGCAAACAAATCGAGTAAGGATAACCCATTCTGAGAAGTATTCCAGCTGGCCTCCAATTCCCTTGGCTGGCACCCAAGGGCTGGGAGCTTAGCAGTCAATACACTTCCCTGTGCTGAGAACGTCCCCATGATAATTTCCGCCCCTGCCGTGCTAACGTCAAAGAGATCGGCTGAAGCGTTGTAGCAGCCCTGGGGGCAAGGGGAAGAGTCTTGTAGCAAACTGCTGATCTCACCTCCTTTGCAGTGATTGCCATGTACCTCTGGGAGTGGCTGACCTTCGCGGGCTTTCTCAGATTCTTGGCCTGCTGCTTGCTTCGGCTCACAGCAAGAACTTCCTTCTGTTTTCCAGCCAGCTACGTCGTTCTCACACTCACGATTTAACTGAGTGGGGCTTCTGAGGCAGTGCCTGGCAGCCTTTAAAGAGGAAGGGGCCGGGTGACTCCCCTGACCATCGCTGTCTCGGTTGACTCTTTCCTTGGACGACAGGCGACTGACCTTTAAGTGGGAAGGCTTGATTCCAGGTGGAGAAAGCTGAAGCAAGAGGACCTGACGGTGGTCGGACAGATGTTCCCATCTGTCCTTTCTGCGAGCAGACAAAGGTCTGAAAGAGGCCGCCTGGGGATGTTCTTTGCCACTTAGGGACCGCTGGTCAGACTGGTGACAAGACAGCATTGGTTCTCTGGACGCATCAGCCTTCTCAGCTACCTCCTGCGGCTTCTCATGCGCTGGGCCAGTGGTGGAGGTAGCATCTAGCTGAGGGGGCGACTGGTTGACGAGTCCATGGATTTCACCAGCTCCTTTGCTCAGGAAGCATTCCCAAGCTCTCGTTTCTGCCGGTGACACCATCGGGTCGCCGTTCTCCATTCTGGCAATGAATTCATCGAGGCTCTCCGAAGAGGGCAGTTCCTCCCAGCCCCGCTGATCACCTCGCGAGCTTTGACCGTCTCTAGAATGGCCGGCACACGAGACGAACGGATCGAATGAATAACCTTGCCAAGGGCTCTGTGATTTTTCCTCGCCACGACTCGGTGGGATGCTAATTGTGCCGGGACAGTCTTTCCTCCCTACTTCCAATGCATTCGGCAATGCTCTGTCATCGTCTCTTCCTGAGGAATGGCTCTGTGTGTCCTTTGTTACAAAAATGCTGTTATGCCAAGTAGGACACAAGCCAAATTCATCATTGTCCTGTACGTTCCTGTTGCTTGCAGTCAGGTTCGCGTCCTGGGAGTTGTTGATAGACTGGCTGTGGTGTGGCAGAGGAACAGGACTGTCGTCCCCTTTCTGATCATCGCAGGCGGATCTACTCAACTCCAAAGTTTCAGGATCTGCAGCCGTTCCCCCAGAAATGGATGAGGAAGTCAGTCCAAATGACTGGGGCCAGAGGCTTGAAAGACAATGTGTATGAGTGGAGGGAACCGCGTCCCGGTCCCCAGAGTCAGGCAGGCCGCTAAGCTCACTGCTTGGCAGATCGAGTGCTGCAAAGAGGCTTTCAGGAGACCCTCCGTGACTGCCTTTGGGACTAGCAGAGCATCGGTGGTCACGGAGGTAACGGAAAACGGTGCAGCCCACAAGCCCGGGATTAGGGGTGAACATCTGACAGGCCGTGAGAGCTTTCGGGCAGTGGCCGACGCGAGAGTTGTCCTGTAAGTGGCCGGTGCCATTTTGCTTTTCAGAATCCTGCAAGAAGACAAATCGTATTCCCTCAGATACCAACCAGGCACATGAGAAAATTTTCTATCCTGCGCCTTAAATTTTGAATGCACACGATTCATGTGGCTTATACAGGACTGATGACTTTGGGTCAACGTGATCAGTGAATACTGAATCAGCTTCATTCCTGACACTATTTCATTTGTTGTTGTTGAAAGAATGGGAAGAGCGGGCGGAAAGGTTTACATCGTCGATGAGGGCAGCTGGCCTGTAGAAGCAGCTGGCCATGGTTTCCCTGCAAACCCTGCCCCTCCTAACGCCCCTGTTTTATGTCTATTCGCCTTTATGTTTTATGTTTATTCGTGTTTATTCATTAACAAGATTTCATGCTTATTCGTTAACAAGATTTTTACCCTGGTTTCTGCCTTCATAGGGGACACCAAAGGGGCTAGTAAATTACAAAGCTCATCTTAAAAGCAATTGAAACTAACATCATTAAATACATCGTTCAAAGCAGACCCTGTAGTAAATACAAAAGATGTTAAAAGTCAGTTGAAACAGGAAGGGAGGAGGGATCCTGGAAAGTGTGGGCTGCACAACTCCAGACGGAGAGTCTAGGTGACAAGAAGCTTTAGGATGCTTAGAAGCTTTAGGATGCTTAGGGCTGATCCTGCGTTGAGCAGGCGGTTGGACTAGATGGCCTGTATGGCCCCTTCCAACTCTATGATTCCATGATTCTAAGCCTTGTTTCTGCCCAGCATGGAGATTTTGTGCATTCAGGTAAAGATTCTTTGAGCTCTCATGCAGTCCAAAGGTGGGCAGGCCACTTTTGCGATAACCCAGCCCTAGATCACACGCCCTAGAACTGAGGCCTAAGAAACAAGAATCCCGGAGAAGAGAATCGTTTTCCCCAGAGGCAGCCTCATTCTCTTCGGCGGGACCAACCCGGCTCATTAGAATTCCTCCCATGCAGGGTGTCTGGAGGCAGATGCTCAAATTCCCCGGATATCTTTCAGCACTGGCAACAGAGTGCAGCTGGGAGGACGTAAAATCTATCCGCTCCCGATCAACAATGGGCTGAAAGTGAAAAATAAAAATCGACGGCCTAGAGAAGGGCTTTTATTTTATTGCAGCGAATGTGAGTTTTGTGCCTCCCCTGGGGACTGGGGCTTTTTAATTGGATGGGCGGGGAAAAGAGAGAAAACTGCCTGAAGGGACCTGATGTCGGTGGCACAAAATGATTTTGGGCTGCTGAAACTGGAGGCTGTGTGGCTCTCCCCGGGGAATGTCAAAAGGTCACAAAAAAAATTGACATTTTGGACCTGGAGAAATTAAAACCACGTTCCCACCAGCTGCCTGCCTCGTCCTTCTTTCAATCAATGGTTCCTGAATTGTGTTTTCTTAAGCACTAGCAATCTTCCACCACTGATCATCCCCACCAGCGAGAGGGGCAGACTGGCAACCAGCATGTAAGTAGCATCGCCAAGCTGTGGGATGTTCTACAGGGGTAGTCAACCTGTGGTCCTCCAGATGTCCATGGACTACATTTCCCATGAACCCCTGCCAGCAGATGCTGGCAGGGAAATGTAGTCCATGGACATCTGGAGGACCACAGGTTGACTACCCCTACTCTAGGATTCAGCCCAAACTCTATAATCTACCAGCAAGTTTGGGTTGAATCCTAGAGTGTCTCGTGACACAGTGACATCACTTCTGGCTACGCCTCAACTTTGGCACCTGCATTCTCCTTTCAGTTCCCCCTCCCTCCCAGGTCTAAACTACGAAAAGAGTTTTTATAACCTGCTTTTCACTGCCTGAAGGAGTTTCAAAGTGGCTGCCAATCACTTTCCCTTTTTCCCCCCAGAACGGACACCCTGTGAGGTAGGTGAGGCAGAGAGAGCTCCGAGAGAACAGCTGAAAGGCTAAGAAACCTTCCTCCAACTGGTTAGGAACATGGATTATGTGTGTGTGTGTGTGAAATGCTAGGCACAGCTCGAGACCCAATTGGGGTCCTACACAATAACACACAAGACAAGATCATCCAACAAGGCTGATATTGCACAATCTTTCCAATCACGCAGGACTCCTCATCGAGTTGACCCTGCAACAAGGGCGGGGAGTTCTGTGGAGCCTGGAAACCTGCCGAACCCATGAACAACAGCTGGGCCCAACTACAGGACATTATTTTATCCTGGGGTTGAGCTCTGCAAGCACAGGGACTGTTGAGACAAGAGGGAAAAGTTACCTTCACTCCAAAGATAAATTTCTTCCCAATAAAACAGGTTTCAACGGCCTGAACGACCACGCTTGGTGATGCTTCCCTGGCTGCTTCTCCCGTGTCCGGGTTTGAGTCCTCAATGTACCTTTCAAAACAAAAAGATGTTACTGAACACCAGCTGATAAAGACAAAGCTCTTTAGTGCAGACTCCTAATGAAGTTCGGGCACAAATGTTTCAACTCACTGTTCATTATGCGCTGGGATGAGCACGAAAGGAACATTAGCGAATGAACGTGAGCTCCAACACCTGGAATGTTATTTCCCATCTGAATACATTTTACAGATGAAAGTGTGGCTTGCAGTTTCCAGAAAAGCACAACCCTTCGTCCCCCCCCCCCCCATGGTATCTGGCTTCTTAACAATGCAAAAATTGCAAAAACAATCCTTTGCACTTCAACCCTCTACATTTATTATTTTTTTTAAAGCACAGCACTTGTGAATCGTTAAAAGGTGCTAATCGGTGCTAAGGAGGCCACTAAAATCATTATTGCAATTAATCCCTGTCACCGTATAACTAAAATTTTGCACACCGCACATAATGGTGGGAGGCGACCTATATTGTGCCGTGCCTTCAAATTCCCCGATGCTCATTGGCTGAGCCCAGAACATTCTCATGACTCATGGAACAAAGCTGTTGACAACAAACGTTTGCAGTCCGGATTGTGTGAGAAAGGACAATTGTCACCCTGGCTGGGATTAAGCACGACAAAAATGCCCTCTGCAGTCCAAGTTCTGAAAGCAGCTTTGAATGCATAGGGTTTCCAGGTCACAAGTAGATCACATGTAATTGAGGGATGGGGGAAGTTAAAATTCCAGGGAAAAAACCCAGAGAGCTGCTACCAGTTAAGAACATATAAAATAGACATACAACTGTGTACAACTGAGTATAATAAACAACTGAATTAAATTCCAAAGATGTTGTATCTTTGTTTCTTCTTAGATGTATTTTGATAGAAAATCCCCAAAATTCAAATATAAATGTGCCAATCAAATATACCTTCATCAGTAAATCCTTTTACTATAAGAAGTGTTGTTTTTATAACCCGCTTTTAACTGTCCAAAGGAGCCTCAAAGCGGCTTACAATTCCCTTCCCTTCCTCTATCCATAACAGACACCCTGTGAGGTGGGTGGGGCTGAGGGAGCTCTGAAAGAACTGCTCTGTGAGAACAGCTTGAAGAGGACTGTGACTAGCCCAAGGACATCCAGCTGGCTGCATGTGGAAAACTAGGGAATCAAACCCAGCTCACCAAATTAGAAGTCACTGCTCTTAACCACGCTGGTCGATATTGGTATAATTTTAGTACAGAAATTTCATTAATGCCCCGGGCAGTATGGGCATTATAAAAATCTAACAAAATAAAAAAAATAATAACACTTAACGTGTGAGAAACAAATCTGTTGGGCTCTCCAATTTTTCACATTGACAATTTAACAGATTCCTGGAGGAGAGGTCTATCTGTGGCTCCCAGCATGGCTCTTCTTATGATCTTTGAAGACCTTGGCCTCCGTGCCCTATTGTTGCCCTTTCAAAGGAACTTGTAGGCCACTATGTGAGACAGGACGCTGGACTAGATGGTTCACTGGACTCTTCTTATATTCTTATGTCTCCAGATTTCACATACCACTAATAAAAAAATTCTTTGGCTGCAACCTATGCTCCGAGCCAGCGTGGGGTAGTGATTAAGTTTGGCAGCCTCTAATCTGGAGAACTGGGTTTTGATTCCTCACGCCTCCTCCAAATGCAGCCAGCTGGGTGACCTTGGGCCAGTCACAGTTCTCTCCGAGCCCCCTCAGCCTCACCAATCTCACAGAGTGTCTGTTGTGGGGAGCAGAACGGAAGGTGATTGTAAGCCTTGTCGAGACTCCTCCTGATTGTGAAAAGAGGGCTACAAAAAACAAGATCTTCACCAAATAGGGAGGTCGGAGTTCAGGTTTGTTTCTCACTGTCACCCACTGAATCCCACATTTGAACCCAGGTCTCCTACAGGTAGTAGCCCAGCAGAATTGCAGCTTAGAATATACCGGCCTGGTAAAAGGGCCACAATATATAATATATATATATATTATAGCAGCACACATTTAATTGCCCTTATTAACACATACCAGCTTGGTAACCAGGCAGCTAGCTGAACAACAAATGCTTTAGAGATATAATTAAATTGCACACAGACTGGAACGCGTTGGGGGGAGGCGGCTCGATCAGGATGACAGAAGCATCACATTCTTTTACCTCTGCAGGCTCCTTGCCGTGGCTCCAAAGAACGCTTCCAAGCAGCTGCCAAACACAGTCACCGGAAACACCCCGTGAGCATCGGCAACTTCGAGGGAGAGCCGATACCTGTAGTTTGCTTCTCTGGCCTCGCCCGAGCAGCCACATTTCTGGCAGCTGTACCTGGTGGAAGACAGAAAAATATGTCTGTGAGCCCTGTGAGGACGTACATTGCTAGAGTTTGCTTTCCTTATGAAAGCATCCGTCAGCTTTAAAGGTAAAGGTAAAGGTATCTCCTGTGCAAGCACCGAGTCATGTCTGACCCTTGGGGTGACACCCTCCAGTGTTTTCATGGCAGACTCAATACGGGGTGGTTTGCCAGTGCCTTCCTCAGTCATGACCGTTTACCCCCTAGCAGCAAGCTGGGTACTCATTTTACCGACCTCGGAAGGATGGAAGGCTGAGTCAACCTTGAGCCGGCTGCTGGGATCGAACTCCCAACCTCATGGGCAAAGCTTTCAGGCAGCTGCCTTACCACTCTGCGCCACAAGAGGCTCTTCCCGTCAGCTTTATAGGAAAGCAAATGAAAGGAAGGATCTCTTTGTGTCGAATATGGACACGGGAGAGCTGAATTCAAATCTCAGTGCAACTTTCGATTCCTAGGGCGAAAACGGATGGGGCACAGGAGACCCAGGAGTCAAATCCAGGGTTAGGGTGTGATTTAGAAGAGGAAGGTTTGATTTGATTTGCACTCTGCTAATGCTCAGAGGTTAACCTAGAATGGTGGGGGCTGTAGTAAAGCATCAGTTTGCCATGCATGCAGAAGGTCCCAGGTTCGATCCCTGGGATCTTCAGTTATTTACTTATTGTATGGCTAAATTACACACAGGAACCAAGCTGATACACTGAGTAGGCAGACTGACTGGGCAATCCTCCTAACTAATAATATCTAAATTTTCAATCTGTTCAAGCGCAGCTGGGGAGAGTTCAAAGTGCTCCATCACATCTCCCAGGAAAGCACAACACTCACAACTCCTGTGGCTGGGTAGGTACAGCAGTCTGCAATGCTTTCTCAAGTACAGCGTATCCTGGCAACATTTCTTCCTGGAAACCCAGAGCTATTTACATTTTGAGATTCCATAAAAATGCCACATAGTACTGTTTTATACGCTAACTAAAGTTACAAATGATGCACTTTATGTTGATCAGTAGCATTTAGTTTTGACAGAAAAGTATTGCATCTATTCCCCTCCAAAAAAGCAGAAGAGTTTGTTTTATACCCTGCTTTTCACTACTCTAAGTAGTCTTACAATCTCCTTCCCTTCCTCTCCTCACAAAAGACACCCTGCAAGGTACGTGGGGCTGAGAGAGCTCTAAGAAAACAGCTCTCTGCAAAGACAGCTTTAAGAGAACTGTAGCTGACCCACGGTCACCCAACTGGCTGAACACGGACAAGTGGGGAACCAAACCTGGTACTCCAGATGAGTCCTCTGTTCTTAACCACTACACAACATTGAATCTCAACGACAAAAAGATTACAGGCCTCCAACATGTCTTGAAATTTTACATCTCTAGTGGCAGCCAACTGGATGTGGTGACGGCAGAGGACTGCCCACAGTCTCCTGAAAGCTGGATCTGCTGTGCAATGGGTCCCATTCTGATGCTGACACCTACCTAACAAATTGTTGGGAGTAGCCCATCACTTCTGGCCCATTTCAGTGAGAATGTCTTGAGTCATTAGCAATACTGTAGGTTGGACTTACCTCTCCAAATCTAGGCGCAACCTGGAAAAGCAGTTTTGGCACGACGGATACACAAAGTTGGAGTTCTGGACGGAAATCACAGAGGCAGTAAGGAAGCGTCTCCTGCCATTCATGTGCTGTCAGAGTCAGCTATAAAAGAAAACGGGCGAAATGTCATGTTGTTACTGGTTCCGCAGAGCACATGCTTCTTAACACAGGAATAGTCCAGGGATTTCCACGGCCATGTTATGCAACACAGCAGACCGAATTCTGTTGCTTCGCCACTGCTTATGCGTAAATCCATCACGTCTGAAGGGCGAACAAGTAGCTACAGACTTCTTTGAGCACACTCTTGGCCAACTGCTTGTATTACCATGTGATTACCAGGGTCCCCCGTTTAAATATTTATTGCAAGGCTAAGTTACAAATGTCTGTTATCCATCTTGAGAAAAGGACTTCTCTGTTCAACAAGAAATCAAATACTAATGAGTAGTTTGAAAAGCAGACAAGGGTCTAAATCAGGACCTGGCAAACTGCATGTTGTGACAGGACTACTAAGGTGCAAAGAAATAAAGAGTTGAACAGCCTTGCAGGCTTGGACTATGCCCCTCACCAAAGAGGCTGCCTGTGGTTTCTCTGCTTGATTTACTGTTCTGCCCATTCAATCAACCACTGTCTGACTCTGCCTAGCAACCCTGAATTTCCTTGGTGGTTTCCTGTCCAAGGACTAACCAGGGCCAATCTGGCTTAGCTGGTGAGGTCAGGCTAGCCTGGTTTGAAGATCTGAGAAGCACGTTCATTCATTTTGCTTTCCTAAGAGCTCTGGAAAGGCTAGGGCCCTTGCTCCCATGCTTCAGTGTTTATTGCCCTCTAGTGGACTAACTCTGACTCACAAAAATTTAAACAGAACAAAGTTTGAGTCCACTGGCACCTTTAAGCCTAGAGTCCAGTAGCACCTTTAAGACCAACAAAGACAACAAAGACCAATGTAGCACCTTTAAGACTAACAAAGTTTAATTCTAGGTATAAGCTTTTGTGCACACGCACATTTCTTCAAATACATTACTGCTTCAGACCAACGTCACTACTCACCTGGAATCATTAAATGTGATGTTACTCTTTAACATGTTATAATGCAGTGTGCATGACTGAACAGAATATAAACGGGGTCCTGCAGAAGGAGATATATACTGAGCATAGATAGGATAGGAACGTCCTGATCTTTTCCAGTATCCTCATTGGTTCAACAAGGAGACTTTCTGGGTTTTTTAGTATACTTTCTCCCTGCTTGCCTCCAGAACAGCAGTTAAACAGAATGCATGACTTCAGATAACAGTTAGTCTGGTCTCTCCTCTTTCTTTCTATATAAAGATGTTTCTTTTCTTAATAAAACTATTTTGTTCTTTTAGGCATCCTGGTGCTGTGCCCTCTTTGCATATTCAAACTCTGCCAACATAAGGAACCACAACACTCTTGATTTTTTGCTATTTAAGCACATAAAAAGAAGGCAGTGCAGGCCGATTCCTCAAATTCTGAATTGTATATGGGCAGAGGTTGTATATGCCTTGGAATTACCCTCCTGCCCCCCCCCGCCCCCCCAAAAAACCCTCAATGACCATTTATGCACTGGAGGTTGCATGCCAGGCTGCAGGCTGGAGTTTTAGTCGTGGCAGGTTGGCCCACCTCTTCCTGCATCCACGCCGGTGAGCATTTTGCCCGGTGCTCCTCATCTGCCACAGATTTTTGCTCCTGCATGGGAGCTGGAGCAGTGAAGTTCCCAGTGCATAAACGGTCAATCTGAAGCTAGAGGATTACAGTTGATGGAAACCCTGGGTTCAAACATTGGCTGGAGCCCAATTAACCAAAAGTGCACACAAGAAAGGAATCAGAATCATAGAGTTGGAAGGGACCTCCAAACTAATCTAGTCCAACCCCATATACCCCATATAAAATAGTTGTATGGTGTCTTCAGACCTTTGTGCCAGGTGGCCATCAGCCGTTTCCTTAATGTTATGCTTAATTCTGTACTTGCTATGTGATACTTTAAGGATCTGGGGGGAGGAATCTAGAATCTGAAATCTTCAGGGCAGAATGAGGACTATCAAATGACTCGTTACACAGCAAGTGACTGAACTGTGGAAGGTGCTGCCACAGGATACAGTGATAGCCCCAGGAAGTAGCAGCTTCGTTCAGTGGCTATTAGCCACAGTGGGAACCTCGACATTTAGAGACTGACAGGAGATGCTGGAGATCAAACCTAGGGCTACCTAAGCTGGGGTGGCCAAACTGTGACTCTCCAGATGTCCATGGACTACAATTACCATGAGTCCCTCCTAGCCCTAAGTAGATACTTTTCCACTGAGCCACATCACCCCAACAAAAGATGGGATCCACAGCTTGGAGGTATCAGGGGAAGGCCTTGGCTTCTCTGCCCTGTTCTTGACTGTCCTGATTGGCCCCTGTGTGAGAAAGCATGCTGAACTAGATGGACCACTGTGCTGATGCAGCAGGGTTCTTCTGTGGTTCTCAGTGGAAGGCGAAAGCATCCCTGCCTTGTTGTTGGAAGAGTTATTTAATCAACAGTGTGATAGGCCTGCAGAATTCTTGAACATCTCTACCTGGTGAAAATATACCCTACCTTTCCTCAAAGGAACACAAGGCAGTATACCATACGTGCCCTTCTGACATTGTTCTCACATCAACCCAGTGAGGGAGGACCGGTGGTGGAAGGTGAGCAGAGGGTACTCAAAAATTCGCTCCTCCTGAACATTATCCTCACAACAACCCAGAGAGGCAGGCTTGGGCTGAGACAGTCACCCAGCAGTCTTCATGACTGTGTGGCCATCTGCGCCCAGGCCTTGGACCAAACACTAACCACTCCACCACAGTGCCTCACTATACTTAACAGGCGCAAAGCCATAAAACAAGGGAGAAATCCAGGTAGCACTTAGGCTGCCAACTTCCAGGTGGAGCCTGGAGATCTCCTGCTTGAACTCCCAAAATCCTCCCCTTCCCCAACCCCCACCCCTCCCCTCGGTCTACCCTCAAATCTCCCAACTCTGTTTAGCCCCTAATGGCAGAATTTTCCCTTTCTTTCCACGGGGGGGGGGAGGGAAAGCCACACCTGTTGGATTTCTACCTGTCAAGAAGCTTCTACAGAGACAGGAGGCCTCAGGCAGGGCCTGGCAAGGGGGGGGGGAGAGCGCGGCGGAGTGACCCAGCCAAACTTACCCACCCCCTGACATCCTCAAGGCAGCCCCCGCCTCACCCCCCAAGAGGAAGTGACGACACCAGGCTCGCTCTCGCGCGCCTGACAGGGGAAAAGAGCACAGACGTCTTTCCCGCCTCGAACGAAGCGGCCAATCGCCGCTCGAGCCTCCCCGTTCCTTCCCGCCCCCTCCCCGTCCCGGAGCCAATCGAAGTCGTCGCTGCCTCTTCTCAACCGCCGCCCAAGCCCGACGCCTCCGTTCGCCCCCCGCTCCAACCGCCGGCCTGTCAACCCCAAACTGACCGCCAATCCCCGCAGAGCATGGCCCGAGTCCCGCCCCCTCCTCACCTTTCGGGGCGCCTCCGGCGGCGGGGGGCGGAGTCAGACTGCCCCGCCCACCCCGTGGTCTGCCCCGCCCCCTTGCCACTGGGGTATAAAAGAGCGAGACGCAGGGCAGCCGGAGGCAGTTTAGGCGAAGTCGGCCGTCATGGCTCTTGCCTTGCATTTCGGGGCTCTGCTCGCGGTGGTCGTCGGGGTCGCAGCCGCTCTGGGTTCCTTCCCTCGCCTCCGCTCTGCGTCGCTCCCGGGCTCCGTCTCGGCTTCGCTCGGCCGCTCGTATCGCACCTGCTATTTCGACCAGAAGGTGAGGGGCGGGGGAGGGAAGAAGGGAGGCGGACGCTGCTGCTGCTGCTGCCGCCGACGCTGCTCCTCAGAGTAGACCCCTCGGGAGAGGCGGCGCCTCCTCTTGCAGAGTCCGGGTCCCCTGGTGGATCTTGCATAGAATCCTAGAGTTGGAAGGGACCTCCTGGGTCATCTAGTCCAACCCCCCTGAACTACCCAGGACATTCACAACCCTCTTGCTCATCCACTGTCACCTGCCATCCCCTTGAGCCTTCCCAGAATCAGCCTCTCCGTCAGATGGCTCTCCAGCCATCTGTTTAAAAAATCTCCAAAGACAGAATCATAGAATCATAGAGTTGGAAGGTACCTCTTGGGTCATCTAGTCCAACCCTTGGGTCATCCAGTCAGATGGCTCTCCAGTCTCTGCTTAAAAGTCTCCAAAGATGGAGAACCCACCACCTCCCGAGGAAGCCTGTTCCACTGAGAAAGCACTTCAATTGTCAGGAACTTATTCCAGAGGTTTAGGCGGAATTTGGAATCATAGAATCATAGAGTTGGAAGGAACCTCATGGGTCATCTAGTCCAACCCCCTGCACTATGCAGGACACTCCCAACCTTAAACTCTTTCCAAAAGAGAAAAATCCCTTGCCCTGAGTGGTTCTTGCAGTCCACCTGTGGAACTCACTGGCCACGGCCTCTTTGCAACCTGTATCCAAATTGTCAATGAGTTTCATCCAGGAGCGGGGACTTCTCTTCAATTCCCTAATGAGATAATTCTGTGCCAAGGCTAAGCTGTACAATTGTGCCGCCTGTCTGTTTGTGGTGGCTGTTCTGTTTTAAAAGGTGAATCCCTAGATAAATTTACGTAACAGGTTCAGGTGGGTCTGGGGGTAGATTCGAATGCAGACCCCTGACATTGCTGGATAAGATTCTAGTGGGTGGCAGGGTTGGTCTGAAGCCGCACAACAAAATTGGAGTCCAGTAGCACCTTCATAGAGTTGGAAGGGACCTCCAGGGTCATCTAGTCCAACTTCCTGCACACAGTGACCCCAGTTTCATGTTCAAGTGATCCTTCCACCAAAAATCTCCAGAAACTAGCCTGGCCTGGAGGAAATTCACCTACCACCCCACAGTGGTGATCAGCAATTCCCCGGGTATACAAGGAAGGGCCACAAGAGACAAAAACTGATACATCCCTTCCTGCCCACCCACTCACCACCTGCCTACATTCATCAAATTGGAGATCTTGGTTGGTCTTAAAGGTCCTATAGGGCTCGAATTTTTGTATTGCTGATTAAGGTTACAGCATTCTTACATAGCTGGTTATTGAGCATGAGATGGATGGATAATGTTCTTAGTTGTCTATAATTATGACAGATTCAGGTGAGTAGCCGTGTGGATCTGAAGCAGTAGAACAAAGTTTGAGTCCAGCGGCACCTTGAAGACCAACGAAGTTTTATTCAAGATATAATCTTTCGCTTATAGGCACACTTCTTCAGATAGATTCAGGGTATGTAGCCCTGTGGGTTGGATGCAACAGAATGAAGTTCGAGTCCAGGGACACCTTTCAAACTGACAAAAAGTTTTACTCAAGATATTGTGTGCCTGCACTCTTTGTCAGATACAATGATGCAATGAAACAGAATATCCTCAACTATTCCAAATAAATGTGTAGGGGGCTAATTGCCAGGAAGGACTGGCCAGACTCAATGCAAAAGTGATTAATGTTGAGATTGTGTGATAATAGTGGAGATTAGGTTAAGGCAGACATCAAGATCTGTGAATCTTGGTCTAGAGAGCCAGCCTGGTGTAGTGGTTAGGAGTGCTGACTTCTAATCGGGCAAGCCGGTGTTGATTCCACACTCCTCCTCTGCATGCAGCCAGCTGGGTGACCTTGGGCTTGCCACAGCACTGATAAAGCTGTTCCGATTGATCAATAATATCGGGGCTCTGTCAGCCTCACCCACCTCACAGGGTGTCTGTTGTGGGGAGAGGAAAGGGAAGGCGATTGTAAGCTGCTTTCAGACTCCTTTGGGTAGAGAAAAGCAGCATATAAGAACCAACTCTTCTTCTTCAGTAATCTCAGGGCTCTCTCAGCCTCCCCTCGCTCACAGGGTGTCTGTTGTGGGGAGAGGAAAGGGAAGGCGTTTGTAAGGTGCTTTGAGGCTCCTTTGGGTAGAGAAAAGCAGCATATAAGAACCAACTCTTCTTCAGTAATCTCAGGGCTCTCTCAGCCTCCCCTTGCTCACAGGGTGTCTGTTGTGGGGAGAGGAAAGGAAGCCGCTTTGAGGCTCCTCTGGGTTGAGAAAAGCAGCATATAAGAACCAACTCTTCTTCTTCTGAATTGCTTTAAATAAGCATACAAGTCCAAGAGTTTAGCAAGCAGCCGTGAAGAGAAGTTTGAGTCAGTGTTGGCCCAGGGTCAGAACACTGGACTCAAAACTTAGGTGACCTTTCTGTGCTTTTGGCATCTCCAGTTGCATCTGTGTAGTCTTTAGGTGGTGCTGAAAGAGCTCTAGCAAATGATGCCTTGTACAGTGTCCTTACAAAATAGGCTCCAGTCCTGGAGTCTCAGCTTGCATGCTCTGATTTTGAGCGACCCAAACCCATCTGGCTGGAAATGGGCATCAGTGCCAAAAGAGCATCTAGAACTTTAGTATCTGATGAAGGGAGCTTCAACTCGCAACTTTGGACATCTTGTCAGTCTTCCTGGACTCAAATCTTGCTGTTATCTAATTGCATCTGTTCTTTTTCTATATTTCTATCTTTATGGGGAAAAAATATAAAAAACATACGCAATAAATAATACATATCAGTACAAAATAAGCATTCTATTAAAAATTGATAATTTAAAACTGTCAACAGTTTCCACGACCATTAATCATTTAACCATAATTGACAGTCCAGTTTTTAAATTCCAGATCGTTGAAGTTGTTTCTGTTGGGCAGGGGGTTGGACTAGATGGCCTGTATGGCCCCTTCCAACTCAGGTGGCTATGCCTGAGTGCTGCCTCCTCCTCCAACTGGCTTGCCTGTCAGTCCAGCGGCCAGCCAATCGCCTTCCGTCCCCCACTCCTGACCACCCCCTCCTCCTTCCACTTCCCTCCGAGGCTCGGAGGCTGCAAATCCCTGCCGCGTGAGAGCTGCCCTTGCCAGTGAGTTCCATAACTGCCTGCAGCCTTTCCAGGTTCTGGGGGGAGGGGGAGGTTGTTTGCGGAGTTCTTCCACCCCGCCCTGCCCTAATCTAGCGCCTGTTGTATTCCTGAATGCAACAGGCTTGGCCCCTAGTGTGTGTGTATAAACAGAAGCATGTACGTTCATTTCCCCCTCTCTCGTATGCATTAATTCAAACACACACACACGTGCACGCACAAAGGAATAAATTGCATGATTTCTTTTTCTTTCCCTTGACAAAGGTCAAACTTTGTAACAATTAATAACTTCATCTGTGATAAAAAGGTTTATTTCATTGGCTCAGTTACCAGCCCCCCCCCCCTCCCAACCGTTCCCGCATTTTTCTGTCTGTGGCTCCCTTCAAATGTTCCAAGACCCCCACTGAGAATAGCTGCTGTAGATGAATTTTTTAAAAGACACCTGCCTATATGTTAGGGGAATCTCTTAAACTGTACTTCTAGAGACTGGTCTAGGGAAAGAAACTAGCGTCAAGGCTTTTCCACGAGCAAAATTGGCAGTTCCATTTAAGAATGAAATTCATTCTGACAACAGCTTGTTCCACAACAAGATGGCAGGTTGCCAGTCCATACATAAACTACAAGTACAACGATATAGGCTAGATATCAGGAAAAAAAATGTTCACAGTCAGAGTAGTTCAGCAGTGGAATAGGCTGCCTAAGGAGGTGGTGAGCTCCCCCTCACTGGCAGTCTTCAAGCAAAGGCTGGATACACACTTTTCTTGGATGCTTTAGGATGCTTTGGGCTGATCCTGCGTTGAGCAGGGGGTTGGACTAGATGGCCTGTATGGCCCCTTTCAACTCTATGATTCTATATATCAGAATCACACAGGGCTGGAAGAGACCATCAAGGGCCATGCAGTCCAGCCTCCCTACCTTCTCAGGGACTTAATAATCACACATCCTTTCAGGTGCTCATCCATTCTCCTAAAAAAGACACCACCGCCCTCTGAGGCAGCATATTCCTTTACCATCAGAAGATGCTGTCTAATATTTAAGTGGAACCTCCTTTCCTGTAATTTGAATCCATATAGGTAGAGGGTGAGGAGTAAATTAGCATACAGTAGAATTAATTTAGCTACCTGCAGGGCGAGCTCTGTGCTTCTTTCGCATGCTGCTCTGTTTAGGATCAGGTTGTTTTTAAAAATTTTTTACCGGAACTGTTTTGTTTCGGGTCTATTGGGCCCAAAATATTTGGGTATTTCTGGAAAATCCCACATCTAAATACCATACCCAGTAGCCCCAAACCAAAAATGCCCATTAAAACAAATTGCTCACCCCATTCAGCATTCTACTAATAAACTAAATTTGTCTAATGCTGTGCCTGACATATCTTTGCACCTCCAAGGTGAAACAACACGTGTTGGCTCACAACTGTGGTTTGCTGCTCTCTGCCAACTATGCAAAGCTGAATCATTTGAGAGCTTTTCTATGCAGGCAATTCAGTGAATGGTTCACAGAGTTACTTAGATAAACGATTAAGGATGGTGGTCTTGTATTATCATGCTCACCTTGCTGAGACAAGGGTCCTTCTATGTCATAGAATGTATTTATTTGCATTAAGGGCCAAGGGACCAAGCCCTATGAAGATGGGTTGAGGGACTTGGGGATGTTCAGCCTGGAGAAAAGGGGGTTGAGAGGGGACATGATAGCCCTCTTTAAGTATTTGAAAGGTTGTCACTTGGAGGAGGGCAGGATGCTGTTTCTGTTGGCTGCAGAGGAGAGGACACGCAGTAATGGGTTTAAACTTCAAGTACAACGATATAGGCTAGAGATCAGGAAAAAAAAATTCACAGTCAGAGCAGTTCAGCAGTGGAATAGGCTGCCTAAGGAGGTGGTGAGCTCCCCCTCAATGGCAGTCTTCAAGCAAAGGTTGGATACACACTTTTCTTGGATGATTTAGGATGCGTTGGGCTGATCCTGTGTTGAGCAGGGGGTTGGACTACATGGCCTGTGTGGCCCCTTCCAACCCTATGATTCTATTAGTTGTCACACTTGTATCCCGCCACTCCCAGCACAGCTTAAAAAAGAGAGCTGGCTGAAGGGAATAATCCAAACTTTAAAAATTCAACCAGTTGGCTGGTACAAACCTGTAATCCTTATGGTAATTTATTTTGTAGATACTGTTTTAATATCTCTCATCTGTCAACATAGGTAAAGGTAAAGGTATCCCCTGTGCAAGCACCAGGTCATGTCTAACCCTTGGGGTGACGCCCTCCAGCGTTTTCATGGCAGACTCAATACGGGGTGGTTTGCCAGTGCCTTCCCCAGTCATGACCGTTTACCCCCCAGCAAGCTGGGTACTCATTTTACCGTCCTCGGAAGGATGGAAGGCTGAGTCAACCTTGAGCCGGCTGCTGGGATCGAACTCCCAGCCTCATGGGCAAAGTTTTCAGACGGCTGCCTTACCACTCTGCGTCACAAGAGGCTCTTCTGTCAACATAAACCAATGCAAACATAAACCAAAACGGGTTCTGGATAAACACAATTTTTTTCCTCTTTTTTCAATGGCCCGTTTTCAAGTTGTTCTCTTCTTCAGTGCTTTGTTTTATCATATGAATAGTCCCTCAGGCTCAAGCTTTCCTGGAGGTTTCTGCTTCTCTACGGTTGTGAACCCCCAGCACAGCTGGGTTGCAGCACCTCATAGAATCCCTCAAGGGTCATCTAGTCCAGCCCATTGCCAAATTCAGGAAGTTAGCAACTACTATGATTTCTGCAGAGCCTCTTGTGGCTCAGGGTGGTAAGGCAGCGACATGCAGTCTGAAGCTCTGCACATGAGGCTGGGAGTTCGATCCCAGCAGCCGGCTCAAGGTCGACTCAGCCTTCCATCCTTCCGAGGTCGGTAAAATGAGTACCCAGCTTGCTGGGGGATAAAGGGTAATGACTGGGGAAGGCACTGGCAAACCACCCCGTATTGAGTCTGCCATGAAAACGCTGGAGGGCGTCACCCCAAGGGTCAGACATGAC
The DNA here is from genome assembly GCF_049243985.1 of Paroedura picta. Classification (NCBI taxonomy): domain Eukaryota; kingdom Metazoa; phylum Chordata; class Lepidosauria; order Squamata; family Gekkonidae; genus Paroedura; species Paroedura picta. The sequence goes on along the minus strand of NC_135374.1, from coordinate 8,013,653 downwards.
CCGGTGCTTGCACAGGAGATACCTTTACCTTTACCTTTATGATTTCTGCATCATGTGATATATCATGTGACGCCTTGCTTAATTTCTGTTAGATTTCTAGTTGGTTCTAGTGCCCTAATATCTATTAATCTGTCCGTCGTATGCCCTATCCTTTCCTTTGTGTAAATTTACTCTGTGTAATCTACCTGGAGCCCAGGTGCGAAAGGTAGATTGTAAATGATGTAAATAAAAAAGTTGTTTCTGTAGTGTCTAAGGGTGTGTTGATTACGTGGGGTTTTCCTGTGTTCGAAACCGCATGGTTTCAGATTTCCCGATAACAAAATACTGAGGTGACAACCCACAAGATAATTGCTTCTGATACTGCTGGCGCCCCATTGAGAAGGTACTGGAGCCTCCTAATTAAACCTCTTCTAATTCTCATTCCTCCTCTGATTCAAACCTCCTCCGCTTTCATGGTAATTTCCGTACAGTGGCATCTTAACGGTATCATTACTAACCCAAATGGTCCTGAAAATTGCACCCGTACTCCATAATTTCTAATTTAATTACACAATTCAGGCCGCAGCAAGAACAAAATTGCTTTCTTAAGAACCCGACTCCATTAAGCCGTGAGTTGGTGACTGTCAGGTGCATATAATGAAACTTCAGCCAGTTAAATGCATAGAGTAAAAGAGGCGGAAATACGAACAGCAAAATGTGAAAGGTATAGTTTTAACATGGGCTGCCTGCTTCAGTTTTCTATTGGTAAGGGATGATTTTATAGCTGTCATTGAAACTTCCTTGATGCATGGTGACTTTTAAAACACCTGGTACCCGAGTGTTCTGGTCGATAAAAATCAGCTGCAGAAGTTTGTCCAATTTTTATGTCCATTTACTGTTCCTGCTTGCCCTCTGTCACCTGCAGAATGGCATGGTAGACAGGCGATTCTGTGTACCGTATTTATTTATTTCCTCCAGGATGTGCTGAGAATGGAGATGGGTTATGTAGTGCAAATCAGTGTAGCCAGTAGGATGCAACACCTGGTAAGCAATGTAACAAAATTAGGATTGCAGAAATGTGAAACAAAGCGTGGCATATCGGATGCATGTAGAACAATGTATTGCAGAAGCAGAAAAGAATGTATGACAGTAATACATGTTGAACACAGCATCGTAGTTGACAATCCTGTCCCATGTATAATTTATAACATTTATGTGCTACCTTCTGAATTAAGTAGAGTCATCAAGGAAGTAAACATCAGGTATTAAAACACTTAAACATTAAATTTAATGTTTTTTTTTATTATTATTATTTATTACGGTCATTGACCAGCATCAAAGTATCTACAGACATACATTATTACAGCGTTTTAACAGGACATTTGGCATCAGGGAGTTGACAAAGGCACAAAACATGAATACAGCACTTTGACAGTCAGGTCATTCAGCGTCAACAGTAGCCAAAGATTTCCGCACTCTGCTGGCAGTATAGCAAAACCTTGCCACCATGTAAGAAACAGAATTATCTTTATCTGCAAGCAAGATGTTATTTAGATGATCATCTGTAAGTCCAGGAAACCTTGATAGCAAGTTTAATGTTGCAACACAGCTGACGAAGCCCAAAATGCAGTTAAAGTTAAATAATTCCATTTAAAACATCCAAGCCACACTCGTAACCGTAACTGTGGTTATCCCAGATGAAACAAGTCATTACCTGCTAGTGAAAAACACCAAGCGAGAATCAGAATCACACACAGAACTGGGAGAGACCATCGAAGGCCATCCAGTCCAGCCCCCTCCACCCCCTCCTTCTTAGGGACTTAAAAACATGTTTCCGACAGTGCTCATCCAACACCCTCCGAAAAACTTCAGTCAAGGAGACTTCACCATTCTCCGAGACAGGATATTCCATCTACGAACGTTCTTCAGTGAATCTCCCTGGCGAGGGATTGTCAAAGTTTTGGTGCCATAGCCAAGAAGTCCCTTTCTCAGGTTGCTACACATCCAGCTTCACATGGAAATGCTGTAAAGGGAATCTAGACTCCGTTGAGAGGCTAGATGTCTGGCCTAGTCAGCCAAGGCGGAATGGTGTCACCGCTGAGATAACAGACTGAGAGGGCTCAGCAGAAGAGAGCAGACAGGTACGATTGTGATGGGGGTGGAGGAGTCCTTGGAAGGTAGGTGACATTGGTAGAGGATCTTGCGTTTGCTGGCAGGGGCTCATGGGAATTATAGTCCATGAACATCTGGACCACAGGTTGACTACCCCTTTGCTGGTAGAGACTCGTGAGAATTGTAGTCCATGAACATCTGGACCACAGGTTGACTACCCCTTTGCTGGTAGAGACTCGTGGGAATTGTAGTCCATGAACATCTGGACCACAGGTTGACTACCCCTGCCTTAGGAACCTATTTTATTTAGATTTTTATTATACCGCCCTTCCATATGGCTCTGGGCAGTTTGCATGGAACACTAGGGTAATTACATAGAACATTATAACAAAAATGTCAGTGTAACAATCATAACGTAACGTGTCAACCAGAATGATATTTGAACAGGAACACTGACAAGAGGTCATAGCCAAGTGGAAACTTGAATCTGGAAAGTTTCCTAGGCCTTAGTCTAATTGTTACAACATCCCGGAGTGAAATTGATTGGAACTTGTGCCCGGTGTGCTTCCTTACAATCTTCTGGCATGTGGGTGGCGTGTTGATCGTCTTGACTTGGCTCCTATCACTGGTAGTGCAGAAAGACCTGCCATGTGGCTCCGCCCAAGGCATTTCAGAACTCCACGTTTGGTATGTAGATTTATAATCACTGCGTAAAAACATCAGGGTAGTGTCATCTCCCACATCTAATTAAGGAGTTTCTCAGTCATTACGGTAACTTTACAGTGTTGACTTGCTCCAGTGGCAAGAGAGGCCTGGTTAGAGGTGGGACTTCATGTCCTCCCTGTCTTTTGGCATTAACTTTGAATGCTGAAGCATAGTGTAATGTTTGGGAGAGGTGGCCTCTAACCTCGAGGTTAGGTTTGATTTCCTCCTCCGCCTCCCCATGCAGCCATCTGGGTGACCTTGCACCATCACAGTCCAGGCCTGCCAACTCCACAGGGGGTCATAGAATCATAGAATCGTAGAGTTGGAAGGGGTCACACAGGCCATCTAGTCCAACCCCCTGCTCAACACAGGGTCTGTTGTGGGAAGGCAATTGTAAGCCGCTTTGACACTCCTTCAAGTTGTGAAAAGCAAGGTATAAAAAGAAAAGAGCCGGTGTTTTTAATATCCCGCTTTTCACCACCCGAAGGAGTCCCAGGTAGCTTACAAACACCTTTCTTGGTCTCTCCCCGCAACTGACACCCTGTGAGGTAGGTGGGGCTGAGAGAGCTCTAAGGGAACTGCTCTGCAAGAAGAGCTCCCGAGAGCTGTGACTGGTCCACAGTCACCCAGTTGGCTGCGTGTGGAGGAATGGGGAGTCAAAAAGATTCTCCAGATTAGAGGAGGCTGCTCTTAACCACTCTACCTTCCTGACTCTCAGGTGGACTGTAAATAGAGGCGTAAGCCCAAAGAGGCAGGGCAGCAACATAAATTAGAAAAAAGTGAGAAGAATGCTGACCCATCTCAAAGCAAAACGAGAACCCAAAGTCATGTAATGCCTTATTTTGGTGTGCATTCACCCCTGTGAATGCCTGCATAGAGTGAGTTGCAGAAGTCTAGTCCATGGATCACTGTGGCTAGGGGATCCGGGACCAAGAAGGGCGCTAGTAGTTTGGCTTGGCGTAGATGGTAGAAAGCCAGCCGTGCTACTCTCATGACCTGTGCCTCCATAGAAGGGGAGGCATCAAAGATCATGCCCAGGTTCCTGGCGGAGTGAGCCATTGGATAGCCACACTCCGTCCAGGTTGGGTAAACTCACTTCCTGACTTGGCCCCTTCCTGCCCAGCCACAGGACCTCCACCTTTGAAGGACTGTGCTTCAGGCAACTCTGCTTGAGCCACTGACACTGCTTCCAGACATCTGGCTAAGGCTTCAGGGGGAGAATCAGGACAATCATCCATCAGGAGGAAGAACTTGGTATCATGTGCACACTGATGATATCCCAGCCCAAACATCCACACCAGCTTAGCAAGAGCATGCATAAAGATGTTCACAGAATCACAGAGTTGGAAGGGGCCATACAGGCCATCTAGTCCAACCCCCTGCTCAATGCAGGATCAGCCCGAAGCATCCAAGAAAAGTGTGTATCGAACCTTTGCTTGAAGACTGCCAGTGAGGGGGAGCTCACCACCTCCTTGGGCAGCCTATTCCACTGCTGAACTACTCTGACTGTGAAAATGTTTTCCTGATATCTAGCCTACATGGTTGTACTTGAAGTTTAAACACATTACTGCGTGTCCTCTCCTCTGCAGCCAACGGGAACAGCATCCTGCCTGCCTCCAAATGACAACCTTTCAAATACTTAAAGAGGGCTATCATGTCCCCTCTCAACCTCCTTTTCTCCAGGCTGAACATTCCCAAGTCCCTCAACCTATCTTCATAGGGCTTGGTCCCTTGGCCCCAGATCATCTTTGTCACTCCCATCTGTACCCTTTCAATTTTATCTACGTCCTTCTTGAAGTGAGGCCTCCAGAACTGCACACAGCACTCCAGGTGTGGTCTGACCAGTGCCGTATACAATGGGACTATGACATCTTGTGATTTTGATGTGATGCCCCTGTTGATACAGCCCAATCGTTAAATTCGATTGGTGAGAAGGTCGCTGCATGTTGGCAGCGGAGGTGGTCTGTCAGGGTGTCTAGCGCTGTCTCTACCCCATGACCAAATCGGAAGCCTGACAGGGATGGGTCTAAGACTGTTACTCAACTGGAGTGGTTTAGCAGATACTTCTGCAGTGTCCTGATTTGATTAAGGATGCGGCGAGAGACAAAAGAAACTGGAAGTCGAAACAATAGCCAGGGGGAAAGCCCGGAAGTACTTGTTTGCGTTTTCTCAGTGAAACTTTATTTTTATGCACTGAGCTTGGAGGGTCACGCTGCAGACCCGGCTCTTAAGGATGTGTGGAAATGAAAAGTTTCCTGCTTCACTGGCAGCTTTTTCCGTAGGTGTAACTTAATTATCATTCTTCCCCTTCCGGTTGAGGCTGGACTGGCTGTACCCCTTTATTGCTTTTCCAGTTGACACTAAAGTTGTGTGCTGCTTGCTGTTGATCATTGTTTTGGGGTAGGGGTTGTCAGGGGTTGTGTTAGCATCAGCGTCCTGCTGGGGTGTTTACTGTACTCATTCTTCAAGTTTAGGAGTATAGTTGTTCATAAGATAAAGGTAAAGGTATCCCCTGTGCAAGCACTGAGTCATGTCTGACCCTTGGGGTGACGCCCTCCAGCGTTTTCATGGCAGACTCAATACGGGGTGGTTTGCCAGTGCCTTCCCCAGTCATTACCGTTTACCCCCCAGCAAGCTGGGTCCTTATTTTACCAACCTCGCAAGGATGGAAGGCTGAGTCAACCTTGAGCCGGCTGCCGGGATCGAACTCCCAGCCTCATGGGCAGACAGCTTCAGACAGCATATCGCTGCCTTACCACTCTGAGCCACAAGAGGCTCTATGATTGTTCATAGTTATGTGTTAACTTTGGGTTAGAATCATAGAGTTGGAAGGGGACCTCCTGGGTCATCTAGTCCAACCCCCCACACTATGCAGGGCACTCCCAACCCTATTGCTCATCCACTCTAACCTGCCACCCCCTTGAACCTTCACTAGATGGATGTTGCTAGAAGGATGTTGGGAGGAGAGTAAGCTTCAGCGCCATCTACGTAGCACTGCTCTCGGAGCCCCGGAGTCTGGCGGTTGGGGTTCACACCTGGGTGTTACAAGTGTGTCTGGGAAAATGGGGAGGTTACCATCTGAGGTGGGTTGGCGTGAAGGTGGAGCTGATGAGGAATATATCAATCTGTACAGGTAGTGCGATTTTGCCTTGACAAAGACTGTCATAAACTTAGTTTGTTTCTTTTCAATAAATCGCTTTTGCCAAACATGCACGGCCTGTTTATTTGAGACGTTGACCGGGTAGGTGATAGAGGCAGGCAGACTTTCTCCCCTCTCTTATCCTAGCAGCAGCCTTGTGAGGTCGTTCCAGAGGGGTTAGGCTTGTTATTCTCAGCATTTATAGAATCATAGAATCATCAAGTTGGAAGGGGCCATACAGGCCATCTAGTCCAACCCCCTGCTCAACACAGGATCAGCCCCAAGCATCCTAGAATCATAGAATCATAGAGTTGGAAGGGGCCATACAGGCCATCTAGTCCAACCCCCTGCACAACACAGGATCAGCCCCAAGCATCCTAGAATCATAGAATCATAGAGTTGGAAGGGGCCATACAGGCCATCTAGTCCAACCCCCTGCTCAACGCAGGATCAGCCCAGAGCAACCTAAAGCATCCAAGAAAAGTGTGCATCCAACCTTTGCTTGAAGACTGCCAGTGAGGGGGAGCTCACCACCTCCTTAGGCAGCCTATTCCACTGCTGAACTACTCTGACTGTGAAAAAGTTTTTCCACAATTTTTTCCACAAAAATTCCACAATTAAGAAGGATAAGATCACTGAAACTGTGTTATTTAGAAACCACTGTTAGATTATTGTTGTATTTGACGATGTTAAACGTTAGGCAGTTCTATGTATAATCCGGTGATGTTATGTGTAAACCGCCCTGAGCCATATGGAAGGGTGATATAGAAATCAAATAAATAAATAAAACAAATACAATTTTATAGATCTACTTCCTTCGCTATGGTTTGCCCTGGAATTAAATCCAGGCAAACGGTGACCGTATAGGCTAAGCTTGTTAGTGCTTTTTGTTCCTTATATCGATTTATTTTGCTTATGCTAATGTGTATGGACCGGTAATATCCAGTGTATCTGAAGAAGTGAGCGTGCATGGGAGAATTTGCACCGGGGATAAAACTTTGTAGCCCCCCTACTCTAACATTGTTCTGCAGCAGAACAGTTAGTACGTGATGCGGAAGACCACTCTTGAAGCCCCTGGAAAGCAGCTGCCGGTCTGAGCAGACAATGCTGACCCACAATAGACCATGGCCTGATTCAGTACAAGGCAGCTTCACATGTGTTCTTTCCAGAATAACCACTTGCCTGGGGTGGGGGGTGGGGGACATAAGCATCCCTCCCAGCCCAGGAAGAAATTAAGGCCAATAGAAGAAGAGTTGGTTCTTATATGCCGCTTTTCCCTACCCGAAGGAGGCTCAAAGCGGCTTACAATTGCCTTCCTTTTCCTCTCCCCACAACCGACACCCTGTGAGAAAGGTGAGGCTGAGAGAGCCCTGATATTACTGAAGAAGAGTTTGTTCTTATATGCCGCTTTTCCCTACCCGAAGGAGGCTCAAAGCGGCTTACAGTCGCCTTCCCATTCCCACAATATGCTAGTTAGCTTGAGAACTTGCATCACCACGCTGCCCTTCGCAACTCAAGGGAATTTTTACAGCAGTGGAATGAGCAAAGGAATATGTTTGGCTAGAAAGCCAGTGAGCTTGGCCCCACCCCTCGGACGTGGGCTGACCCTCGGGATGTTGACGCTGCATTCCGTGGGGCAGGTCCAGCCCAGCTACTGGTGGATGCCCTTGGAATTCCTTGGTCGGGTGGGGAGCCCTGCCTTGATCTTCCCCACAACTGCCACCTCTCCGTTCTGATGACAGATGTTACCTCATTGTTAACAAGCAACGGAGAGCCAGCTTGGTGTAGTGGTTAGGAGCATGGGCTTCTAATCTGGCAAGGAGGGTTTGATTGCCCGCTTCTCCTCCACATGCAGCCAGCTGGGTGACCTTGGGCTCAAAACAGCACTGAGGAAGCTGTTCTGATGGAGCAGTGATACTTCACAGGGTGTCTGTTGTGGGGAGAGGAATCTAAGCTGCTTTGAGACTCCTTCAGGTAGAGAAAAGCGGCATATAAGAACCAGTTCTTCTTCCTCTTCCGAGGGACTGACCAGAACAAATGCGGTGATATTAATTCAAAAGAAATGTCATGTAAACATCCGGAAGAAGTTCCTGACAGTTAGAGTGGTTCCTCAGTGGAACAGGCTTCCTCAGGAGGTGGTGGGTTCTCCATTTTTGGAGATTTTTAAACAGAGGCTGGAGAGCCGTCTGACGGAGAGGCTGATTCTGTGATGGCAAAGGGGTGGCAGGTGACAGTGGACGAGCGAGAGGATTGTGAGTGTCCTGCATAGTTCAGGGGGTTGGACTAGATGACCCATGAGGTCCCTTCCAACTCTATTCTATGAACTGCTTGGTCATAACCAGGCAACAGTGTGCAGCTGAAAACTTTCCAAAACGATGCAGTGTTCTTCAGCGGGAAGTTTCCCAACTCCCATGCAAGAATCGACCCTGTCTAGCTATAGGCACCAGGGGCGCTTGTCTTCCATATCATGTTAGATGGTCTAAATTTAGGCTACAAAAGACAGACGAGCCTCAGTTCTTGTAAATGGTGAACTGGCCTTCTCTGCTAACTGTACGTTTGGCTGATATTTACATTTCCCTTGGAATCCACATCATCATCAGATAGAGGAGCCTTTTCCAGCCTTTTGTCTGCGGAGAGAACTCTGAAATATTTTTCACGCTTTGGGAAATCCCAGAGTAGTGACGTGCCCTTTGAGAAATGGGGGGCGGAAGTTAGATGCGGGAGCCATGAACCATTCTTCAGGCTTCAGAAACCTCCAGGAGTGGAGCGATGGTGCAGAATACAGTTGAGAAGCATAGCTGTGGACTCACCCACCTGAGACCCCCTCCCCACCCTCTACCAGCCCACCACTGGCCATCGGAGGTGGGGTGTGTGCAGGTCGACATGACCATATGTGGTCATATCACCCAATTAATGTCAAGCAAATTTTAAAGTATATTGATGTTAACTCCGTATTCGGGAAACCCATCCAGGGCTGTCAAGAAACCCCAGGGTTTAACAAAACCCTGGTTGAGAAAGCCCAGTTTGCAGGAGGGTTTAGCGAAGATGAGCGTATTCTTTGCATTCGCAGTGTTTGCCCGGGAAAGTCCCTACAAGCAGGCTTGTCTTCCGAGAAGCTGTTTGTTCGCAAGGAACTCGTGAGCCAAGGGTGCAGCCTGGGACCAGGAAGAGCTTACTCAGCACAGTTTGTGCACCACCCTGTCAGCACCTCTTTGCATTTAAGAGTTCGATGTGCCTGGCTAGTTCAAAGGTCAGAACCACATGCTTCTTCAGGAGGGCAGAACAAGCAAGCCTCAAATGCCCCCAAATGCAGACAGTCTGTAAGGTAAACAAAGAGCACCGTTCAGAGGCTGCTGCTAACACTGCGGAATAAATGTTACGATAGAAAAATAATAGAAAAAGATTACAAAAATTCAAGAAAATGGGAGGGAGAGTGAATCAGGAAGTTTCATAAAGGTTCTGCCCCCGTAAGGCACTCCACTCTGCAGGTATGCATCTGCTGGTGGTCCCGGAGCCCCGGGACATTCACCTAGCCTGGACCAGGGCCAGGGAATGAGCTCCCGGAAGAGCTAAGGGCCCTGCCGGAGTTATCAGCTTTCTGTAGGGCCTGTAAGACGGAGATCCTCTGCCAGGTGTATGGTTGAGGATTGGTTTAAGTCCTGGCACTATCATCAGGAGATCCCCTAGAACTGGTGAGATCACGACCCTCACTCCTAAGGAAAGAGATCCGGACAGCGAGCTGGACAGGGGGAAGTTAACTCAAATGAATAGCCATCTTTTAATGGGTTGGGGATTTTAAGGGTTATGTGTTTTTATTATTTTATTGTAAATCACTGTGAGTCTTTGAGAGCAGCGGTATATAAATCAAAGAATAAATAAATAGTGGACTCTAGGCCAGGTTATTGGCATCTTTTCTCTGTTGGTTTCCTTTATCCCATGATTCCCTCAAAGCGTCCCAGGTGTCCCAGCTTGTCTCCCCTCCTTGATTTTATCATTGCTGTACTCAAGCGTCATGCCGGAGGAAGGAAATGAGCACTGGTGTCAACAGAAGAAGGAAGAAGAATTGTTTTTTATACCTGGCTAGTTGGTTTGTCTAAGGCAGCCTTCTTTGACCTTTTGACCACGACAGAGCTCCTGAAATAATTTTTTGGGAGGAGCCCCGGAAGTGATGACAGTGGGCCACGCCCCCTGCCCCGCCCCCTGCCCCGCCCCCTCCATTTGCTCCCTCTCCCTGCCTTTACTACTTCTATGGCGGCACGACCTCCTGCAGGCCAGAAAGAGTAGGAGATGAGAAGACAGCCTGATCACCCCCATACCATGACACATCAGAGCCCCTGTGGATCCCAGGGGTTGGCGGACCCCCGGTTGGGAATCCTTGGCTGAAGGCCATGCTGGTTCTGTGTGTCACAATACACATTTGTACGGCATGACAAAACTAGGGGAGTGTCTCACTCGGATATGGGAGAACCGGGTCTGAATCTTCCCGCTGCCCTGGAAGCTTGCTGGGTGACCTTGGGCCAGTCACAGGCGCTCTCAGCCGAAACCTACCTCAGAGGGTTGTTGTGAGGCCAAAGTAGTGCCGGAGGGGAGACTTCTGTAAATCACCTTGGGTCCCTATTGGGGAGAAAGGCAGGGGGATAGCAAAAAAACATTTTATTGTGGGATTAACATTTTAACGCGCTAAAGAAGATCGGTTTGACCCCCCTCAGGACAAAGAAATTGCCATGTGATTGGCGGACTTGGGGTTTATCCACGTTTTCTTTTTTTTTCGGGGGCAGAATTGGGAATTTTATGATCTTTGCCACATCTTTACTGTCTTTCATCTGCTGTATTTTATGTCTGTGGTTTTTAAAGGGCATTTTATTGGGGTTTTTATACAGACGCTTGTAACCCGCCACGAGCCGTTGGGAGTGGCAGGTAAAAAAAACAAATGAAGTATGAACCTTTTTTGTACATGTAGGGAACATCTGCTGTTGCGTTTGACCGTGTTTGTGGTTAAACCCCCGGAAGGGTTCCAAACAAAAGGAAGCCCAGACCCATCAGCCATTGAAAAAGCATCCTTAATTCATCAAAACTTTAAGAGGAAAGAGCGGGCACAGTTGTAATGCCTGTTAAAAATAGCCACAATTGGTAGAGCTTTTTGGCAGGATATTTCACCCTGACAGGACTGGAGCAGTTGCTTCTTTAAGGGGCCTTTTGAACTTTGTTGTTGTTGTTAGGTGCGAAGTCGTGTCCGACCCATCACAACCCCATGGACAATGATCCTCCAGGCCTTTCTGTCCTCTACCATTCCCCAAAGTCCATTTAAGTTTGCACCGACTGCTTCAGGGACTCCATCCAGCCACCTCATTCTCTGTCGTCCCCTTCTTCTTTTGACCTCAATCGCTCCCAGCATTAGGCTCTTCTCCAGGGAGTCCTTCCTTCTCATGAGGTGGCCAAAGTATCTGAGTTTCATCTTCAGGATCTGGCCTTCTAAGGAGCAGGCAGGGCTGGTCTCCTCTAGGACTGACCGGTTGCAGTCAGTCCTAGTCCTTTTGAAGTTGCCAGGTTGCAAACAGGCTGTGTCCAACCCCTGGGCATCCGTTATGGCTTCTCCCTGGTGTAATAGCCCACCCAATGAGCATCATTCTTCAAAATATGCCAGGCAGCTCTTTAGGACATGTGTTTCTGTGAAGGGCATTGAGATCCGCCACCTGATGACTGTTGGAAGTTTAGCGGCTTTTGTTATATTCTATTTTAAGGCCTCTTGTGGCGCAGACTGGTAAGACAGCAACATGCAGTCTGAAGCTCTGCCCATGTGGCTGGGAGTTCGATCCCAGCAAACAGCTCAGAAGCTAAGCAGGGTCAACCTGGTTGGTGTTTGGATGGGAGACCCCAAAAGAAGTCCGGGGTTGCTACACAGGCAGGGAATCCAAATATTCCTTACAGTGAGGAGAATTGAGTCTTGATCTGACCCATTTTGAGGCCGATACATTCTCAGGTCTACCTCCAATTTCCAGTATGATATCTCTTCCCTCTTGTGAGCCTCTTGTGGCGCAGAGTAGTAAGGCAGCAGACATGCAGTCTGAAGCTCTGCCCATGAGGCTGGGAGGTCAATCCCAGCAGCCGGCTCAAAATTGACTCAGCCTTCCCTCCTTCCGAGGTCGGTAAAATGAGTACCCAGCTTGCTCGGGGGTAAACGGTAATGACTGGGGAAGGCACTGGCAAACCACCCCGTATTGAGTCTGCCATGAAAACGCTAGAGGGCGTCACCCCAAGGATCACACATGACCCGGTGCTTGCACAGGGGATACCTTTACCTTTATTTTAAGAAAGGGATAAATAAATTTCACGGCCGGTAAAAAGACGTGATCACATCAAAACGGCGGGACTTTCTCATACTGGCAGGAAGTTTCCACCAAGTGGCCCTTCTTTAACGTGGAAAATTAATCCCCCTTCTGGGGCAGAAATGAGGTTTGAGATCCGGGGGCTTGCTTTCATCAGGCAGATATGGGAGAAAGCGTCAGCGAGTGAAGCTTGAGGCCTAGGGTCGAAAGGAAGTTACAGGAGGAACTGAAAGAGAGCCGACTTCTAGAGGCAGCATAGATTTCTATATTGTAGAAATGAAACTAAGATAAGTAGAGATTTCAGTTTTTAAACCGCAGTGTTAAACAGTGTTTAAAAAATCCCTGGGGAATAAAAAGAGTTGTTTTTTATAGCCCACTTTTCACTGTCTGCCTTAGGGGGTTGGGCTAGGTGACCTGTTTGGCCCTTCCACTCTATGACTCTGTTGTTGTTAGGTGCGAAGTTGTGTCCGACCCATCAGGACCCCATGGACAGTGATCCTCCAGGCCTTCCTGTCCTCTACCATTCCCCGGAGTCCATTTAAGTTTTCCCCGACTGCTTCGGTGACTCCATCCAGCCACCTCATTCTCTGTCGTCCCCTTCTTCTTTTGCCCTCGATCGCTCCCAGCATTAGGCTCTTCTCCAGGGAGTCCTTCCTTCTCATGAGGTGGCCAAAGTATCTGAGTTTCATCTTCAGGATCTGGCCTTCGAAGGAGCAGTCAGGGTTGATCTCCTCTAGGACTGACCGGTTTGTTCGCCTTGCAGTCCAAGGGACTCGCAAGAGTCTTCTCCAGCACCAGAGTTCAAAAGCCTCAATTCTTTGACGCTCGGCCTTCCTTATGGTCCAACTTTCACAGCCATACATTGCAACTGGGAAGACCATAGCCTTGTCTCTATAATAATGTTATTATTTTGTCTTGTGTTTTTTTTTTTAATCTTTTATTAATTAAAAATAATTTAAACTAAGAACTGCGGAACTTCTCCTTCCACTCTGAGGAGTCTCAAAGCTGTCCACAACCACCTTCCCTTCCTCTCCTCACAACAAACATTTCTATGAGGTAGGTGGGGCTGAGAGAGTTCTGTGAGAACAGCGGGAACAGGAGTGTGACTAGCCCAAGGCCACAGTGAGACACAGAGTGTTGGACTGGGTGGACCATTGGCCTAATCTAACATGTCTTATTTTCCATACAAATGACTGGGAGGGTGGCATTTGGAGTACTAGGGTTTTAGGTGACCCCTTTGCACGACTTGCAACGGTTCTTGACAAACAGCACAAGAAAGCTAGCATGGCCGACCTGAGTATTTTTTTCTCCAGGCCCTTAAATCCAAGGCGCCTGATACATGGGAGCCAAACCTACTATTAAGGCATCGTCTGACCGCAAGCATCACTCAAACACGTGCCTGAGAAGGTTACTTCTGTCACGATTATACCTATAAAAATAGCCACCCTGTTTAAAATGCTGCTTCCGTGCCACTATTTGTTTTTGCACCATGCACTCGAGGATAATCGCCGTGTCCTTGGGAGATGATAGCAGCTTAGATCACGCTTAACCGGCTTTATGCTTGAGGCTGATCCCACATTAAGCAGGGGGTTGGACTAGATGGCCTGCCTGGCCCCTTTCCACCCTATGGCTCTAGGCTTTCTCAACAAGGGTTTCGCGTCAGCCCTGGAAGGGTTTCCTCAGTGGGCGGGAGTTAATTGATTTTTAATGTATTTTTAAAACCCATTAAACATTTATCAGGCGATGTGACCACATGTAGTCATGTTGACCCACCCTCACTTCCCAAAATGGCCAGTGATGGGCCTGGAGGGGGTGGGAAGGGGAGGAGGGGCTCTGGGTGGGCATGTGAACAGCTTGGCTTCCCAACCATATTCTGCACAACAGTGCCAATTCCGGGGCTTCTTGAAGCTTGGAGAATTTTTCAGAGGTTTCTCGATGCTAAAAAAGTTGAGAGAGGTTAAGTTAAGAACTGCGGAAGCTGCGTACCTGTTACCCACCCCTATGTATTATGGGGTGAGGTATAAGCAGCCTCATGAACAGTTTCGGAAATGGTGACTTATTGAGTGGAAGCTGTTGGAAGCTTCCCACAGGGCACAGAAATAGACCCCTTGTCCAGACAAAAACCCAGAGGCAACTTCTGTCCCTCTAAAGCAGGGGTAGTCAAACTGCGGCCCTCCAGATGTCCGTGGACTACAATTCCCAGGAGCCCCTGCCAGCATTCGCTGGCAGGGCCTCCTGGGAATTGTAGTCCACGGACATCTGGAGGGCCGCAGTTTGACTACCCCTGCTCTAAAGGCTGTGGGAAAATAAAGCCCTGCAGCTCTACCATTGCACTCCTCATCCCACAGGGATTTCATTGCAGGAGGGAGAAATCTATGTTTTGTTTGTCAGGCAAAGCCTCTTACTGCAGGGGTGGCGAAACTGTGGCTCTCCAGATGTCCATGGACTACAATTCCCATGAGCCCCTGCCAGCATGCTGGCAGGGGCTCGTGGGAATTGTAGTCCATGGACATCTGGAGAGCCACAGTTTCGCCATTCGTCCTACTGGCTTCCTAACATCTGCGTCACCTTGGCCGGGAATGCCAGCCGTGCTCACTTCCCTTATCTCGCTGCCATAGCGGGTATAACCACCCGTGCCGACAAGAGGAAATTGCTATCTCTAGCAGACTGGGCTGGGGAGGCAGGCGAGGGATTTGCTTGTTTGTGTAGGTGGCTTTCCTCGGCTCATCCTCGTCTGTGGGCGAAGGTGGAGAAGAAGGAGAGTTGCTTTTCCCCCCACTTTTCACTGCCCGAAGGAGTCTCAAAGCTGCCGCTCTTAACCACTACACCATCCTGGCAGTTATTGATTTTGCCCATTTGCAGGTAGTTTGGAGAGCAGTTGTAATTCCAGGTGGTCCCCAGGCCCCTCTTGGAGGTTAGCAGTCTGGCAGAATACATGCAGAACACATGCATAACCCCCAGAAGATCCCAGGTTCAATCCTGGGTTTCTCCAGTTAACAGGTAATCAAACAGCCATCCGAGTTGTGAGGACAAAGAAGGTTAGGTCCTCTTTCCATTCTTCAGTTCTCCTTTCTCTTCTCTCTTCTCCATTCTTCCATTTCCTTTCCTTTTTTTTTTTTTTGAAGCTTCTGCGTACTTTCCCCTTTTCTGAAAATTATTACTCAAGGGCAGTAATCTAACCTAGGGACCAGTGGTGTAACACAGCTATACTTCTAAGCCAGCTTCCTTTCTGGCCTTGTCTTCATAACAATTCACCTTAGTTTTTGGCTCAGAAACGCCGTCGCTCTTAATGCTGTGACTGTCGAATTCTGTAGGAAGATAAAAAGAGTTTTCTGCTTCCCTAGTCACTTGATCTGTTCTCAACAGCCTGTGCCCCAATGAGGTCAAACCTAAAAAGTGCCAACAAGGAGTCTGGGTTGCTTTAGCTAATAATGGGAATTGTAGTTCATTAACATCTGGAGGGCCACAGGTTGACTACCCTTGGTTTAGAAGATGTAGGAAAAAGTATCAAGGTCATGCCATTTGGTGCAGCATGACCAATTGCCTGTAAATTTGGGTTGCCAGCCTACAGGTGTGACCTAGAACTCTCCCGGAATCACAGCTGGCCTTCAGACTAGAGAGATCAGTTCCCCTGGAGAAGACAGCAGCTTCAGAAGGTAGAATCTACACCAGGGGTTCCCAAACAGGGGTCTGTGGGGGTCCACAGCCTTTCCCCTCCTGCCTTAATGGACTCAGGCCCAGGCTAGGGGACCAGCCGCTTCCATCATTCCCCATCCTGAGCATGAGTGAGTTCTCTTGTGGTTTCTGCACCTTAAACCATCTCCTGTCTCTCCC